>NC_091210.1:4364713-4567785 GCF_040958095.1 Procambarus clarkii | reverse complement strand
GATTCTCAAGGAATTGATAGGTAGATAAAGACAGGCTATTTAACACAAGGGCACACGCACAAGGGACACAGGTGGAAACTGAGCGCCCAAATGAGCCACAGAGATATTAGAAAGAACTTTTTTAGTGTCAGAGTGGTTGACAAATGGAATGCATTAGGAAGTGATGTGGTGGAGGCTGACTCCATACACAGTTTCAAGTGTAGATATGATAGAGCCCAATAGGCTCAGGAATCTGTACACCTGTTGATTGACGGTTGAGAGGCGGGACCAAAGAGCCAGAGCTCAACCCACGCAAGCACAACTAGGTGAGTACAACTAGGTGAGTACACACTCACACACACACACACACACACTAAGAGCTAGGACTTATCTCCCCCCAAAAAGAACTAGAAATCAAAAGGCTGGCATACCGAAAGGGGAATTATGAACAGATGAGAAGTTTCCTAAGTGAAATACCTTGGGACACAGACCTCAGAGACAAGTCTGTACAGGGTATGATGGACTATGTTACCCAAAAGTGTCAGGAGGCAGTAAACAGGTTCATCCCGGCCCAAAGGGAAAAATCCGAGAAGCAACAGAAGAATCCATGGTATAATAGGGCATGTATGGAAGCGAAGAAACTGAACAAAAAGGCGTGGAGGAACTTCCGGAATTACAGAACACCAGAAAGCAGAGAGAGATACCAGAGAACCAGGAATGAGTACGTCAGGGTGAGAAGAGAAGCAGAGAAAAATTTTGAAAATGATATAGCAAACAAAGCCAAGACCGAACCAAAGCTACTCCACAGTCACATCAGAAGGAAAACAACAGTGAAAGAACAGGTATTGAAACTTAGAACAGGCGAGGACAGGTATACAGAGAATGACAGAGAGGTGTGTGAAGAACTCAACAAGAGGTTCCAGGAGGTCTTCACAATAGAACAGGGTGAGGTCACTGTGCTAGGAGAAAGGGAGGTAAACCAGGCGGCCTTGGAGGAGTTCGAAATTACGAGAGAGGAGGTCAAGAGACACCTGCTGGATCTGGATGTTAGAAAGGCTGTTGGTCCAGATGGGATCTCACCATGGGTACTGAAAGAGTGTGCAGAGGCACTTTGCCTGCCACTCTCCATAGTGTATAGTCACTAGAGACGAGACCTACCAGAAATATGGAAGACGGCGAATGTGGTCCCAATATACAAAAAGGGCGACAGACAAGAGGCACTGAACTACAGGCCAGTGTCCTTGACTTGTATACCATGCAAGGTGATGGAGAAGATCGTGAGAAAAAACCTGGTAACACATCTGGAGAGAAGGGACTTCGTGACAAATCGCCAACATGGATTCAGGGAGGGTAAATCTTGCCTTACAGGCTTGATAGAATTCTACGATCAGGTGACACAGATTAAGCAAGAAAGAGAGGGCTGGGCGGACTGCATTTTCTTGGATTGTCGGAAAGCCTTTGACACAGTACCGCATAAGAGGCTGGTACATAAGCTGGAGAGACAGGCAGGTGTAGCTGGTAAGGTGCTCCAGTGGATAAGGGAGTATCTAAGCAATAGGAAGCAGAGAGTTACGGTGAGGGGTGAGACCTCCGATTGGCGTGAAGTCACTAGTGGAGTCCCACAGGGCTCTGTACTCGGTCCTATCTTGTTTCTGATATATGTAAATGATCTCCCGGAGGGTATCGATTCATTTCTCTCAATGTTTGCGGACGATGCTAAAATTATGAGAAGGATTAAAACAGACGAGGACTGTTTGAGGCTTCAAGAAGACCTAGACAAGCTGAAGGAATGGTCGAACAAATGGTTGTTAGAGTTTAACCCAACCAAATGTAATGTAATGAAGATAGGTGTAGGGAGCAGGAGGCCAGATACAAGGTATCATCTGGGAGAGGAAATTCTTCAGGAGTCAGAGAAGGAAAAAGACTTGGGGGTTGATATCACGCCAGACCTGTCTCCTGCAGCACATATCAAGCGGATAACATCAGCGGCATATGCCAGGCTGGCCAACATACGAACGGCATTCAGAAACTTGTGTAAGAATCATTCAGAACTTTGTATACCACATATGTCAGGCCAATCCTGGAGTATGCAGCCCCAGCATGGAGTCCATATCTAGTCAAGGATAAGACTAAACTGGAAAAGGTTCAAAGGTTTGCCACCAGACTAGTACCCGAGCTGAGAGGTATGAGCTACGAGGAGAGACTACGGGAATTAAACCTCACTTCGCTGGAAGACAGAAGAGTTAGGGGGGACATGATCACCACATTCAAGATTCTGAAGGGGATTGATAGGGTAGATAAAGACAGTCTATTTAACACAAGGGGAACACGCACAAGGGGACACAGGTGGAAACTGAGTGCCCAAATGAGCCACAGAGATATTAGAAAGAACTTTTTTAGTGTCAGAGTGGTTGACAAATGGAATGCATTAGGAAGTGATGTGGTGGAGGCTGACTCCATACACAGTTTCAAGTGTAGATATGACAGAGCCCGATAGGCTCATGAATCTGTACACCTGTTGATTGACGGTTGAGAGGCGGGACCAAAGAGCCAGAGCTCAACCCCCGCAAACACAACTAGGTGAGTACAACTAGGTGAGTACACACACACACACACACACACACACACACAAACAGAGGTCCGACAGCCGCGGAGGTCAGAAGGGTCTGGGAAGCTCTTGCGTAGCTAGTGAATTGGTGGGAATAATCAGTGTATATGCGTATATGAGTGTATATGAGTGATTGAATAACTAGTAAGCTCACTCAAACCACAAGAAAGTGAAGAAAAACAGCACAAACACCACCACTGAAAATAAGTGTCAAGTACATCGAGTGCTATTGTGAAATTGTGGAGCCGGAGTGACCTCACCACTAGTGACCTCACCAGCTGTGACGCGGGACGCAGCGACCTCACATCTGGACCAGCCGCGTGGAGTACTTTCTCGCCTGTTTGTGCTGCAGATTGTTCAAGGTATTGAGGAGTGCCTTTTTGGCTAGATTGTTACTGCAATGACTAGAAGGGGTTCAAGGTCAATCACCAGCAGGGATGAGGTGGAGGACAGATTTAGACAAATTAATAGGGAAATTTGTAGAGAGAAGGAGCGATTGGATGGAGGATCTAATTCAAGGGATTAAAAGTGAGTTATTTCAGCAAATACAGGATGCGGTAGAGAGGCAGAAACAAGAACTTATGCTCTATGTTCAGGAAGAGATTAGGAAGGAAAGAGAGGACTGGGAGAGGGAATGTGCTCGTATCACAAACGAATTAGGAAGGATTAACAGCATGGCTAAGGACAGAGGATTAGTGGGGGATGGGTTAGTGACTGCGGTTGGGATGGAGAATCCCCAGGGGACAGGCTACCAGCATGACAATGAATTACTGAGGAGACGGTCTATTATAATACATGGATTATTCGAATCTGGGGCACCAACAAGACAAGAGAGAATAGAAACGGAAAAATACGAATTGCACGAGATATTGAGATGTATTGGAGCGGAATGGCAGAACACGAGGTGGATATCAGCCGCCGGGTTGGACCTTACAATTGTACCAAGAATAGACCTGTTCTGGTGCAATTCTCCAATGAGGAGGCTGTGGAGTACATAATGAGGAACAAGCATTTACTCAGAGGAAGTGAAACCCATTACAATGTGTTTATAGAGAGGTTTATGACGAAAGATGAGCAAATAGCCCACAAGAATAGATGGCAACAACGACACCGAACTAGCCTCTCAGGTAGTCTCACCACCCAGGTCACATCCCAGGTCACCTCCCAGGCCACCTCCCAGGTCACCTCCCAGGTCGCATCCTCCCCACTCACTCCGCCCTCCTATACCTCCCCCCTCTCTCAGCCTCCCAAAAACCCCCTGTCCCTTCCACATTTGCACCTCCCCAACGATTCCCCTGCCCCTGCTACATCACACCTGTCGACGACCCAAGTGGGTCAAGCCATGCTCTCCCCAAACCCACCTTCCCATCCCCCCTCCCCAACTACCCCTTCCTACTCCCCTGCCCCTTCTACCCCATTGACTTCAATTCCATCTACTCCATCCCAGCTTCCACTGCACCCCTCTTCCACTCACCCCCAAACCCCACCCAACCCTCACCCCTCGTATGCACCTCCAGCCCACATTTAACCCCCTCGCCTTGTGACCCCCTAACACCTTCCCCCATCTCCCTCTTCCCCTCTTCTACCCCAAAACCCCCACCTACCCCCGATTCCCCCCTAACTAATACACCCTCTCTTCCACGCCCAGCACCCATGCTCCATTCTCATCTCAGCCCTCTGCCCTCAGTATCCCTCTCCCCCCCAACCTCTCAACCTCTATCTGACTCTCAGTCTCACTCTATTTCTCAACCCCCCTATGCTATTCAGACCCCTAACTTTCAGACCCATTATGCCCTTCCTACCCCCCTAGATGCCCAAACCCCCATTTGCCTACCAGGCACTCCCAGGCACCCCCCTAGCACCCCCCCCCACTCACCCCCACAGCCCCCACTTGCCCCCAGACACCCCCCAGTTCCGCCCAGACCCCTGGTGAAAGGGGGAACTCTGACACCCGAGTTTCCAAGAAGAGTCTCAAGGTTTGGTACACCAACGCTGATGGGGTAGCCATTAAAGCAGAAGAGATAAAAGAAAGAGTTAGTGAGGCAGACCCAGACATAGTGGCAATAGTGGAAACTAAAATAAATGGCATGATCTCGGATGCAATCTTTCCAGAGGGGTACCAGGTGATAAGAAAAGAAAGGACACAGAGACAGGGAGGAGGAGTGGCAATAAAGCGGAAATGGAAGTTTGATGAGCTGGAAAATCCGGGTACCAATGAAAGCACGAGCTTCATACATGGAACTCTGACAGTGGTTGGGAAGAAGATTGTAATCTTGATACTCTACAATCCCCCACCAAACAGAAGGCCCAGGCAGGAGTACGGGGACAGCAACAAGACATGTATAGATGAACTGCAGAGGGCAGCAACTTTAGCGCATAGAATGAGAGCGAAGCTGTTGGTCATGGGGGACCTAAATCACGGAGAGATAGATTGGGAAAGGAGGAATCCCCATGGCGGGAAGGAGACCTGGGAAGCGAAGCTGGTAGACGTTATTGACAGGAATTTCCTAACACAGCATGTGAAAGAAGATACTAGGGAAAGAGGAGGGGATACGCCCAGCCTATTAGATCTCATTTTCACCCAGAATGTAGAAGACATCGAGCAGTTGGAACATGAAATACCACTAGGAGCTAGTGACAATTGTGTCCTAGTCTTTGACAACATGGAGCTTAAAATTGTGACCAAAGGACAAGAGGTCCGGGAAAGGAGACTTGATTACAGAAAAGGGGACTACAGAAGGATAAGGGACTACCTGGAGAAATGCAGTGGGAGGAAGAACTTAGAGGAAAAACAGTGCAAGGTATGATGAACCAAGTCATATTGAAATGCAAGGAGGCTGAAGAGAGATTTATTCCAACAATAAAGGAAAAAAGCAGGAGGGAATATAATAACCCATGGTTTAATAGACAGTGTCAGGAAGCAAAGGTGAGAAGCAGGAGGGAGTGGAGGAAGTACAGAAGACAAAGGACAGAGGACAACAGGATTAGATGTAACAGAGCTAGGAATGATTACATTAACATAAGACGAGTGTCGGAAAGAAATAATGAGAATGATATTGCAGTCAAAGCGAAAAAGCAACTAAAATTACTACATAGCCATATAAGAAGGAAGATGTCGGTAAATGACCAAGTGACAAGACTGAGGAAAACAGAAGGGGCATATACAGAAAGCGACAAGGAAATCTGCGAGGTACTGAATGCAAAATTCCATGGAGTGTTCACAACCGAGCCTGAGCAGCTCCCATTGTTAGAAGAGATTACCCAAGATGAAAGACTGTCAGATATAGAGGTGACAGCCGAGGATGTAATGAAACAGTTGACAACTGGATGCAAATAAAGCTGTTGGACCAGACAAAGTATCACCGTGGATACTTAAAGAGGCAGCGCAGGCTCTCAGCGTGTCTCTGGCAATGATCTTTAATGAGTCACTTATGTCGGGAGAATTGCCCAGTTGCTGGAAGGGGGCAAATGTCGTACCGATTTTCAAAAAAGGTGATAGGGAGGAGGCACTTAACTACAGACCCGTATCACTGACAAGCATCCCCTGCAAAGTACTTGAAAGAATAATTAGGCTAAGACTTGTTGAGCACCTGGAGAGCATTGGGTTTGTAAACAAGCACCAACGTGGGTTCTGGACAGGGAAATCATGCCTAACAAACCTTTTAGAATTCTATGATAAAGTAACAAGGATAAGGCAGGACAGAGAAGGCTGGGCAGACTGCATATTTCTTGACTGCCAAAAGGCCTTTGATACGGTACCGCACATGAGACTGCTATACAAACTTGAGAGGCAGGCAGGAGTAAGCGGAAAGGCCCTAGTATGGGTGAAGAACTACCTAACAGGAAGGAGCCAGAGGGTAATGGTAAGGGGCGAGAAGTCGGACTGGCGAACAGTAACAAGTGGAGTACCTCAAGGATCGGTGCTGGGGCCAATCCTCTTTCTAATTTACGTAAATGATATGTTTACAGGAGTGGAATCATACATGTCAATGTTTGCGGATGACGCAAAATTAATGAGAAGAGTTGTGATAGACGAAGATTGTAGGATCCTCCAAGAGGACTTAAACAGGCTGCAGAGATGGTCAGGGAAATGGCTACTGGAGTTTAACACCAGTAAATGTAAAGTTATGGAAATGGGATCAGGTGACAGGAGACCAAAGGGACAGTACACAATGAAGGGGAACAGCCTATTCGAGAAAGAGACCTGGGAGTGGATGTGACACCTAATCTAACTCCTGAGGCACATATAAATAGGATAACGACAGCAGCGTACTCTACACTGGCGAAAATTAGAACTTCATTCAGAAACCTAAATGAGGAGGCTTTTAGGGCGCTTTACACTTCCTACGTGAGACCCGTCTAGAGTATGCCGCGCCATCATGGAGCCCCCACCTGAAGAAACACATAAAGAAACTGGAGAAGGTTCAGAGGTTTGCGACGAGGCAGAGTTACGAGGGATGGGATATGAAGAGCGGCTGAAGAACTGAACCTTACGACACTAGAGGAGAGAGGAGATATGATAGGGACATATAAAATACTCAGGGGAATTGACAAAGTGGAAATAGATGAAATGTTCACACGTAATAATAACAGAACGAGGGGACATGGGTGGAAACTGGAAACTCAGATGAGTCACAGAGATGTTAGGAAGTTTTCTTTTAGCGTGAGAGTAGTGGAAAAATGGAATGCACTTGGGGAACAGGTTGTGGAAGCAAATACTATTCATACTTTTAAAACTAGGTATGATAGGGAAATGGGACAGGAGTCATTGCTGTAAACAACCGATAGCTGGAAAGGCGGGATCCAAGAGTCAATGCTCGATCCTGCAAGCACAAATAGGTGAGTACAAATAGGTGAGTACAAACATGTACATCTGCCCTCAACACACCAAGTCCTCCCTTAACTGACAAAGACGTAGATAAGGGTGAAAATCTCATGCACCCCATGCCTCCCTTCACCTCTAAGGTGCTAGTAGAGACAATACGGGCAGAACACCTGACCTCGAATTCAGGCTTAGAGATAATAATCACCAAATACACACAGGGTGCTTACTCATATATACAGCTGGCTCTTGCATACACTCTTCCTATACATACACACTGTCTGTAGGTGGCCACATCCTCAAGGTGGTGAACTAGACTAGGGGTAGCCCAGCGCGGTGTCTCGCCTGGCTTAGTACGTTTGGTATACACCCTCACTTGGACGGCTTCGTACCTGGCTATCAGGACGAAGCATTGCGTTCGTCAAAATGGCGCCAAAACACTATTGAGCGTCTCTGTGTACCGAGATTCCCATGATTTTTTTTTTTAGAAAACTGCCCTGAACACTGGCAAGATATCCCCAGATCACTGCACTACAACAAGTCACTAGCAGATTCAGATAGTCTGATTGATAACTGAGATGGGGACTTACGACGCAGTCTGTTGCACTCTGCTCATATGGTTTTTTATTACCCACCTGTTACAATGTGATTACTACCCTTCCTCACAATCACACGCAGATACGACGAGTTCCCGGATTCTGCTCATTCCCATGGACTCCCGTCATCGTTGGTGGATACTGGAGATGTACTTGGAGCCTCTAGAAGCAGTAGTTTCACTTGGCTGGCCGACCTGTGAAACCACGTCATACTAGGCTAGAGGCTGGTGCAGAATGGCGTCTCGATGCTGGGCAGCAAGAAGTGCCGGCTTCTCGGTCCTCCTCAAACGAACCAATAAAAGAAATACATACAGCGGCCTACCTCCTTGGCCAATCATAGGTTAGCTTGCTTTGGCTCGCAGGGAGGCCTCCAAGATGGCCGCTTGTGTTGCTATAGTGACGGAGTGGGTGGCGGTGGGCTGCCTCATGGCTTCCCGCCCACTCCCTCCTCTCGCCTCAGTCTCCTCAACTCTTTACATGTTGCTACTTGCTCTAACTGTTTCTACAATTGCGCTACAATGGCCAATGTAGCATATTAGGAATGCTGATGACTAGGCTCTCCAGTGAACCTATACACGGGATGTTTGGGTACGGGTAGCCAAATCTAGTCCGGTGCACGGCCATTCCCGTGCTCCAGTGCACCGTGAGCGTCACGTGCACATACACCAGTAGAAGGTTTAGATGGTGCCAACCATTCTCTCACAGCCCTGAGAATCTTGAGGGACAACTGGAGCAGCTGGTTGCGGTCGAGCAGTTTGGGTACGCGTCGTCACCATGATTGGCAGGGAGGTGTCCTCAGAATCGTTGGTCGGTTGGACCTCCTCTGCAATGTGTTTCATAACAGGGTTTTCCATGGAAGAGTCACATACCTGTGGTTTGTCACTGATGATGAGGTTCGTGGGTTCTTGATCTTCTGCCAAGTCGTTGACCAGGAGAAGTTGAATTCCTGGCATGCAGAAAGATGGCCACTTGGACTCCCTGATGGCGACTTGGACGTCACCACAAACAAACAAACAATCCAGGTGGACTCTAGCGAGTCTGTATGGAGTGGTTGCAGTGAGGTCAGTGCTGAGGACAGCTTCTCCGGTGTAGGTGATGTTGGGTGCAACTGCTTTGAGGAGAATTGATTGTAGAGCAGCTGTTGTTGGATATTTCCAACACCGAATACAACACTGTTGTATTCTCATTACTTATTACTAACTATACTAATTATTGTAGTAAGTAAAATTAACAACACGTAGAATTCTCATGTACTAATAATTCCATCTGTACAGTAGGCTAGAATTCTCACGTCACCTGACGCCAGTATTGCGTCAGATTTCCTTACAGTAAACACATTATATCCAATGTATGTGAGAATTAAATTCGATTCTCTATAACTAAGGCATTCTGTATGATAACTAATTGCAGATGAAATTGACCTCCAACCAAAAGCCGAATAGAGCGTTGGAGTCATAGCCTTTATCTCGTAATAAAGCTAACGTCACCAGTGAATGCCATGGGGAGACATTAATTCCTCTCCCTTATATATTTACTGTTCTTAAAGTGGTAAATAATAATAATTTCCTCCTCTAAATAATAAACCCGTCCAGTCTTCAACGTTTCAAGCGTAAATGCGAGAAATATTAATGTTCGTGACATAATTTGTTTTATGAACGCGCGACGCGGCGTGGGTTGGAGGAGGACCATACTCAGTACACGTGCAGAGCCGCTCAGAGGCAGACCTGTGCATACCGTACTCACAAGGAGACGCCATTGCCCAGCCACTAGGGCAGATGTTATCCATCCTCAGATGAAAGTCGCCACTGTGAGGCGTGAATAACCTTGCAGATAATATCTTCAGCTAGTGCTGGTGTCAAACAAGGAACCTTTTAACCTGGTTCTTGACGACACGTGACCAGCCAGCGAAGCGCGCCACTATCCAGGATAGGCCTAGCCGGAGCCTGGGGACGCGAAGCACGGCAATCTTAAAACTTATACAGTGCCCCACAGCTAAGTATATTCCTTTATGTGATGCATCGGGTAAAGAGTTTAGTAGTAGCTGGGTGATTGACCGTTATGACGCACGATAACATCTAATAACAGGTGATTAAATTTTGTCATCTATAACTCTCAATTTCTTGAATATATAGATTCAGTAGTTAAATTAGTTGCTACTGTAAATATTTGTCTTGCAGCACGAGAGAAGAATTCTCCATGCCGCCTTCTCCCATGTTAATCCGTCTCATTCGTCAGCCGACCGAGTCCAGAGAATAAGAGGAACTTCCATGGCTTGTCTAAAGGAATCGTCATTAAGCTAAGATTTATTTTCTTTCATGATTCTATTGCAATTTCTTATGTGCAGAATTCCTCAGGATTAATATGTGGTTTACTGTAACTCTCATTACTATGCTCATAATCTATGTTCCCATTTATGGTAATGATATCAGTTTCAATAATTTTATAGGATTAGATTATTATTAATTGAATTACTGAACGAACCACACTAATTCCTGGACGTACTTACCTCCAGTAATAACCCCCAATGTAGGTGCTTGAGGGTTTGATTCATTTAATTATACAGCCCATTAATTATTTCTATGATCATATTTTCTAGTATTTTATCCATAGTTACTGGTTTCATCTAAGAATTGTCTAATGATCAGAAATTCTCAGTTTCCCTCTTTACTATAAAAGCGGGTGGTCCTTCGTAATTTAATTTACTACATTAATATTTAAATAATCAGATTCAAGCCCCAAATATCCCACATTATGGTCCTTATCGAACCGGATAGGCATTAAATTTATAATTAAATTATTAACCATTAATAACTAATCCTTGTGTGATAGAAGCTAGACTAACTATTTAATTAATTGTGTCAACTAACAGTGTAACACATCAGTTAGCCTAGATCACACTAACATATTGCTACTTTCACCTCATGTATAAGGTAGCTTTAGTGGGTCATAGCCAATTACCCACAACACTTAGACCTATACCTCACACCGAGGTGAGAATCTTTAGGTTACCAGGAGCAACAGCTCATAACTTTTATAATAACCCCACCCTAACACCTGCGTTAGAGTGGCCTCACCATCTACCATTATATACTTAGGTGGTAATGACATCCACCCCACTCGTCATCCAGCCGAGGTGATCAAACACCTCAAAGCCATAATTTCTTCCTTCAAGCTCATCAGTGAATCGGTAGTATTCACATTAGTGGAACCTCGCCAACCAAGTCAAAATAATCGTTGGGGAGTTAACTCCGGAATACTACCTGAGAGCTGCGAAGTACATAAATTTCAGGCTGAAAAAACGAGTGAGATTGGATGCCACATATATCCAATTACAGCCAGACCTTACAGACAGAACCTGACCAGGATGGGGTACATTTGTCAGGGGAATCTAGGTTGCATGTGGTTGACAAGTTAATTAACACCATCAACCATCACAAACGGCTGTGGCTAGCAAGCCAAACTTAACTGTACATAATTGTTCACTTGTGTGTGCAAGAGCACTCTTATAAAACAAAAAACCCAAAAATACAGCACAACTATATTTACCTTACTGCACCACAATAATCTTTACCCATGTTATTAGGTAGAATTTAGGCTGAGATTGTGCTGAATTTGGTACAAGCCCAGACTAAATAATTTTATAGTTCTTAGTTAGGAATTATTACGACTAGATCTAAACTAGTCAGTGTTGTATGTATTATATTATTTGTGCTGACCCTATACAGGGTGGGATTAATTTTTGAGATAACTCTGATTGGAGTGTCTCCATAATATTTCTCTTGTATGCATTATTTTGTGTATCTATTTTGTGTATTGCTGGATAATCTCCATTAACTCTGATGGTGATATGGATGAGCTAACCGGACGAGAACTAATGGTGAAGTTCAGACAGTACACAAAATATCTACTATTTGTTGTTAGGTAGGTAGGTACATTCAACCTCAAGTGAGGTAAAATATAAAGTAGTCACCTTAATTAGGCTACAATTAATGTTACCTGTTCACTAATGAACAAGTACTCAAGCTTCATTAGTAATACATACCCTAACACTGTGAAGTTTGAACCTAAGCCCAACATGGCTACTCCTGAGCAATTGAGGAGAACCTACATTGGCCTTAAGATCACTTGACCAGATTAATTAATAAGGCTGAGGGCTTAACTAAAGATAATCCCATTGACTCTTATCACTTAGAGGCATCAGTTAGATTGGCTGATCTGAAATTTGATCAAGTCAGATCTGCAGGTCAATCTTACCTTGATCTGCTAAATACTGTAGAAACTGATCCTGAAGAAGCAAGTCAAACTGTAGACGACATCTCCCAATATGAAGACGAGACTCACGATAAAATTATCAGGCTATCTAAATTAGCCAAACAATCTGGATCCAATACCAGTAACACAGGGTCTCACTTCAATAATCACTTACCCGAGGTTCGTTTACCAACTCTAGACTTGCCTACATTTTCAGGATTAGATACAGAAATTGGGACAATTTTTGGACTTCCTTTGAAGTTCACATCCATAAGAAACAGTCTCTAGACAAGGTTTCTAAATTTTCATACCTACTTAGTCTTCTCACAGGAGAGGCTAAAAAGGTCATCCATAACCTTACTCTTAATGAGAGTAATTATGAGGAAGCTATAAACCTCCTGAAGTTGAACTATTGCAACAAAGAGTTAAGTATAGCTACCATTTATTATCAATTGCTAGAATCTGAATGCACCAAACAGTAGACCAGAGTCACTCAAAGCTTCAGACTAGAAGTAGAGTCTCTAGTAAGGCCTTAGGTACTAAAGTTAATATACCTGCTTCAGAATGGTCTATCAAGCTATTGTTACAGAGGAAATTACCTCGAAATGTCTTGACAGAGCTCTGCTCACATTATAATACTGAGTTTTCTTACTCTCGATCAGATTTTCGAGGGGTTGAGGATCACAGTTAATAGGTTAAAGACTCACGACAAAATTAAACCTGAGTCTAAACCAACTAGTGCTGATATTTCAGTCAAACCTAAACAGACTCAGAGTAAGTCTAATAAATATAAATCCAAACCTACTCCATCCACTAGGAAAGGAAGTGGAAATGTAGGTACCTATTCAGTATCTCCTTCAGAGATAACCAATGACTTGTCTACTAAAGAGACTAAGTCTATTAACCAGAGAAAGTGTCTGTTCTGCAATCAGGAACACACCACTTACCAATGCTCTGCTTATCCTACGTATAATGCTAGAGTTAAAAGGTTATAGGAATTGCACAAATGCATGGGTGTCTCATGATCCCAAGAAATGTGCAGTACCACTACGTACCTGCAACCGTTGTAACCAAGGTGTACACCACTACGCCTTATGTAGAAAATCTTCTACACCAACCATGACCACTGGAGAGAATTTTACTAATTCTACTGCAGTGCAATATTGTAAAGTACATCACGAAGTAAATGTACTTGCTACTGAGTCAGGCAATAATACTACTTTGCCTACAGCTCAACTTAAATTAATAAACAGAAGATCTAGAATTAACACTAGGGGTCTTTTTGACCAAGGTTCACAGAAAACCTTCATTACACAACAGTTGGTAGATGAGTTAAATTTAAAACCTACCAAAAGTGTGAAGTTAAACATTTCTGGTTTCTGTCAAATAGTGGACCTCGTGACTACAAGGTAGTTAAATTACTAGTTAGATTAGGATCCTCTACTAGCCCAATCCATGCGGTGGTAGTGGATAAGATTCCTACGGACCTGCAGGTCACAGGATTAGCTCGCACTGCGAGACACCTTAAGCGAAATCGCATGAGGCTAGCGGATCATAAAATAAATTCCGATTGCCTCACAGATATTGGAATATTATAGGCGCGGATCATTATTACAAGTTTATAACTGGATGCACTAGACAACATGTTATGAATTTGTTGTCGTCCGCAGGGGGCAAATTGCTCACAGGACCCGTGCTTTTCAGACAAGGTCCAGCGTCCACAACCCAACAATCCAATAATGTAATTGTGGCGTGACTAGGCTTGGAGCAGTCACCCCTACGCTTCAGGGAAATAGCCGAGAGATATTGAATCTGACCCGCCAATACATCGTTTGTGGGATTTAGATTCGTTAGGCATCATCCCTGAGCAACCAAGTCCTGATGATACGTGGACTTACCAGCAATATCTGGATACAGTTGTCTACTCAAATAAACAATACTGGGTAAGACTCCCATGGAAGTTAGATCATCCACAACTTCCAGTGAATTATTTTATGGCAGCCTCACAATTGCAGTCTCAATTAACACGACTGCAGAAGCAGCCAGACAAACTAACCATGTATCACCAACTTATCCAACAACAACTTAACAATAAGTTCATTGAAGTTGTTGAACACGATGACCGAAAAACAGGTCATTATTTACCTCACCATGCTGTGGTGAAAGACTCATTGACAACACCTATTCGTATTGTCTTTAACTGCAGTGCAAAAGTAAAGCCAAGCAGTGTGTCTTTAAATGAATGTCTCCAAACGGGACCTAGCCAAACACAAAGGCCTACATGACGTGTTGTTACGATTTCGCACAGGCATTTTTGCCTATACAGCTGACATCAGCAAAGCCTTTCTCCGAGTAGGATTACAGGAGGAAGATCGTGACTACACAAAATTCCTCTGGTTCAAGGATCCACTGGATCCTAATAGTGAATTAATCACCTATCGGTTTGCCTCCGTATTATTTGGAGCTACATCCTCACCGTTTCTTTTGCAAGCAACATTAGCCACTCATTTGAGGAAATCAGACAGCCCTTATAAGGCAACCATTAGCGGCAACTTGTATGTCGACAACTTCCAGGGGACAACTAATGATCAAGCTGATCTGGTAGAAATCTACCATGAGGCTAACCGAGAACTATTAGGAGCCAATATGCCTCTACAGTCATTGGCCTCAAATAATAAACTCCTTAACCAGTTAATCGAGAAAGAATTTCCCGATTATCAGGTACCCAGTAAATTAAGGTTCTAGGCGTGGAATGGAACACCAGCACTGACGAGATGAATGTCAAGTCAGCGCAAACTGATAATTCAACCCTTACCATGAGAACACTGCTCTCATTTGTCAGTCAATCATTTGACCCTTTAGGCCTACTTAGTTCTATATTAATAAGGGGCAAACTCCTAATGCAGGAGTGCTGGCAGAAACATATGGGATGGGATGATCCGTTATCAAGTGAGTTACAAGCCAAATGGCAAATACTCTCAACGGATTTTAATCAGTTAGGCGTTTTGAAATTTCCTCGTAATGCTTCAGGACCAAATTTACCCACCAATTTGCACGTTTTTTTGCGATGCCTCTGGCAAAGCATATGGCGCAGTAGCCTATTTAGTTAACAGTGCTCAAGCAATTTTACTCACATCAAAAGCAAGAGTCGCTCCCATCAAGAAGAGATCCTTACCTCAGATGGAGTTGACTGCATTGCTAGTGGGAGTAAGATTGGCCCATTGCCTGGCAAAGACACTCAGTAATATCCACTTTGGTGAGATTGTAGTGTGGTCAGACAACGAGGCAGTCTTACAATGGGTAAGAAACAATTACAACAAAACTCCTTACGTCAGTAATCGGCGTCAGGGAGATTCATGATTTATCTGCTGGATATAAGTTTAGACATGTCCCTACTAAGGACAATCCTGCAGATTATCTATCAAGAGGATTGACATTAAAACAACTTGTCAAGTCTTCACTGTGGTTCAATGGACCTTCATGGCTTGTTGGTGGTCAGTGGCCCAAACAAAAGCCACAAGTCATAGTGGACCAATATCACCACTCCCATGACGGAACCAGAGCCTCAGCGAATATTAGCCATTGATCCTCATCATTATTCTAACTTAAGCAAATTGTTACGAGTGATTGCGCACGTGTTTGATTTCCTTGCTAAAGTAGGAATTCGACATAAATATCCCAATCCTGTCCACTATTGGATCAAGCGTGCACAGAAAGATACTTACGGATGCGAATTTGAGAATCTTCCGGATAAACTCACTAAGTCTCTGGGCATCTGGTACGATGTCAACACTCATAACATACTACGATGTGGAGGACGTTTGCTGCATGCAAAGATTGACTTAGACACGAAACAATCCCATTCTTTTACCTCGTCACCACATCATAACTAAACTTCTTGTCTTACATCACCATCAATATGGTACACTGCATGGTGGAGTTATAGATACTCTCACCGACCTTAGACAAAAGTACTGGCTTCCTCAAGGTCGTCAGACTGTTAAGACCATTATTAAATCTTGTGTAATCTGTAAGAGATACGACGCTAGAGTGTGTCCTTACCCAGGACCTTCCCCACTCCCAGAAGAGCGAGTGGTTCATCTTCGTCCTTTCGAAACCACTGGAGTTGATTATACAGGAGCCCTACTCCTCACTGGTAACCCAGATAATATACCAGTGAAGGCGTACATTTGTCTCTTTACATGTGCTACAACCAGAGGCGTGCACTTAGAGGTCACCCCAGACATGAGTGCTGAAGCTTTCATTCAAGCTTTCCGCAGATTTGCTGTCCGCCGATCATGTCCTAGATTAATGATATCAGACAACGGATCTAATTTGGTGGCAGGAGAAAGTTGTTTGCGAGAAGTCTGGAACCACCCTGAAGTACAGTCAGTCTTACAAAGAAGACAATGTCACTGGAAATTCATAGCACGAGAGCCCCTTGGCAAGGTGGGTACTATGAGCGAATGGTAGGCACAGTCAAGAAGTGTCTAAGGAAAACTTTACACCGACAAAAGGTCAGTTACTCAGAACTCCAAACTATTGTTGTGAAATCGAGGTGCGAGTCAATAACCGCCCCATCACCTACCTGTCTGATGATTACACCCAGAGAGAACCACTGAGCCCCTCTCACTTGATCCATGGAGGTCTACAGAGCCCTCTCATTCCTTTAGCCGAAGAGGACCCTGTAGACCCGTCCCATGTGACCAGAGGAGACTTGGTGGAAAGCTACCAGCATCTTTCTAGAGTTATTAACAGGTGGAATGAGGTGTGGACTCGAGAGTACCTCACAGCTCTACGAGAGTACCACTACGGAGCTTCGAGTCCTTACAATAAGGTGCAATTAAAGCCAGGAGACCTAGTACTAGTCGACAGTGATGGACCAAGGTCAGAATGGCCCATAGGTAAAATTATCACCATTCATCCAGATCGACAAGGTGTCCTAAGAGTGGTTAAAGTCTTATGCAGAGGCAACACTACTCTAAAAACTTTAGAGAAGCTGGTTCCCCTTGAACTGACTGAACAAGAATATCAGCCAGATCCAGTTTCCCCAGTAATTTCAGAGGACAATGAATTTGTTCCTCCAAGCAACCGCCCCACTAGAGCTGCAGCTCAACAATGTAGGCGGAATTTGCAGGCCTATTACAAACTCTGAAGAAGAGTAATTTCCTTCACTTCCCACTGAGATAACTGTGATGATACTACGATGTGATATCACGTAACAAAACATTACATGTCACTATGACCCAGGATATCGCATCACCGTAGATTCTGTTAGTTTAAATTGGGAGAGTTGAATTCTATAAATATTGTGTAGGCTACAAACAACATGTTTCATTTGACATGTAAATAGCAAGACTCAAGTTCTTGTAAGTCCTTGATAAATCCAGGACGTTCGTTATGTGTGTACTAACATACTAACATATTAACATACTAATGTACTAATTTTAATGTCACTTTGGGATAGGTCAGTACAACACAGTACACTACGACCCTAGAATCCTCCCCCCGGAGTTATGTTGGATATTTCCAACACCGAATACAACACTGTTGTATTCTCATTACTTATTACTAACTATACTAATTATTGTAGTAAGTAAAATTAACAACACGTAGAATTCTCATGTACTAATAATTCCATCTGTGCAGTAGGCTAGAATTCTCACGTCACTGACGCCAGTATTGCGTCAGATTTCCTTACAGTAAACACATTATATCCAATGTATGTGAGAATTAAATTCGATTCTCTATAACTAAGGCATTCTGTATGATAACTAATTGCAGATGAAATTGACCTCCAACCAAAAGCCGAATAGAGCGTTGGCGTCATAGCCTTTATCTCGTAATAAAGCTAACGTCACCAGTGAATGCCATGGGGAGACATTAATTCCTCTCCCTTATATATTTACTATTCTTAAAGTGGTAAATAATAATAATTTCCTCCTCTAAATAATAAACCCGTCCAGTCTTCAACGTTTCAAGCGTAAATGCAAGAAATATTAATGTTCGTGACATAATTTGTTTTATGAACGTGCGACGCGGCGTGGGTTGGAGGAGGACCATACTCAGTACACGTGCAGAGCCGCTCAGAGGCAGACCTGCGCATACCGTACTCACAAGGAGACGCCATTGCCCAGCCACTAGGGCAGATGTTATCCATCCTCAGATGAAAGTCGCCACTGTGAGGCGTGAATAACCTTGCAGATAATATCTTCAGCTAGTGCTGGTGTCAAACAAGGAACCTTTTTACCTGGTTCTTGACGACACGTGACCAGCCAGCGAAGCGCGCCACTATCCAGGATAGGCCTAGCCGGAGCCTGGGGACGCGAAGCATGGCAATCTTAAAACTTATACAGTGCCCCACAGCTAAGTATATTCCTTTATGTGATGCATCGGGTAAAGAGTTTAGTAGTAGCTGGGTGATTGACCGTTATGACGCACGATAACATCTAATAACAGGTGATTAAATTTTGTCACCTATAACTCTCAATTTCTTGAATATATAGATTCAGTAATTAAATTAGTTGCTACTGTAAATATTTGTCTTGCAGCACGTGAGAAGAATTCTCCATGCCGCCTTCTCCCATGTTAATCCGTCTCATTCGTCAGCCGACCGAGTCCAGAGAATAAGAGGAACTTCCATGGCTTGTCTAAAGGAATCGTCATTAAGCTAAGATTTATTTTCTTTCATGATTCTATTGCAATTTCTTATGTGCAGAATTCCTCAGGATTAATATGTGGTTTACTGTAACTCTCATTACTATGCTCATAATCTATGTTCCCATTTATGGTAATGATATCAGTTTCAATAATTTTATAGGATTAGATTATTATTAATTGAATTAGTGAACGAACCACACTAATTCCTGGACGTACTTACCTCCAGTAATAACCCCCCAATGTAGGTGCTTGAGGGTTTGATTCATTTAATTATACAGCCCATTAATTATTTCGATGATCATATTTTCTAGTATTTTATCCATAGTTACTGGTTTCATCTAAGAATTGTCTAATGATCAGAAATTCTCAGTTTCCCTCTTTACTATAAAAGCGGGTGGTCCTTCGTAATTTAATTTACTACATTAATATTTAAATAATCAGATTCAAGCCCCAAATATCCTATAGCTGTATCGTTCAAGATGTTCACTTGGATCCTTCCCTCCGAATCTCTACTGCTGAAAGAGACAGTTCAAGGAGAATCGGTGTCTGTGGAAGAGAGAAAGATCAGAGGATGGAATATAGATATTCATTACAGGCTTATGAGGTTTAGGAGGAGGTAGTTTTGGTTTGTGGATCTCACTGCTGGACTAACAGTAAGGATTGGTACACTTTTCTATGGTATGCCAATACACTTAACAATACCTGCAGTAAAGCGAGTATTTCACATCACCAGTATCCACTTTAGCAGGACTGGACCAAGATGACTTACTGGGAGGTGTGTCTGATGACGATCGGTGAATTAGGCTGTAGGTGTCAGCCAGTTGCACACACGTAGTAAGATTTGTCTCTCCTTTGTCTGAAATGTAGAGACGTATAGGAGTAGAAATACGGCAAAGAAATTCTTCCATCAAGATGATGTTTAGGAGATCTGCAAAGGTGGTGATTTGGGCTGATTCCTGCCACTTCATTAGATATCTTGTCTTATTTTGAGCAAATTCTAAATACGTAGTAGCACTAGATTTGATGTAGTCTCTATATCTACGTCTGTAACTTTCTACTGATCGAAGGTAGGCATCAAACACTGCCTGTTTCACCACATGATAGTCTCTGTAGCCAGAGAACTGAGGGTCAAGGCAGCTCTACCTGTCAAATGAGATTTGAGAAGTATCGACCACTGATCCTGAGGCCAAATGAGTTGGTTAGCTAGAGCCTCAAATGAAGTAAAGAATGCGTCCACCTCAGTTTCTACAAAAGGCTTCATTAACTTAATGGCGTGAGAAACATTGAAACATACTGAGAGTTTAGCTTCTGCTTTCTGGCGTTGAGTGACGTGGGCAGTTTCAAGGTCAAACTCTTTACGTCGGAGCTCTAGTCTCTCTTGGTTACGGTCACGTTGTAGGACAGCTTGTTCTCTCTCACGTTCACGTTCCAATGCAGCTCGTTGTTTAGCGATTTGGAGTTGAAGTTCAAGTTGTTCTTTCTGAAGGGCAGCTTCCCGTTTTCTTACCTGAAGAGCTTCCTTCTGACGTTCGCGTTCTATGTTGGCTAACTCGATCTTCAACTTCATGGCTGCCAGGGCAGTCTTATCTGCAATTAGATGTTGTTTGTGCTCCGCCGATGTGATTCGATCGTTGTTGACGAGGAAATCTAAAATTAGATTATGGAGATCAGTTTTAGTGGCTCCATGAGGAGAAGTGATATGATACTCTGCAACGACCGACAGCAGTTCCGACTTGGTAGCGCCGATGAGGTTGCCCACTTCATCCTCTGAGTTGTGACGGAATGCGGCGAGTTGATGTTTGATGTTATTATCAACAAGTGAACCAATGTACGAGTTGTTAGACTGACAAGATAACGTGTCAAGTCTGGCAACTTTAAACTATCCTATGTGGAATTATAATGATTATAAGGTAAGGTTGCATGAATTAAATGGATTAATTATTAAAACATAAATGGTGAAACAAAATGTTTCAAGTAGTACAAAGGAATGTAGAGACTTCTTTACCCGGTACTCTATTAATGACGAGGATAAGGGCAAGAGGTGTCCTACTAAGACTAGATAATACTTAAAGAGTTATCATTCTTTGTGCTCTGGAAAAGAATGCGAAACTCCCTACCTGAGTAAGGGGCCATGAGTTAGTTTTCTAAACTTTGTTCAATGTCATCAAATCTTTTTTGACTAGTTGTATATGAAAAGGGCTGCAATTGTTCCAGGTTTCAGTACTTCAGCCTAAATAGAAAAGGAGATTGAATTTTTGTTATCGAATATTACACAATTTCAGTAAGTTCCTTCAACCACAAGTTTCAAATATAACCATTCTGTGACACTTTTCTGACACATTAGCATATAATAAAGGATCTTATGCCACAGATTTTCCATAATAAGTTTAGTTTTACTAATATAAATAGTCAAAGTTCCCCCAAAAGATTATGCAAATATATGTTTATTGCTTTTATAAAATCAATAAATGAACTTTGGAAAAAACTCTGGCATAAAATTTTAGAGACTAACTTTACATAGAAGGTGTACGTTTCATGTAAATTAAAACAAAAATGAAAGAGTAGTGGGACTACGTTTATGTTACTTGAAAAATAAATCATTAAAAATTAAAGTCTAAGGTGCTGCTATCTGTAGTTGAGATTGGCATCAACTAATTTCCTCCAAAATTGGCACCCTTACAGATAAGCTTACGTGCAGTCAGGTGTACAAGTTTCATGCAAATTATCCGATAAACAAATAAGAAACATAAAATTGAAAAAAAAATTATGAAACTAATTATTATTTTTTTTATAATCTATTGTGATAGCTGAGAGTCAAAGACATGATTTCAGTTGACACTTGTGTTTGATAAATTTTATTTTTTTTTGAAAAATTTTGAAACATAATTCAATATTTTTACTCCATTCCTATTCATGCTATGATGCTGAGACTTGAACCAGATAAAACCCTTTTCATATACAACTCGTTAAAAAAGTTTGATTGAAATCGAACTGTTTTTCATTCATTGCATATTTGGAATTCATGGCCCTTGAAGATCTCTGACCAAAAGTGTAGGGGTGCAGAGAGTGTCAATACTGACGAGAACTGCTGTACGGGTCCCAAACGTATAGTGAAGGCCTAGATGCGAAAGGAACTAAAGTCTAGTACGTCAATCTATATTCGGAATGCAAAGATTTGAGTGTAATAACCCGGAGACAGACCGAAGTAACAGAGTACTAGAGGGAATGATCTGCCTGAGTGAGACCCTCTTCTCTAATTGAGGGTCTCACTTGACCCGAGAATAAGGACGATAATAAATGAAAGGACGAGAATAAATGAAAGGACGAGAATAAGATAGAGAAAACATGAGAATAAGATATAAAAAAACACAGGATATAGCAAAGATTATAAGACAACTAACCATTACGAGTATGAATTTGCGCATAAAGCACCAATGTAATCTATAGTTAATCTAATAGTAAAAAAATGCTACACCTGAAATGTATAACGTATTAGTCACCAAAACAGTGAAAAAGGAGTTCTGAAAACCCCAAATATGTGTTAAAGCCAAGTACAATTAACACAACTTTAGGTAAAGGTTCTAGGAGCATTTCCTGAGCAAGACTCCTAGGAGGGGACTCGAGGTCGAGGGAGGGGGCAGACGTACCGTGCGCGCTCCGTTAAAATCGTGACATTAACAGGGATTCCTAGGACTACTGCCGTGGATTACTGATTACAGACATAACAAAGTGCATAGTGACCCGCTGGAAAATAGAAAATAGTCATTAACAATAGAACTTTGTGTTAAATAGAGAATAAACGGGAGACCGCGTGTGAGCCAGTGAACGAGGCTTTGTGTACATGCGTGTATTAGGAAAAAAACAAAAAAATAGTGAACGGTGATTCGTGGAACAGTGATGTGGAACGGGTATCACAACAACATATAAGTTGGAAGTGAATATTATAAATATAGAATACTAGAAATATAAAATAGTGGCAAGAGGCGGCATCAGTGGTTATAAATCGGGTAACTGGAAACTGGTGACATCAACCTGGGCCACAAGAGGTCACCTGTACTGACCGGGGGACCAGCCTCGCTACCTACGCTAAGTACCTGCCATAAAGTTTGAACAAAATAACATACATAATATTACAAATATACGGTATACATATAATATTATAAATATTAAACATATAAATATATATATACATATGTATTGTTACAAATATACAATATACATATAATATTATAAATATATAGATATATACAACAAAACAAGGCAATATGGGAGTAAATAAACAAATTTGTGGCCACTGTAACAACTTCTTAAAGACGAAGGTAACGGGAATTGAATGTTATATCTGTAAGACTAGATTCCATTCAGCTTGTACAGGAGTGAGTAACACTACGGCACTGAGAGATGGCCACTTGCTCTGGGTGTGTAAAAATGACCTGCCAGCTTGGAATATCCTAAAAAACCTTCTAGATAACATGACGCATGATCGGAAAACATCATTCATTGGAAGCCTACCAGCCATCCAGAAGGAGTGGGAAAGGAACAATAAAATTAATATACAAGGGGCGGAGGATATAGTCAGGGATGAAACTGAGGCTGAAACTCAGGAAGTTGTAAACTTTGACTCAGTAGGCCAGGATGTAGATGACAGTAAACTAGAAAGTGTACCAGACAGCACTGACAGCTTGATAGGTACAGACACTACGACGGTTCCCGATAGAGCAATTCAGAACAGAAGGACAGACTTATGCAAATTTTATGCAAAGGGCATATGCAGACATAGATATGCTGGTAATAAGAAAGGATTAGAATGCAGTTACCAACATCCCAAAAAATGTTTAAATATGCTTAGGAAAGGTGAGTGTCGATTTGGATCAATATGTAGGTTTTTCCATCCTGACATGTGCCAAACCTCACTGGAGGACAGAAAATGCTATGACCTCAGCTGCCCACACTTTCACGTGAAAGGCACGGAACGCTACATAAAGAGTGGCAAGCAGGATAATGAATTTGGAGGAAACTCTATAAATTTTTTATACCAGACCGGCAGAGAATTCAAAAGGAGCAGCATGGAGAGTGTATGGAACTGGATGCCAGATCCACTGGCATTCCAGAATTACAGATACAACTACCCACCGAAAGGGAACTACAACTACGACAGACAACTGCCCTACAACAATCAGTACTGGTCAGAACAAACTCATTATGTCCACGAATAATGGACTTGCCGAAAAAGTCTTCCATTCAAACTATCACTAATAGAGTAACCTCATTCATCTTTGCCAACATACAAGGACTGAAAACAAGAATAAACAACAAAATACAGTTCATAAATGGCCTCCTCACGGAGTCAAATGCAGTATTTGGAGCTTTCACAGAAACCCTGCAGGGGAATTGTTGGACAGTGAGATCTGGATTCCAGGATATAACCTATACAGGTGCGATAGGAAAATTAGGTCACATGGAGGAGTGGGTCTGTATATTAGGGAAGACCTTGTATGCTCGGAGCTCCTAAACGTTACAAATGAGGTGGTAGAGGTACTGGGATTAAGAATAGAGAAAATAAATTTAGTGATTATACTAATATACAAACCACCAGATGCAACGGCTGAGGAATTCACAGAACAGATAAGCAAAATAGAGAGTAGCCTTGATAATTTGGAGAACCCGATACCTGATATTATCTTCCTAGGTGACTTCAACTTGCCTAGTCTCAGGTGGAAAATAGCAAACAATAATATTATACCAGGAAATCTATCAGGACCTAACCAACCACAGATTAGAGAACTACTTAGATTCTGTGACAAATTTTCACTCAATCAGCAGATATCGGAGCCAACGAGAAATGAAAATATTCTAGATCTGGTCTTTACGAACAATGAAGACATTACGATATCAGATACCACATATTCAGATCACAAGCTCATTGAAGTGCAAACGACCATCAATACTCAGAATAGACCTAAAACGTTGATAAAGCGAGAGGGGCTATTCAGTAAATTCAATTTTAATAATAAAAGGATAGACTGGGAGATAATAAACAGGGAACTTACAAACATTCCATGGGGAACTGTTATAAGTAATACAAGTCCTACAGAAGGAATAGAAAAACTGACTTCAGAAGCGTATCAAGTCTGTCTGAAACATGTTCCTTTGAGGAAAGCCAGAAAGAGATCTAACGTAGAAAGAGAACGCAGACGACACTATAAACGCAGGAAAAAAATAACGGAACTGCTTATGCAGACACGAATTTCCCGTCAAAGAAGGAATAATTTAAATAGGGAGATTGAAGAAATCGAGCGGAAATTGAAACACTCATATGAAACTGAAGAAAGGCAGTTAGAACAGAAAGCCATTCAGGAAATAAAGAAAAATCCAAAATATTTCTTCTCATATGCGAAATCAAAAGCAAAAACCACTGCCAGTATTGGACCTATTCGTACAAGTGAAGGTTCATACACAGAGGATGACAAAGAAATTAGTGAAATCCTAAAAAAACAGTATGAGGACATGTTTAGCACTCCAATAAACAACATGAAGGTGGAAGATCCAGACAATTTCTTTATGCGGGATATTCAAACCCCTGTAAATATAACTGATATAAACACGAGCGCACTAAATTTTGAAAAAGAAATTGAAAACATGCCCATGCACTCGGCCCCAGGTCCAGACTCATGGAATTCAATATTTATAAAGAAATGCAAAGTGCCGGTAGCACAGGCACTCAGTATAGTGTGGAGGAAGAGCCTGGACACGGGGGAGATACCAGATGCACTTAAAGTAGCAGACATAGCCCCTCTACACAAAGGAGGGAGCAAAGCATTGGCAAAAAATTATAGACCAGTTGCACTAACATCGCACATCATAAAAGTATTTGAGAGAGTGATTAGGAGTCAGGTCACCAATTTCATGGAGACCAATGACCTTCACAACCCAGGCCAACATGGATTTCGAGCGGGAAGATCGTGCCTCTCACAGCTACTTGAGCACTACGACAAAGTCACTGAGGCATTAGAAGAGAAACAGAATGCTGATGTGATATACACGGACTTCGCAAAGGCTTTCGATAAATGTGACCATGGCGTGATAGCACACAAAATGAAGTCAATGGGAATAACCGGTAAAGTAGGACGCTGGATACTCAGTTTTCTGTCAAACAGGACTCAGCGAGTAACTGTCAACCATATAAAATCTAGTCCAAGTGCAGTGAAGAGCTCTGTACCTCAGGGTACAGTCCTTGCACCGCTGCTTTTCCTTATTCTCATATCAGATATAGACAAAAACACAAGTCACAGCTTTTTATCATCCTTTGCAGATTACACAAAAATCAGTATGAAAATTACCTCGGCTGAGGACATTGAAAAACTTCAAGCTGATATTAATAAAGTTTTCGACTGGGCATCAGAAAATAACATGATGTTTAACAGTGATAAATTCCAGGTACTCAGGTATGGTAAAAATGAGGACCTTAAACATAATACAGAGTACAAAACACAATCAAATGACCCATAGTAGGAAAACAACATGTAAAGGATTTGGGAATAATAATGTCTGATGACCTAACGTTTAAGGAGCATAACCAAGCAAATATTGCGACAGCCAGAAAAATGATAGGATGGATTACGAGAACTTTCAAATCCAGGGATCCCATCACAATGGTAGTACTCTTCAAGTCACTTGTGTTGTCCCGTCTTGAGTACTGTTCAGTACTCACTTCCCCCTTCAGAGCAGGAGAGATTGCTGAAATAGAGGGAATACAGAGAACATATACGGCACGCATAGATGCAATAAAGCACCTAAATTATTGGGATCGTCTCAAAGCCCTCCAAATGTACTCACTAGAAAGAAGACGAGAGAGATATCAAATAATATACACCTGGAAGATACTGGAGGGCCAAGTACCAAATCTACACAGTAAAATAACAACGTACTGGAGTAAACAACCGTGGACATTTTCAAGAGGAAACTAGATTTATTCCTCTAAGGAGTGCCGGACCAACCGGGCTGTGGTGGGTATGTGGGCCTGCGGGCCGCTCCAAGCAACAGCCTGGTGGACCAAACTCTCACAAGCCAAGCCTGGCCTCGGGCCGGGCTTGGGGAGTAGAAGAACTCCCAGAACCCCATCAACCAGGTATCAACCAGGACAGGCTCTGTACGTTAATAAGACAAGAATCTGGAATAGAGTAGTGGCTATTCTGGCAGGTGTTGACCAATCGCACATTAATAAAAAAAAACTAAAAAAAAAAACTGCTTAGGTCCTCTACCGTGTGAGAGCTACAGGTGAAAACCAAAGATAATAAAAACTTCACACATTTAATATAACAAAAAATTACTATAATTTTACATAAACTGACAAATAGCAATTAAAGAAAACAAAACCCCTAGTCCACTTGGCTTAAACACAATCAAAAGAGAAATATATACATGTGAAATTTACGTTAATATAAAGGGTACAAGTAATTCTTTATACAAAAGCTGTTTATAAAAAGTTTAAATTTAAAAAAAGTTTATACAAAAAACTACCGAATTCCGGGGGAGCGAGAGTAGAGGTTACAGCTGAGAACACTCGAAGGCTAGTCTGATGTCTGAACGACGGTGAATGGGCATGGGCATCCCTTCACATGCCCACTTGGGGACTGTCAGCCCCAAAGATCTCAGTATATAGGCAAGACAACAACGTCTCTTTCTAGGCAATTAACAATGCACAAACAACAGGGGCTCCATCAAGGACCATATAATCTCCTCACACAACCAGATCAACACCAGAGAAATCTTAACAAGCAACACGGAAATTATCGATAGATACAGCGACAGCAGGAGGCTCGACATCAGCGAGGCCCTACACATCAAAAAGTCAACACCAGCAATCAACAACCAATTATCACATAATTACATTCTACCCACTTCATGACCCTGAACCAACACAGAAGCAAGAAGAGAAAATATGCAATAAACCCATTGATTCATGTTCTGACTATGTAAATTTATCTATATTCGTTGATTTGCCCATTAGTTTGTGTCCAATCACCCCACCCAAAAACATTTATATCATATCATCTCACCTAAAAACAAATATAAGCATGAAACAGTACAAAAAAATGTGTCTTTGAAAATTTGAGAAGTCTCTTGCAAAACACTTATAAGCATCAGACCATAAATACAAATTTAAAAGGAACTTTGGAGAGTTAATTTTTCAATTACCCTCGACAGTGAAGAAAAACGTAAAAAATATTGAGAAGATTCGTGTTAGAATCATTAATCTTACCATTTCGGTCATATTCAACAACATATGCTTACAAGAATGACTGCTACTAAAATATACTAATATATAAAAATCTATATATCTATATAAATAAAAATGGAAATGTTTGTTCAAAATCGCTAATCTCCGAAAGTTTTTCATCGATTGCTTTGAAATTTTCTAACAACATTCCATTTGCATCCGAGCGAGTGCGCTCGAATGCTTAAACACTATATATAATGTATAATATAAATAATATATACATGTAATTCTGTGACAGGGAAAATATGCTTTTTTTTGAAAAACTGGGTTTTCATGTGAGTGAAATCTTCGAAACCTCTTAACCGATTGCTTTGAAATTTTGACACAACATTTCATTCGAATAGGAGCGTGTTTTTATATACCTTCTAAATACATGCCTCTTCTGTGAGAGGAAAAAAACCATGCTTTATTTTAAAAACTGCACTATATGTTGGGGGTAAGAGCAACACATGTTGTATTCTCCAAAAGTTCTTCACCAATTGCTTTGAAATTTTGACACAATGTTCCAGTCGAATACACGTGTGTATTTATATGCCTAATATATAGATGCCACTCCTATGACAGGTAAAGCCATTTTTTTTTTTTAAACAGAGCCATGTGTTGCACATAAGAGCAACACACATTATACTAAATATGTTACAATTACATTTCATTGTTTCAGGTTGCGTTGATAAGTTGAATTTTCATTGATTTCGATTATTTTCATTTTGATTTAAATCAAAATTAAAATAAATAAATAATTATTTTGTGTGACATTGCGTTTGAATTGAGCTGTGTTGTTTACCACCATTCATTTCATGAGTCAACCCGTTCTCGCACTTGCTTATAGTCAATATGGGTTTATTTAATAAGTGCCTATGTGACATACTAATTGATTGTGAATATTTTAGTTTACCTTGAAAAGCTTCATAGAAAACACCGACCTCACCTAACCTTTTTAGTATGTAAAGATAAGCATCTTATTGCTTCTTAATTACAATTATTACTTAACCTATAGCGTTCATAGGTTAAGTAATAATTGTAAATATGAAGCAATAAGATGCTTATCTTAACATACTAAGAAGGGTCGGTAAGGTCGGTGTTTTTTATGAAGCTATTCAAGGTAAACTAAAATATTCACATTAAATTAGTATGTCACATATGCACTTATTAAATAAGCCAATATTGACTATAAGCAAGTGCGAGAACGGGTTGCATGAGTATATGTATAGATGCCACCTTCTGTGTTGGTTTGCGGTCTTGAAGTGGGTAGATTGTAATTATGTTAATTGGCTGTTGATTGCTGGTGATGACTTTTTGATGTGTAGGGCCTGGATGATGTCAAGTCTCCTGCTGTGGCTGTATCTATCGATAATTTCTGTGTTGCTTGTTAAGATTTCTCTAGTGATAGTCTGGTTGTGTGAGGAGATTATATGCTCCTTGCTTGAGTCCTGTTGTTTGTGCATTGTTAATCAACTAAAAAAAGACGTTGTTGTCTTGCCTATATACTGAGATCTTTGGGGCTGACAGTCCCCAAGTGGGCATGTGAATGCCTTCACATTTAGTGATAGAGAAGATTTTGAATCTGGAAAGGGCATTTGGAGGTAAGAAAACTACTACTCAAGAAATTATGGGCTTACAAGGCCAGACAAGATTTAAACACTGTGGGTACAATCACAGTAGTAGTAGCAACTGCAAGTTTAAGGACTACATATGCAACTTTTGTGACAAGTGAGGGAAGTGTGTAGAGAATACCTGAACAGAAATAGCAAGGACTTAGAGAGCAGACGACCGGGGAATGCAGGAAGAACAGGTAATGGTACTGTGGTTAAGGCAGTAGAGAAAGATAACCGTCTGAAGAAGCTGCAGGTGAGGAAAGCAGTCTATATTCGGTGACAGAAAAGATATGTTCGGTGAAGTCATAGGTGGTGTATTTTGTAATTAACGAGAAGTTAGTTCCCTTAGACCTGGACACTTGTGCTGCAGTGTCAACATTGTCTAGAGACGGGGCAGACACCTTGCAACTGAATGTAAAATTCAGTAGAAAATCATTAAGTGTATACGATAATGAACCGATTAGGGTCTATGGCAAGCTGTCAGCAAAAGTAGGCTATAATAGCAAGGAAATTGTCCAGGATTTTTATGTAAGGGATTCACATAATCCTAGCCTATGTTGTAAGAATCTCATGGAAAAGGTGTGAATTTTCTTGGCGTGCCTAGGTGAATTGGCGATAGTTAAAACAATTAAAAGTTCCAAAGATATGTTGGAAAAATATTCAGTGGGGCAGGTAAGCCAATTAATAGCATGGTGGCAAAATTCACCTAAAAAGTAGGGCTTCACCTTAATTTTTCAATGCAAGACCAGTTACGTTCCAGTACAAGCAACTGGTAGATTCAGCCCCGGAAAGGCATGTTGTAGAAGGCATCTTAGAGCCAATTACACACAGTAAATGGGCAGCTCCAATTGTACCAGTGTTGAAGGCAGGCCGGAAATTCTGGAGAATCTGTGCAAATTTTAAAGAACTAAATAACCGCATTCATAGTGAGAAGTGCCCTTTTCCAAAGATAGATGAGTTGTTGTCAGTGGTTTGCACGGGGCAATATTTTCTAAGATTGACCTGAAAGATGCCTACTTGCAAATGCATGTGGCAGAAGAGAACAAGAAATTGTTAGTGATTAATACCCATAAGGGGTTATTTTAGGTATAAAGTACTTCCTTTTGGACTCTCTTCGTCTCCAGCAATTTTTCAGAGACTTATGTCCCAAATGTTTTTAAACATTGAGGGGATGGCTAGCTTTTTAGATGACATGTGAGAAGAATGTGGGGAGAATGAGGAAGTACATAATACAAGATTAGAAAAGGTTTTGAATCTTCTGCAAGAGCACAATGTGAAGATTAATAAGGGTAAAATAACAATGAAGACCAAGGCCATTGAATACTTTGAGTACCATATTCAGGAAGTGCTTTACTCCTCACAAAATTTGTAACTGCTATAGTACATGCTTCGTACTATAGCAGTACTTTGTACTTTGCCTTTCTATTGGATAATTTCAGCAACGTGGGGACCTGCTGCATGGGTAACAGCTTCTCTTCCATATCTACCTACCCAGGCTTTGCGCCCTGGAGAGGACACTCCAGCTTCGCCTCACAGCGTCGAACCAACACGGGAAGCAACAGTCTACCGGTTTTAAGTCTTCTGCTTGATTGGCGAAGAGTGTGACGCCAGGGGTTGCTTCCGACGGTGGGAGGGGTCATCGCGCCCCACTGGGCAGCTACTGCCCGCCTCAAGCTGGGCAAACCCCAGCTAATAAGGTGTTGCCTCGACACGGTCCGTTAACTTCACTGGGTGCGTGGGGTTTAGGGTGAAAACCGACAAGCGGCCCGACAACTTTGCACCAAGCAATACCAAGCCAAAGAAGAAAATATCAACTGCCCTAAAGCTGGGCACTTGGAACGTCAGGACACTGACACCAGGTTTCTCTGATGACCTGCAAGAAATCAATGACGCCCGAAAAACAGCAATCATCGATAGGGAACTGAGCAAGCTGCAGATGGACATTGTTGCTCTCCAAGAGACCAGGCTCCCAGGATCAGGATCTGTGAGAGAGAGGACCTTCTCTTTCTTCTGGCAAAGAAAACCTCCAGATGAGACCAGAGAACATGGTGTGGGATTTGCCGTCAGGAATGCACTGTTGGGACACATTATGCCACCGATGGGGGAAACTGAACGAATTTCGTCTCTGCAACTGCACTCCCAAACAGGACCAGTCAATGTAATTAGTGCATATGCACCAACCCTGACTTCTCCAGCAGAGGCAAAGGAAAATTTCTACGATGACCTCAACAGAGTCATAGCGAGAATCCCTTTAAAGGAGCCACTGTTCATCCTCGGCGACTTTAACGCCAGAGTGGGTGCCGATCACAACATTTGGCCCACTTGTCTGGGTCAATTTGGCATAGGGAAGATGAATGAGAATGGGCAACGTCTGCTAGAACTCTGCTGCCTTCATGGTCTTTGTGTCACCAACACGTTCTTCGGCACAAAGCCTCAACACCGAGTATCTTGGAGACACCCCAGATCCAAGCACTCGCACCAGCTTGACCTGATTCATACCAGGCGTGCAAGGCTACCTAGCGTCAAGATTATGCGTAGCTACCAGAGTGTTGTCTGTGACACCGACCACTCCCTGGTATGTAGCAGGGTCAAGATGCAACCAAAGAAGATTCATCACTCGAAAAAGGCGGGCAGACCTCGCATTGACACCACCAAGACCCGCAACCAGGACAAGGTGGAAGATTTTGCACGCATGCTGAAGGAAGCTCTCCCTGGCCCAGCTGGGGTCACTGCCTGTAAAAGATGGGAGCACTTCAGAGACGCTGTGTTCAACGCTGCCATTTCCACCTTTGGCAAGAAGACCAGCAGGTCAGCAGACTGGTTCGAGGCTCACTCGGAAGAGATGACACCTGTCATCGAAGAGAAGAGAAACGCCTTGGCAGCCTACAAAGCCTGCCCAAGTCAGCGCAACTTACAGATCCTTCGGGCCGTCTGCTGCAAAGTGCAGCAGAGTGCCAGGCGATGAGCCAACAACTATTGGCTCCAACTCTGCTCCCAGATACAGACTGCAGCGGATACAGGCAATGTAAGGGGAATGTATGATGGCATCAATCAGGCCCTCGGCCCAATTCAGAGGAAGACCGCTCCTCTGAAATCTGCCACTGGCCAGGTGATTCAGGACCAGACACTGCAGCTGAAGCGCTGGGTCGAGCACTACTCTGAGCTATACGCCAGGGACAATGTGGTCACCGAAGACGCCCTGAGCGTCATTGAGTGTCTGCCTGTGTTAATGGAGCTCGACAGTGAACCGACCCTGGAAGAACTCAGCGATGCCCTAGACTCCCTTGCTTCTGGTAAAGCTCCTGGCAAAGATGGCATTCCTGCTGAGACCTTGAAGTGCTGCAGAGGTAGCCTGCTCATGGAGCTGCATGAAATTCTCTGCCTCTGCTGGGAAGAAGGAGAGGTGCCACAGGACATGAGGGATGCCAACATCTTCACGCTGAATAAGAATAAAGGTGACGACTGCAACAACTACCGTGGAATCTCCCTCCTCAGTATCTTGGAAAGCTGTTTGCTCGAGTCGCATTGAAGACGCTCCAAGTACTTGCAGAGAGAGTCTATCAAGAATCACAATGTGGATTCAGAGCTGGCAGGTCCACCATCGACATGGTCCTTTCCCTCAGACAACTGCAGGAGAAATGCAGGGAACAGAAGCAGCCACTCTTCGTAGCCTTCATAGATCTGACAAAGGCCTTCGACCTCGTCAGCAGGGATGGCCTGTTCAAGATCCTCCCCAAGATCGGATGCCCATCCAGGCTCCTCAGCATCATCAGATTTTTCCATGAGAACATGAGGGGCACCGTGGTCTTTGATGGCCTAACATCAGACGCCTTTGACATCCAAAGTGGAGTAAAGCAGGGCTGCTTACTGGCTCCAACCCTATTCGGGATTTTCTTCGCAGTTATGCTGCGACACGCCTTCGGATCTGTCACAGAAGGTATTTACCTCCGGACCAGACCGGATCGAAACCTCTTTAACCTCGCCAGGCTGAGAGCCAAGACGAAGGTTCGGCTGAGGTGTCTGCGCGACTTCCTTTTTGCCGACGACGCAGCAGTCACTGCCCACTCCCTGAAGACCTCCAACGGCTCATAACCCGCTTCAGCGAGGCCTCTCAGGCTTTCGGACTCCTGGTTGATACCTGGTTGATGGGGTTCTGGGAGTTCTTCTACTCCCCAAGCCCGGCTCGATGCCAGGCGTGACTTGTGAGAGTTTGGTCCACCAGGCTGTTGCTTGGAGCGGCCCGCAGGCCCACATACCCACCACAGCCCGGTTGGTCCGGCACTCCTTGGAGGAATAAATCTAGTTTCCTCTTGAAAATGTCCACGGTTGTTCCGGCAGTATTTCTTATGCTTGCTGGGAGGACGTTGAACAACCGCGGACAGAGAACAGACTCACCATCAGTCTGAAGAAAACACAAGTCATGGGACAAGGAGTGGACTTCCCACCTGACATCGGCATCTCTGATTCCAAACTGGAAGTCGTTCACGACTTCGTGTACCTGGGCTCCACAATCTCTGACTCCCTCTCTCTCTTGATACGGAGCTAAACAAACGCATCGGTAAGGCATCTACTACCATGTCCAAACTGACAAAGAGAGTGTGGGCCAACAATAGGCTAACTGAGTATACTAAGATTCAGGTTTACAGATCCTGTGTCCTGAGCACTCTCCTTTATGGCAGTGAGTCTTGGACACTCCGCGCCCGTCAGGAAAGACAGCTGAATGCCTACCATATGCGCTGCCTTCGACACATCTTGGACATCACCTGGCAGGACAAGGTGACAAACAACAACGTCTTGGGGAGAGCAAGAATCACTAGCATGTACACAATGCTGAAACAGAGACGAATGCGCTGACTCGGGCACGTTGTGCGAATGGGCGACGGCAGGATCCCGAAGGATCTCCTGTACGGAGAGCTGAGGCAGGGAAAGCGTCCAACAGGCTGTTACGTACTCCTAATAGATACGTAAGTAAATAAATTAATATGTACATTTATAATTGTGTGTAAATTACAAGCATGTATATTGATATACTTCTATGTTCTATGCAAACGTACATTCATGTTACAGTGTTGGCGTTAGGCCCAACGTATCGTGGGAATGATTGCTTTATTTCTTTGTGTGCTCAGTTTTCCCACGGGAACTAATGATTTATATGTGATCATATGTGGGTAACAGAGGTGAATAATAATTGAGTGAGCTGTATCTGGCAAATTGTCGTGGGACCGTCCGTTGCTGGGTGTGCATGCCATTATTCCCTTCTGTATGCATATTTTAATTACTATGTAAAGAAATAAGTACCTTATTTTTGTATATCAATATGTATTAATTATTCATTAAGTTAGTTTAAGATTACTCTTGTCACAATGTATTGCTCCATTGTTGAAATAATAAATATTGTAACTTTGGCAAATTGTTCGCGGGGCAAGGCAATGTGTTTTGACTCTCGCGTTATGTTATTCAGTAGCTGATCCGGAACCAGGGCGTTAGCATCTGTGGAGTTAAGTTATACATTTTTGTTCTGTCATAGCCATACATATAATAATATTAATTTAATGTCTGGAAGATACAGTGATATTTTTAATGTGATATATTGTGACCATATAATCATCTGTTTGCTATTGAGATTTATTTAATATATATATATATATAAGATTTTGTCTCTATTCTTCAGTCCTAAGGAAGATTTATTATTGTGCTCATTACTTATCAAGGGGTTATACTGGTGATTCGCTATTGAGAACAGCAGTTGTCTCGTATCCCTAGACGTAATTAAAGCTTGGCTGCTGTAGGATCACGAGCCGTAACGTACGATAGGTAACACAGGCAAGCCCCAGCTATGGTACAAAGACGTATGCAAGAGGGACCTGAAAGCCATGGACGTCGATCTTGCTATATGGGAGACACTGGCTGCAGACCGTTCAGCCTGGAGGCAGTCTATTCAAAGAGGTCTCTCCAAGTTCGAGGAGTCACTTGCCAAGGAATCGGAGGCAAAGAGACAGAGAAGGAAAGCCGGTAGCCTGGAAGACAGACCAGAATCGGACTTCGTTTGTGCTCGGTGTGGGATGGACTGCCACTCTCGGATTGGCCTCATCAGTCACACCAGACGCTGCACCAGGATTGACAACTAGCAACTCCATAGTCTCCCGAGACTGAAGGATGCCTACTATAGTACATGCTCCAGCCCCCAACATCATTGGGGAAAGTACAGTTTTTTGTAGGGATGGTTACATATTTTTGTAAGTTCGTGAACAACTTTTCGACAAAATTAGCACCCTTGTATGAATAGTTGAAAAAAGGGGGGCTAGATTTAGGTGGGCAGCCAGAAAGGAGACTGCCTTCAGAAAGATTAAGCAGGAATTGATAAATCCTCCAGTGCTCACTAATTTTACTGGTAAACAGCCTTTAAACCTGGAGATAGATGCTCACTCAGTAAGAGTTGGTTGTGTATTATTATTACAGGAAGTAGATGGTCAGAATAAAGTAATATATTTTGCTTGTAAGAAATTATCGCCTGCAGAACAGAATTATTCTCAATTAGACAAAGATGTCTTAGCTTTGGTATATGCTGTAAAAACTGAAGTATTTCCTACTGGGTAGGAAATTTCTTGCTAGAACAGACCATAAACCCCTGCTAGGATTGTTTGGCAGAGGTAAACAAATTCCAGTTAATGTTAATGCTTGAATTCAACGATGGACATTGCTACTTTCGCAGTTTGAGTATGATTTAGAATTTAAGCCAGGCAAGGATAATGTAGTAACTGATGTATTAAGTAGATTGCCTGTGGCAGAAGAATTGAATTCCAGTATTTCAGTGGAATATATTAACATGGTGAAATCTATGTCTATTGAGGATATTTCATTCCAGACTATTAGCAAGGCGACTAGTAGAGATTGACGAAGTATGTCATATATAGTTGGAATGATAATTTATTATTCTCAGAGTATACAGCAGTAAAGGCTGACCTTAGTATTCACCAGGATGTACTCTTGTATAGGAATAGAGTGGTGGTGTCTGGAGAACTAAAATGTAAGATTTTGGAACAGCTGCATGTAGGCCATAATGGCATAAATGCTATGAAAGCAGAAGCTAGAAGTTGGGTTTGGTAGAGAAAAATGGACCAGAATATTGCTGAAGTAAGTAAGAATTGTCACATTTGCTTTAAGAAATATTTGAAACCCCAGATCCCAGAACTTTCCTGGCCATGCGCTTGAAAACCCTGGTCTAGACCAAATATAGATTATACTGGACCTATGGACAACAAATATTACCTGGTGGTGGAGGATTCACAAAATTTCTGGATGTTCATGTGTGTAATTCTACCACATCATCTGTAACCTATGAACTGCTAAGGAGATTTTGTTGTAATTTTTGATTGCCAGACATGGTTGTTTCAGACAATGCTCTTTATTTTGTTTCTGAGGAAATGGAGGATTTTTTTTAGAAAAAAAATGATGTTAAATATGTAACACCTGCCCCATATAATCCTTCTTCAAATGGTACTAATAATAAAAGACTGTAGATTTTTGTAAAAGCAAAGAAAAATTATTCATTCTTCCACTGGTAAATCTCCTTGTGAAATAATGTTTAATAGGTACTTTAAAGTGCACATAGAAAAAGTTAAGACAGATCCTGATAAAGAGAAATTGGTAACTAGCTTGGCCAATCTGTTGGCTCAGGGAGAGGAATTGCTGTTAAACGAGGGGGATGCAGTAGATGCAAGGAATTTTGGAATTGGTAAGCCTTACCTTGATGTTACCTTGAAGTGTTTCTGGGACTTAGCGTCCCTGCAGCCCGGTCGTCGACGAGGCCTCCAGTAGAAGGCCAGTAGCCTTGGGTAGAAGGGAAAATTTAGGAAGTCTTGGGCCGCAGGAATTTCACCGTGCAAGTGCAGAGTTTTGGGGACATTAATTGGAAAAGACATGCAGATCAACTCATGCCAAGGTTCACGGGAAATTTTGTAGACTCTTCAGGTGGGGGGTGGGGCAACTAGTGATACCCATCCTAATAATAAAGTGGCAGCACCTGCAGGAGACAGGGAGGCAGAGCAAGGGGCAACAGAGGAGAATGTAGAGACAGCTAACCCTATGGACTCTGCAGTAAGTAATTCAGAAGAAGGTTCCCCAGAAGTAACAGGTCTGGAGCCACTGTTGAGAAAATCAGGAAGAATCATACGACCGCCTGATAGACTTAACCTGTAGGGATAGAGTTTAAAAGGGAGGAATGTTAGGATTAGGTATTTTATAGGATTAAGTACTACAGAGGTTAGGTGTAGCGTGTTTTGAACTGATGGTCTTTTGTTTATAAGCATTTTATATAGTAAGTTATGTAACGTATACCTGTGACGTCATTGCTTGTTGTTATTACAATAAAGCATGAAGGGAGCACGTTTATTTCTCATCCAGCCTGACCGTAATCTTTACCATTAGAGAGGTGAGACTGACACAAACTGGCAAACACATGTGTCATTATATGAAGATAATGTAAAACAATTTAAAAACAAGTCTATTATAGATTAATTTAACCATAAAGTTATGAAAATATACCGACCAATTTTATATATTCTATTTTTTGTTTAATGCCGACTAATTGATTCTTGTTACTATTAGCTGAGCGACCAGCAGGTGTTCCTTAACGTTATTATTGGCAAATATATCAACTTGTAAATGTTGCTCTTTGCTATATACTAACCGGCAAACAGTTGCAATATCAGTTCCTTTACTGGCTCCTCTGTCACACTGATGGGTTCGTCACTAGGCTGCGATGTGGTGTTTGTTGAGGACCCATTGACAGGAAGGAGGAGATCAATTGCCATTTTATCTGGAAAGAAAATTCTGTCTTGTAACACATACTGAATAATATTAACAAAATTGTAAAATTTAAGTTTCAAAATTTATAATATCATATGTAATATTATATGTTAAAAATAATTGCAGATCAAAATGCATGTTATCAATGATTTACAGACTACCATATGAAAATTACCAATCTCTTTGTTACCCAACAGTTTGGTGAATATCTCTTGGAACAATACCTTTACATTTCTATATGATTTTGCTCATTGCTAAAGATAAGACTTTAAAAAATAAGTTATATTAAGAAATAGTATTGGGTGCCCTGGCTGCTAATATGTGTAATATCATCATAAATTGTGATATGGAGCAGCAGTATTTACAATAAACTTCACCGTTTATTGATTGAATGAGCGATTTATTTGATTGTTTATTAGGGTTTTCAGGTGTGAATGATAAAATCTAAAGAAGGATTTAACAGCAAATTACCCCAATGACGGAAGCTGGACATGCCTGCTCCAACTCTAATGTGTTCGACAGTGTGGTAAACAACGTAGATCCACGTGCGTCTGTGTATGAGCATCCCGTCCTCATACTAAGTCCATTCCATCCAGCGATCGATCCCAAAGACTGCATTCATCAATTTTAACATGCTGTTCATTCAAAATTGAAACTTTCTCAAATATAAATTATTATTGGTATATATTAGCACTGTTACGGACCCGAGTCCAGCGTCCGAGCCCGGAGCAGTGACGACCACGCCATCTGTGGGTCAGCTCCCGAAACCCCCTCCAAATGGACGACGCCTATCTAGTGAGGACGAGATATACTAGGCCACAAGGGCTAGTTTCCCGTCCTGATCAGCTCATAACACAGCCGCTGCTGACCTCTGGTGAGGTGGAGCTAAGACACCAACGCCATCTATGGAGTGGATAGGTGGGCGTTTGTGTCTAAGCCTGTAAGTGAGGTGCCCTAGAGTGTCCCTATTACTGATGACGTGTCCGATTACAGAGGCGACCTGGGACTGCTGTAATGGAAGTTGGATGAGTCTACCCAAGGCAGCCGTAGAACCTCCACGCGTTTGCCACTGAAACTGTGAGTCACCCCCCTGGATGAACACTGTTGTGTTAGCCTGCCTGTGAGGTGGCAGATCCAGGGATTGTCGTACCCGGGGCTGACTAGTGGAGAAGACTAACCACTGGGGTGTTGTGGTGAGGAGAGTGACCTGTGAAGTCACACGAGGCTCCTGCCTAGGGCTCGCAACCCTAGTATCGGTCGTGGAGTGGCCTAACCAGCGGAACTAATTGGAACCTGCCAGCTACAGGCTGGATTTGTGGTTGATGGCCTCCACGACGGTGCCCCCAGGTGGAGCTGTGATTTGGCTGGCCTGTGGCCAGGGTAGACTCGAGAGAATCGAAGGATTCATCGTGAGGCCACAAGAGGACCAAGGGCTAAGCATCGTTGAGCACCGTGGAACACTCCGCGTCTTCAGAGGAAGACCATATTGTACATAATAGTGTTTATACCTCCCCCGTGTGATAATTTATATATTATTTATGGTGACGGTGATAATTATATATTTAAGTTTTTGCCTTTGTCTCCCTTCCCCTTTAATTTACTTGTGTTACGGAACACACCCCTTGAAAGCCACTACTAACTTGGGGCCGGATACCCAAACTCTATTAACATCAGAGAAAGAACCCAGTTGCGACTCAATAGGGCCGTAACAAGCACACTGCGCATATTTAGGCATTGGTTAGGTTAGGTTAGCTGTTTAGGTTCTGTTGGCGATTATTTGCATTTGTAGTACGTAGGTGAAGCATTTACAGCGTAGTGGTTTTAACTAAAGTCGTCAGCAAAGCAATTGTTCAAGAAGTGTTCGGAAGTCAACAGTTGTGAGTCGTGTGTAACAGCTCGTCCTCTAAAAGCCCAAAGTCCATTCCATGCACCCACCAAACCTCCTGTTTATGAATGAAAAACTGTTTACTCAAGACTCATAACTGATGGCGTCTGAACACTTCCTGAACAAGTGCTTCTAAGACGACTTTTGTTCGAACCACAACGCTGTAAATGCTTCAACCACGTAATACAAACAAATAATCGGCAACAGAATCTAAACACCTAACCTAACCAGTACCTAAATACGCACAATATTATAATATATAATAGTATTGATTAATAACTGAGAAAATCCTGTTTTGAATTAACAGAGTGTTAACATTGTTGAATGCATCTTTGGGGTCGACCGCTCGATGAAATGGAGTTGGTCTGAGGACGGGTTGTGTGTAAACCTTTTTTCATTCATAAACCAGCCCGTCCTCCAAACAAAGATCCAAAACTGATTCCATGCACCCGCCAAACCCCCTGTTTATGAATGTAGAGCGGTTTACACACGACTCACAACTGCTGACGTTCGAACATATCCGGAACAAGTGCTTCACTGACGAATTTTGTTCGAATCACAACGCTGTAAATGCTTCACCCACGTACTACAAATACAAATAATCGTCAACAGAACCTAAACACCTGACCTAACCGTATCCTATGCCTATATATACACAATATGCCAATATATTATAATATTAATTTATACTTGACAAAATTCCCGTTTTGAATGAACAGCATGTTAAAATTTATGAATGCGTCTGTGTGGTTGACCGCTGAATGTACAACCCGTCCTCGACTCAAGTCCATTACATTCAGCGGTCAACCCCACAAACGCATTTATAAATTTTAACATGCTGTTTATTCAAAACGGGAATTTCTCAAGTATAAATTAATATTATAATATATTAGCATATTGTGTATATATAGGCATAGGATAGGTTAGGTTAGGTGTTTAGGTTGAGTTGGCGATTATTTGTATTTGTAGTACGTGGATGAAGCATTTATAGCGTTGCGATTCGAACAAAATTCGTCAGTGAAGCACTTGTTCCGGATATGTTCGAACGTCAGTAGTTGTGAGTCGTGTGTAAACCGCTTTTCATTCATAAACAGGGGTTTTGGCATGGAATCACTTTTGGATCTTTGTTTGGAGGACGGGCTGGAATGTAATGGACTTGAGTCGAGGACGGGTTGCATAAACCGGGAGTTTGGTGGGTGCATAGAATGGGCCTTTGTTTTATGAGGACAGGCTGCAGCACAAGCTTTAGTCACAGGAGTCAGTGTAACGACTCCTGTGACTCAGTGCCATTGTTTACTACTCGAGTGACTCAGTGTGGCATGATTCATTATCGAGCAAGTGATTGTCAAGGAAAAAGTAACGTATCATTGGTGGAAGGACTTTGGTTAAGATCTACAATAGAGCTTTGTGATGCACTAAACATTGTGATCACGTGTGGGTTTACAATATCGGAGGTTGATATGTATGATAACCCTGCCTGGAGGCAGTGAGTGACCATATGTGATTCTATCAATGAATTTGTACCCAGACGTACACACCTAGTTTTACTCATCAAGTTGTGCTTGCGGGGGTTGAGCTTTGGCTCTTTGGTCTCACCTCTCAACCGTCAATCAACTGGTGTACAGATTCCTGAGCCTACTGGGCTCTATCATACCTATATTTGCAACTGTATATGGAGTCAGAATCCACCACATCGCTTCCTAATGCATTCCATTTATTATGGAATTCCACGTGCTTATCCGTGCGTGCGTGTGCCAGCTTGAGGTCGGTAGAGCTGAAAAGGTCTTGGCTGTGCGATAGACTTTGCTCCCTCACTCTGCATCCTATGAGTTTCTTAGCTGTGAAGAAGTTTGGGGTAACACCAGTTGGTGTTACCCCAAACTTGTCACCCCAAAGTTATCGTCAGCTCGATGTTGGTAGCTCTTCAACTTGTCGTTGTTCTCACAGACACAGACCACTGACATGTGGTATAGGTTCTCATCTATACCTTCGCAGTGGATGAAATACGTTATGGACTTACGTCGTGAACGATGTACAAGGCTCAATAACATCTACATCACCACCTGATAACCCTCAGGCAGCATTTGCCTGAGGCAAACCATGATCGTCGGGCTGTATATATGTGTGTTCATGGAGAAGTTGTGGGAGGGGGTGGAAATTTGCCCCGCTCCTGTGCCAGGTAAATTTCGGTCTCACCATAGCCCAGGCTACTTGGAACTTGTTCCCAGTAGATGAATCAATAACAACAGGAGTTGGGGACTCTCACCCTACACCTGCTTCATGCAACACACTCCCTCACTGCCCCACTACCACACTCCCTCACCGCCCCAGTGCCACTCCCTCACCGCCCCAGTGCCACACTCCCTCACCGCCCCAGTGTCACACTCCCTCACCGCCCCAGTGCCACACTCCCTCACCACCCCAGTGCCAAACTCCCTCACTGCCCCAGTGCCACACTCCCTCACTTCCCCAATGCCACACTCCCTCATCGCTCCAGTGCCACACTTCCTCACCGCCCCAGTGCCACTCTCCCTCAACGCCCCAGTGGCACACTCCCTTAGTGTCCCAGTGCCACACTCTCTCACCGTCCCATTGCCACACTGGGAGTGGTGAGGCAAGTGAGTAGCAAGGGAAGTGAACTAAGGGAAAGAGCACAAGAAGTGAACCCAGATGTAATTTGACTCACTGAAACAAAACTTTTTGGAATCATAACGAATGCCGTGTTTCCCCAGGAGTACACAATAATAAGGAAAGAGAGGGAATGTAGGGGAGGAGGCGAAATGGCCCTACTCATGAGAAAGGAATGGAATTTTAAGGAGATGGCTATCCCGGGCTGTGAGGGTTTCAGAGACTACATAGCAGGCACCATGACAATGGGAGGACCAAGGATAGTAGTAGCAGTAATATATAATCCTCCACCAAATGACAGAAGACCCAGTCAAGAGTACGAAAGCAACAACATGGCAGTTAACACTATAATTGAGAGGGCAGCCTCTTCTGCCTGTAGAAATAGATCCCACCTGCTCATCATGGGGGACTTCAATCCCCCATGATGAGCAGGTAGGATTGATTGGGCAGATTGATTGGGCATGGGTACGGCATGATTGATTGGGAGAACAAGGAACTGCATGGAGGCGAGGATACGTGGAGAGCCAAACTACTGGAGGTGGCGACTAGAAACTTCTTAACCCAGCATGTCAGAGAACCCACAAGGATGAGAGGAAATGACGAACCAGCGAGACTCGACCTGGTTTTCACCCTGAACGACTCTGACATAAGAGAAATCAGTTTTGAGGACCCAGTAGGAATGAGCGACCACAGGGTATTGGTGTTTGAGTACCTGATTGAAGAAGGGTTATTGAACTCGAGGAGGAATACCGAAACCAATAGGTTAGCATACCGAAAGGGAAACTATGAGGAGATAAGAAAATGCATAGCAGATATAGCATGGGAAACAGAGCTCAGGGAAAAGACGGCCCAAGATATGATGGAATACATCACGCAAAAATGCAAGGACGCAGCAAACAAGTTTGTCCCAGTCCAAAAGGAAAACAGTGAAATGAAGATGAGAAACCAATGGTTTAATCAGAGATGTAGGCTAGCTAAGCAGCAAAGTAAAAGGGCATGGAGAAACTATAGGAATAACAGGACACTGGAGAGCAGAGAAAGATACCAAAATGCCAGGAATGAATATGTCAGGATGAGAAGAGAGGCAGAAAGACAATACGAAAATGACATCGCAAGCGAGGCAAAGACTCAGCCTAAATTGCTGCATAGCCACATCAGGAGAAAAACAACAGTAAAGGAACAGGTTATGAAATTAAGGATAGGGGCAGAAGGATTCACTACAAACGACAAGGAAGTGTGTGAGGAACTGAATAAGAAATTCCAAGAGGTCTTCACCTTAGAGCAAGGAGAAATCCCAGAGATAAGAGAGGGAATAGCATAACCAGGAACCACTGGAAGAGTTTGAGATTACCAGCGGGGAAGTAAGGAAGTGTTTACTAGAATTGGATGTGACAAAGGCTATAGGCCCAGATGGAATCTCCCCTTGGATACTAAAGGAAGGAGCAGAAGAACTGTGCCTCCCGCTCTCCAGGGTGTATAACAAATCACTGGCAACAGGGGAACTGCCAGAAATTTGGAAAGCAGCTAACGTACTCCCGATATACAAAAAAGGGGATAGACAGGAGGCACTGAATTACAGACCAGTGTCCCTAACCTGCATACCATGCAAGATAATGGAGAAGATTGTGCGAAGAAAGCTAGTGGAGCACCTGGAGCGAAAGAACTTTGTAACACAGCATCAACATGGATTCAGGGATGGCAGGTCCTGCCTCACAGGGTTACTTGAATTCTACGATCAGGCAACAAAAATAAGGCAAGAAAGAGAAGGGTGGGCTGACTGCATATTTTTGGATTGTCAGAAAGCCTTTGACACAGTGCCACACAAGAGGCTAGTGAAAAAAACTGGAGATGCAGGCTGGAGTGAAAGGGAAGGTACTCCGTTGGATACAGGAGTACCTAAGTAACAGGAGACAACGAGTCAGTGTGAGGTGTGAGGTCTCAGATTGGCGAGACGTTACAAGTGGAGTACCGCAGGGGTCAGTCCTTGGACCTATACTATTTCTGATATATGTAAATGATCTTCCAGAGGGTATAGAATCGTTTCTCTCAATGTTTGCCGATGATGCAAAAATTATGAGGAGGATTGAAACTGAGGACGATAGTAGGAGGCTACAAGATGACCTAGACAGACTGAGTGAATGGTCCAACAAATGGCTGTTGAAGTTCAACTCGAGTAAATGCAAAGTAATGAAACTAGGCAGTGGAAATAGGAGGCCAAACACAGGATACAGAATAGGAGATGAAGTACTTAATGAAACGAACAGAGAGAAAGATCTAAGAGTTGATATCACACCAAACCTGTCTCCTGAAGCCCACATAAAAAGAATAACGTCTGCGGCATATGCGAGGCTGGCTAACATCAGAACAGCGTTCAGGAACCTGTGTAAAGAATCATTCAGAATCTTGTACACCACATATGTAAGACCAATCCTGGAGTATGCGGCCCCAGCATGGAGCCCGTCCCTTGTCAAGCACAAGACGAAGCTGGAAAAAGTCCAAAGGTATGCCACTAGACTAGTCCCAGAACTAAGAGGCATGAGTTACGAGGAAAGGCTGCGGGAAATGCACCTTACGACACTGGAAGACAGAAGAGTAAGGGGAGACATGATCACAACCTACAAAATCCTCAGAGGAATCGACCGGGTAAACAAGGATAAACTATTCAACACTGGTGGGACGCGAACAAGGGGACACAGGTGGAAACTGAGTACCCACATGAGCCACAGAGACGTTAGAAGGAACTTTTTAAGTGTCAGAGTAGTTAACGGATGGAATGCATTAGGCAGTGATGTGGTGGAGGCTGACTCCATACACAGTTTTAAATGTAGATATGATAGAGCCCAGTAGGCTCAGGAATCTGTACACCAGTTGATTGACAGTTGAGAGGCGGGACCAAAGAGCCAAAGCTCAACCCCCGCAAGCACAAATAGGTGAGTATAAATAGGTGAGTACACTCCCTCACCGCCCCAGTGCCACACCACCTCACCACCCCAGTGCCACTCCCTCACCGCCCCAGAGCCACACTCTATCACCGCCCCAGTGCCACACTCCCATACCACCCCAGTGCCACACTCCTTCACCCCCCCAGTGCTACACTCCCTCAATGCCCCAGTGTCACGCTCCTTCACCGCCCCAGTGCCACACTCCCTCACTGCCCCAGTGCCACACTCCTTCACCCCCCCCCCCTGTGCTACACTCCCTCAATGCCCCAGTGCCACACTCCCTCAATGCCCCAGTGTCACGCTCCTTCACCGCCCCAGTGCCACACTCCCTCACTGCCCCAGTGCCACACTCTATCACCGCCCCAGTGCCACACTCCCATACCACCCCAGTGCCACACTCCTTCACCCCCCCAGTGCTACACTCCCTCAATGCCCCAGTGTCACGCTCCTTCACCGCCCCAGTGCCACACTCCCTCACTGCCCCAGTGCCACACTCCTTCACCCCCCCCCCCCTGTGCTACACTCCCTCAATGCCCCAGTGCCACACTCCCTCAATGCCCCAGTGTCACGCTCCTTCACCGCCCCAGTGCCACACTCCCTTAATGCCCCAGTGTCTCTTCCTCACCGACCTAGTGCCACTCCCTCACCGCCCCAGTTCCACTGCCTCACAGCCCCAGTGCTACTCCCTTAGTGCTACAGTCCCTCACTGTCCAAGTGCTGAACTCCCTCAACGCCCCAGTGCCACACTCACTCACCATCCCAGTGCCGCACTCCCTCACTGCCCCAGTGCCACACTTCCTCACCGCCCAGTGCCACTCTCCCTCAACGCCCCAGTGGCATACTCCCTTAGTGCCCCAGTGCCACACTACCTCACCGTCCCAGTGCCACTCCCTCACCGCCCCAGTGCCATACTCCCTCATCCCCCATGTGCAACACTCCCTCACCGCCCCAGTGTCACACTTCCTCACCGCCCCAGAGCCACACTCCATTCACCGTCTTAGTCCCACACTCCCTCACCGCCTGTTATGATCCCAGGTAGCCGAAAAACGAGTCTCCCCTTTGAGAATTATTCTATCAAGCCTGACCTGACTAGGAGGTCGGAAATACAGACATGAAGATTCATATGTAAAAAATAATGGGGTAAATTTTACACGGAGTTTAAGATTATGGGCAGTGCATAAGAAAGCAGATAAATGACTGGTTAGGAGATGTTGATAATTTGCTGGAGGCGTGAGGCTTGCTTCTGGAGGGCTTTGACCTCACTTGAGCGCCAGACATCGCAGGGGAAAGCCGCGCTCCATTTGAGCTCCCGTCAGAAAGGAACCCCTAGTGATATATCTCCAAGAGAAGAGAAGTGTGCAGACGTGCCAGCTGTAGAATCGAGCTGGGAACGTTGTGGTCTCAAGTCCTGTACGGCGAGGAGAGTATTAAGCCGCCCATAGACATTTTCGTGGGCTGTGGAAGCGCCCTGACCAGGCTCTGTCAGAGGGAGGAGCGCCCTCGACCAGACAATTTGTGGTTTGTTTTTGGGGAAGAAGTTGCTGAGAACTTCGAAGCCAGCACAGAGGGAGTAGTTGACGAGACTCCAAGGTAGTGGAGCAGAGGACCTCGAGCTGTGAGGAGAAGCAGGAAAGAGGAGTGTCACGTGCTTCTGTAGAGGTGGTGAAGCACCATAGTTGCTCGAGGGAACTTCATGGTGTAGCAGCCAAGAGAGCTGTGGAGGAACCTAGCAGAAGGGTGAAGCACCGTAGTTGCTCAAAGAAACTTCGTGGTAGCAGCCTGGAGGAGCTGCAGAGGATCCTGGTAGTTAAGCCCGGAAGAACCTGAAGATCAGGGTAGTGAACTTCCAGAGGTGGAAGGGAAGTTCTGGTGGATTACTTGTAGGGAGTTGATAGTGTTTGGTTGTCATTAGCGTGCAAGACGCAGTGAGAGGTGAGTGATTGTTTGCATTCTTATGTCAAGGAGTGTTTTATACTGAAGTTTAGAGTTACAGTCGTAGGCTGGATTGCCTACAGATGTAAGTGTTCTAGGACTGATAGAGTGATCAATTGATCATTGTTGTGTATCAAGGAACATTTATACTGATATATATATGTTATTGCATTCAATTCTGATTTTCCTTGTACATGTTTATAGATATATTCTCTCGCTGATAGTGCAACATTGTAGTATAAAACTTGATCTACTTGAAGAGGTAGATAGTATCGGGTGGGGAATCAGAAGATAGGATACCACTTGATAAGCTGATGATTGTAACCTGATTGTAATTGTATAGAGTATAGGATTCATTATTATTATATGTGTGTATGTATTGTGTATGTGCTTTGTCCAGTAAATGTATTCCAATTTGCTGGTGTTTGCCCTTGTCCTAGTGAGGCTTCCCGGGAAGTAGCAAAGAAGGGGAGAGAGAGAGAAAGAACCAAGAACCACTGCTGTGGACAGGGTAGAACAGAAAACTAGTAAGTCAAAGGGGATTGAGGAGATCATATCAATTAAGGAGAGAGTGGGGAGTCACAGCGGCTCGAGTGGGTGTGTGCAAGTGACAATGAGGCTAAGTGTTGGAGTCGCATCCCCTAAACGTGCGATGTTGAGCCCCTCTCCAAGAGCCAGAAGTGCCTAGTGTGATCTCCTAGTGAGGTATAAACACTCTACCGAGTTGTAGGTTGGGTTGTCCGTAAAGGAGGAACAACAAAACAACACCACCAACCCACAAGTCAATAATACGCCCCAGTACCACACTCCCTCTCCGCCCCAGTGCCACACTCCCTCACCGCCCCAGTACCACACTCCCATTTCGCCCCAGTGCCACACTCCCTCACTGCCCCAGTGCCACACTCCCTCACCGCTCCAGTGACACACTCCCTCAACGCCCCAGTGTCACTCTAACTCACCGCCCCAGTGCCACACCCTCATTCACCGCCTCAGTGCCACACTCCATCACCGCCCCAGTACCACACTCCCTCTCCGCCCCAGTGCCACACTCCATTCACCGCCTCAGTGCCACACTACCTCACCGCCCCAGTACCACACTCCCTCACCGCCCCAGTGCCACACTCCATCACCGCCCCAGTGCCACTCCCTCACTGCCCCAGTGCCACATTCCCTCACCGCCACAGTGCCACTCCCTCACCACCCCCGTGCCATACTCTCCTCACTGCCCCAGTGCCACATTCCCTCACTGCCCCAGTGCCACTCCCTCGCAGCCCAAGTCAAACTCTCTCACTGCCCCCTGTGCCACACTCCTTCACTGTCCCTGTCGCACTCTCTCACTGCCCAAGTGCCACACTCCTTCATCGACCTAATGCCACACTCCCTCACCACTCCAGTGCCACACTCCTTCACTGCCCTCGTGCCACACTCCCTCACAGCCCTAGTGCCACACTCCCTCACCACCCCAGTGCCACACTCCTTCACTGCCCTCGTGCCACACTCCCTCACAGCCCTAGTGCCACACTCCCTCACAACCCATGTGCCACACCCCTCCACTGCCCCAGTGCCACACTCCTTCACTGCCCCAGTGCCACACTCTCTCTCCGCCCCAGTGCCACTCCCTCACCGACCCAGTGCCACTCTCCTTCACAACTCCAGTTCCACTCCCTCACCGCACCAGTGCCACACTCCCTCACCACCCCAGTGCCACACTCCTTCACTGCCCTCGTGCCACACTCCCTCACAGCCCTAGTGCCACACTCCCTCACAACCCATGTGCCACACCCCTTCACTGCCCCAGTGCCACACTCCTTCACTGCCTCAGTGCCACACTCTCTCTCCGCCCCAGTGCCACTCCCTCACCGCCCTAGTGCCACTCTCCCTCACAACTCCAGTGCCACTCCCTCACCGCACCAGTGCCACACTCCCTCACAACACCAGTAAAACACTCCTTCACTGCCCAAAGGCCACACTCTCTCACCGCCAGAGTGCCACTCCCTTACCGACCCAGTGCCACTTCCTCACCGCCCCAGTGCACTCCCTCACTGACCCAGTGCCACTCCATCACCGCCCCAGTGCCCGTCCCCCCACTGCCCCAGTACCACACTCTCTCACCGCCACCGTGCCACTCCCTCACCACCCCAGTGCCATACTCCTTCACCGCCCCAGTGCCACACTTTCTCACCGCCCCAGTGCCACTCCCTCACCGCTCCAATGCCACTCCGTCACCGCCCCAGTGCCACACTCCCTCACCACCCCAGTGCCACACTTCTTAACCGCCCCAGTGCCACACTTTCTTACCGACCCAGTGCAACTTCCTCACCGCCCCAGTGCCACTCCCTCACCGACCCAGTGCCACACTCCCTACCTGCTCCAATGCCACACTCATTCAACGCCCCAGTGCCACACTCCTTCACCGCCCCCAGTGCCACAGTCCCATACCGCCCCAGCACCGCATTCCTTCACTGCCCCAGTGCCACACTCTCACTACCTCGGTGCAACACTCCCTCACTGCCCCACAGCCACACTCCCTCACCGTCAAAGTGCCACACTCCCTCACCATCAAAGTGCCACACTCCCTCACCGCCCCAGTGCCAAACTCCCTCAACGTCAGAGTGCCACACTCCTTCACCGCCCCAGTGAAACTCCCTCACCACCCCAGTGCCACACTCCCTCACTGCCCCAGAGCCACACTCCCTTACCGTCAAAGTGCCACACTTCCTCACCGCCCTAGTGCCACAGTCCCTCACCGCCCCAGTGCCACTCCCTCACAACCCCAGTGTCACACTCCCTCACCGCCCCAGTGCCACTCCCTCACCACCCCAGTGCCACACTCCATTCAACGCCTCTGTGCCACACTCCCTTACCGCCCCAGTGCTACACTCCCTCAAAGCCCCAGTGCCACACTCCATTCAATGCCTCAGTGCCACACTGCCTCACCGCCCCAGTACCACACTCCCTCTCCTCCCAAGTGCCACACTCCCTCACCGCCCCAGTGCCACACTCCCTCACCGCCCCAGTGCCACACTCCCTCACCGCCCCAGTGACACACTCCCTCACCGCCCCAGTGCCACACTCCCTCACCACCCCAGTGCCACACAAACTCACCGCCCCAGTGCCACACTCCCTCACCACCCCAGTGCCACACTCCCTCACCGCCCCAATGCCACACTCCATTCACCGCCTCAGTGGCACACTCCCTCACCGCCCCAGTGCCACAATCCCTCACTGCCCCAGTGCCACACTCCCTCACCGCCCCAGTGTCACACTCCCTCACCGCCCCAGTGCCAAACTCCCTCACCACCCCAGTGCCACACTCCCTCACCTCCCCAGTGCCAAACTCCTTCACCGTCCTGTGTCACACTCCCTTACCGCCCCAGTGCCACACTCCCTCACCGCCTCAGTGCCACACTCCCTCACCGCCCCAGTACTACACTCTCTAACCGCCCCAGTGCCACTCCCTCACCGCCCTAGTGCCACACTCTTTCACAACCCCAGTGAAACACTCCCTCACAACCCCAGTGAAACACTCCTTCACCGCCCCAGTGCCACTCATTCACTGCCTCATGTCAAAATCCCTCACCTCCCCAGAGCCACACTCTCACCGCCACAGTGCCACTCCCTCACCACCCCAGTGCCACACTCCCTCACAGCCCCAGTCGCACTCCCACACCGCCTTAGTGAAACACTTCCTCACCGCCCCAGTGCCACTCCCTCACCGCCCCAGTGCCAAACTTCCTCACCGCCCCAATGCCACTCCGTCACCGCCCCAGTGCCACACTTTCTCATCATCCCAGTGCCACACTTCTTAAGCACCCCAGTGCGCCAGTTTCTCACCGACCCAGTTCCACTCCTTCTCCGCCCCAGTGCCACACTTCCTCACCGCCCCAATGCCACTCCTTCACCGCCCCAGTGTCACACTCCCTCACTGCCCCAGTGCCACTCCCTCACCGACCCAGTGTCACACTCCCTCACTGCCCCAGTGCCAAACTCCTTCAATGCCCCAGTGCCACACCCTCTCAGCCCCAGTGCAACACTCCCTCGCCTTCCCAGTTCCACTCTCCTTCACCGCCCCAGTGCCACACTCCCTCACCGCCCCAGTGCCACACTCCCTCACCGCCCAAGTGCCATTCCCTCACCGCCCCAGTGCCACACCCTCTCAGCCCCACTCCCTCACCGCCCAAGTGCCACACTCCCTCACCGCCCCAGTTCCACTCCCTCAGCCCCAATGCCACTCCTTCACCGCCCCAGTGCCACACTCCCTCACTGCCCCAGTGCCACCCTCCTTCACCGCCCCAGTGCCACACTCCCTCACCACCCCAGTGCCACACTCCCCTCTCCGCCCCAGTGCCACTTCCTCACCGCCCCAGTGCCACAGTCCCTCACCGCCTCAGTGGCACACTCCCTCACCGCCCCAGTGCCACAATCCCTCACTGCCCCAGTGCCACACTCCCTCACCGCCCCAGTGTCACACTCCCTCACCGCCCCAGTGCCAAACTCCCTCACCACCCCAGTGCCTCACTCCCTCACCTCCCCAGTGCCAAACTCCTTCACCGTCCTGTGTCACACTCCCTCACCGCCCCAGTGCCACACTCCCTCACCGCCTCAGTGCCACACTCCCTCACCGCCCCAGTACTACACTCTCTAACCGCCCCAGTGCCACTCCCTCACCGCCCTAGTGCCACACTCTTTCACAACCCCAGTGAAACACTCCCTCACAACCCCAGTGAAACACTCCTTCACCGCCCCAGTGCCACTCATTCACTGCCTCATGTCAAAATCCCTCACCTCCCCAGAGCCACACTCTCACCGCCACAGTGCCACTCCCTCACCACCCCAGTGCCACACTCCCTCACAGCCCCAGTCGCACTCCCACACCGCCTTAGTGAAACACTTCCTCACCGCCCCAGTGCCACTCCCTCACCGCCCCAGTGCCAAACTTCCTCACCGCCCCAATGCCACTCCGTCACCGCCCCAGTGCCACACTTTCTCATCATCCCAGTGCCACACTTCTTAAGCACCCCAGTGCGCCAGTTTCTCACCGACCCAGTTCCACTCCTTCTCCGCCCCAGTGCCACACTTCCTCACCGCCCCAATGCCACTCCTTCACCGCCCCAGTGTCACACTCCCTCACTGCCCCAGTGCCACTCCCTCACCGACCCAGTGTCACACTCCCTCACTGCCCCAGTGCCAAACTCCTTCAATGCCCCAGTGCCACACCCTCTCAGCCCCAGTGCAACACTCCCTCGCCTTCCCAGTTCCACTCTCCTTCACCGCCCCAGTGCCACACTCCCTCACCGCCCCAGTGCCACACTCCCTCACCGCCCAAGTGCCATTCCCTCACCGCCCCAGTGCCACACCCTCTCAGCCCCACTCCCTCACCGCCCAAGTGCCACACTCCCTCACCGCCCCAGTTCCACTCCCTCAGCCCCAATGCCACTCCTTCACCGCCCCAGTGCCACACTCCCTCACTGCCCCAGTGCCACCCTCCTTCACCGCCCCAGTGCCACACTCCCTCACCACCCCAGTGCCACACTCCCCTCTCCGCCCCAGTGCCACTTCCTCACCGCCCCAGTGCCACAGTCCCTCACCGCCCCAGTGCCACACTCCCTCACCACCCCAGTGCCACACTCCCTCACCGCCCCAGTGCCACAGTCCCTCATCGCCCCAGTGCCACACTCCCTCGCCGCCCCAGTGCCACAGTCCCTCACCGCCCCAGTGCCACACTCCCTCACCACCCCAATGCCACACTCCCTCACCACCCCAGTGCCACACTCCCTCACCGCCCCAGTGCCACAGTCCCTCACCGCCCCAGTGCCACACTCCCTCACCGCCCTAGTGCCACACTCCCTCACCGCCCCAGTGCCACACTCCCTCACCGCCCCAATGCCACACTCCCTCACCACCCCAGTGCCACACTCCCTCACCGCCCGGTTGCCACACTCCCTCACCGCCCCAGTGCCACAGTCCCTCATCGCCCCAGTGCCACACTCCCTCACCGCCCCAGTGCCACAGTCCCTCACCGCCCCAGTGCCACACTCCCTCACCGCCCCAGTGCCACACTCCATCACCACCCCAATGCCACACTCCCTCACTGCCCCAGTGCCACACTCCCTCAATGCCAAAGTGCTACACTCCCTCACTGCCCCAGTGCCACACTGCCTCACCGTCCTAGTGCCACAGTCCCTCACCGCCGCAGTGCCCCACTTCCTCACCGCCCTAGTGCCACACCCTCTCCACCTCAGTGCCACTACCTCACCGCCCCAGTGACACTCTCTCACTGCCCCAGTGACAAACTCCCTCATCGCCTCAGCGCAACACTCCCTCACCGCCCCAGTGCCACACTCCCTCACCGCCCCAGTGCCACACTCCCTCACCGCCCCAGTGCCACACTCTCACCACCCCAGTGCCAAACTACCTCACCACCAAAGTGGCACTCTCCCTCATTGACAAAGTGCCACACTCCCTCACCGCCCCAGTGCCACACTCCCTCACCGCCCCAGTGCCACACTCCCTCACCGCCCCAGTGCCACACTCCCTCACCGCCCCAGTGCCACACTCCCTCACCGTCCCAGTGCCACAGTCCCTCACCGTCCCAGTGCCACAGTCCCTCACCGCCCCAGTGCCACACTCCCTCACCACCCCAATGCCACACTCCCTCATCACACCAGTGCCACACTCCCTCACCGCCCCAGTGCCACACTCCCTCACCGCCCCAGTGCCACACTCCCTCACCGCCCCAGTGCCACACTCCCTCACCGCCCCAGTGCCACACTCCCTCACCGCCCCAGTGCCACAGTCCCTCACCGCGCCAGTGCCACACTCCCTCACCGCCCCAGTGCCACACTCCCTCACCACCCCAATGCCACACTCCCTCACTGCCCCAGTGCCACACTCCTTTACCGCCCCAGTGCCACACTCCCTCAATGCCAAAGTGCTACACTCCCTTACTGCCCCAGTGCCACACTCCTTCACCGTCCTAGTGCCACACTCCCTCACCGCCGCAGTGCCACACTTCCTCACCGCCCCAGTGCCACACCCTCTCCACCTCAGTGCCACTACCTCACCGCCCCAGTGCCACAGTCCCTCACCGCCCCAGTGCCACACTCCCTCACCGCCCCAGTGCCACACTCCCTCACAACCCCAATGCCACACTCCCTCACTGTCCCAGTGCCACACTCCCTCACTGCCCCAGTGCCACACTCCCTCACCATCCTAGTGCCACACTCCCTCACCGCCCTAGTGCCACACCCTCTCCACCTCAGTGCCACTACCTCACCGCCCCAGTGACACTCTCACACCGCCCCAGTGCCACACTCCCTCATCGCCTCAGTGCCACACTCCCTCACCGCCCCAGTGCCACAATCCCTCACCGCTCCAGTGACACACTCCCTCATCGCCCCAGTGCCACACTCCCTCACCGCTCCAGCGAAACATTCCCTCACCGCCCCAGTGCTACGTCCTCACTGCCCAAATGCCACATTCCTATCCTGCCCCAGTGCCAAACTCCCTCACTGCCCCAGTGCCACTCCCTCACTGCTCCAATGGCACTCCCTCACCACCCCAGTGTCACTCCCTCAGCCCCAATGCCACTCCATCACCGCCCCAGTGCCACACTCCTTCACCGCCCCAGTGCCAAATTCCCTCACCGCCCCAGTGTCACACTCCCTCACCGCACCAGTGCCACTCACTCACCGCCAAAGTGCCACACTCCCTCACCGCCCCAGTGCAACACTCCCTCACTGCCCCAGTGCCACTCCTTCATCGCCCCAGTGCCACTCCTTCACCGCCCCAGTGCCAGTCCCTCACCGCCCTAGTGCAACACTCCCTCACCGCCCCAGTGCCACACTCCCTCACCGCCCCAGTGCCACATTCCTTTACCGCCTCAGTGACACACTTCCTCACCGCTCCAGTGACACTCTTTCACCGCCAAAGTGCCACTCCCTCACCGCACCAGTGCCACACTCCTTCACCGCCTCACTGTTACTCCCTCATCGCCCCAGTGCCAATCCCTCAGCGCCGCACTGCCACACTCCCTCAGCGCCCCAGGGCCACTCCCTCACCGCCCCAGTGCAACTCCCTCACCGCCCCAGTGCCACTCCCACACCGCCCCAGTGCCACACTCCCTCACCGCCCCAATGCCACACTCCCTCACCGCCCCAGTGCCACACTCCCTCACTGCCCCAGTGCCACTCCCTCACCGCACTAGTGCCACTCCGTCTCCGCCTCAGTGCCACACTCCCTATCCGCCCCAGTGCCACTTCCTCACCGCCCCAGTGCCACAGTCCCTCACCACCACAGTGCCACACTCCCTCACCACCCCAATGCCACACTCCCTCACCACCCCAGTGCCACACTCCCTCACCGCCCCAGTGCCACAGTCCCTCATCGCCCCAGTGCCACACTCCCTCGCCGCCCCAGTGCCACAGTCCCTCACCGACCCAGTGCCACACTCCCTCACCACCCCAATGCCACACTCCCTCACCACCCCAGTGCCACACTCCCTCACCGCCCCAGTGCCACAGTCCCTCACCGCCCCAGTGCCACACTCCCTCACCGCCCCAGTGCCACACTCCCTCACCGCCCCAGTGCCACACTCCCTCACCGCCCCAGTGCCACACTTCCTCACCGCCCCAATGCCACACTCCCTCACCACCCCAGTGCCACACTCCCTCACCGCCCGGTTGCCACACTCCCTCACCGCCCCAGTGCCACAGTCCCTCATCGCCCCAGTACCACACTCCCTCACCGCCCCAGTGCCACAGTCCCTCACCGCCCCAGTGCCACACTCCCTCACCGCCCCAGTGCCACACTCCATCACCACCCCAGTGCCACAGTCCCTCACCGCCCCAGTGCCACAGTGCCTCACCGCCCCAGTGCCACACTCCCTCACCGCCCCAGTGCCACACACCCTCACCGTCCCAGTGCCACAGTCCCTCACCGCCCCAGTGCCACACTCCCTCACCGCCCCAGTGCCACACTCCATCACCACCCCAATGCCACACTCCCTCACTGCCCCAGTGCCACACTCCCTCAATGCCAAAGTGCTACACTCCCTCACTGCCCCAGTGCCACACTGCCTCACCGTCCTAGTGCCACAGTCCCTCACCGCCGCAGTGCCCCACTTCCTCACCGCCCTAGTGCCACACCCTCTCCACCTCAGTGCCACTACCTCACCGCCCCAGTGACACTCTCTCACTGCCCCAGTGACAAACTCCCTCATCGCCTCAGCGCAACACTCCCTCACCGCCCCAGTGCCACACTCCCTCACCGCCCCAGTGCCACACTCTCTCACCACCCCAGTGCCAAACTACCTCACCACCAAAGTGGCACTCTCCCTCATTGACAAAGTGCCACACTCCCTCACCGCCCCAGTGCCACACTCCCTCACCGCCCCAGTGCCACAGTCCCTCACCGCCCCAGTGCCACACTCCCTCACCGTCCCAGTGCCACAGTCCCTCACCGCCCCATTGCCACACTCCCTCACCACCCCAATGCCACACTCCCTCATCACACCAGTGCCACACTCCCTCACCGCCCCAGTGCCACACTCTCTCACCGCCCCAGTGCCACACTCCCTCACCGCCCCAGTGCCACACTCCTTCACCGCCCCAGTGCCACAGTCCCTCACCGCCCCAGTGCCACACTCCCTCACCGCCCCAGTGCCACACTCCCTCACCACCCCAATGCCACACTCCCTCACTGCCCCAGTGCCACACTCCTTTACCGCCCCAGTGCCACACTCCCTCAATGCCAAAGTGCTACACTCCCTTACTGCCCCAGTGCCACACTCCTTCACCGTCCTAGTGCCACACTCCCTCACCGCCGCAGTGCCACACTTCCTCACCGCCCCAGTGCCACACCCTCTCCACCTCAGTGCCACTACATCACCGCCCCAGTGCCACAGTCCCTCACCGCCCCAGTGCCACACTCCCTCACCGCCCCAGTGCCACACTCCCTCACCACCCCAATGCCACACTCCCTCACTGCCCCAGTGCCACACTCCCTCACTGCCCCAGTGCCACACTCCCTCACCGTCCTAGTGCCACACTCCCTCACCGCCCTAGTGCCACACCCTCTCCACCTCAGTGCCACTACCTCACCGCCCCAGTGACACTCTCTCACCGCCCCAGTGCCAAACTCCCTCATCGCCTCAGTGCCACACTCCCTCACCGCCCCAGTGCCACAATCCCTCACCGCTCCAGTGACACACTCCCTCATCGCCCCAGTGCCACACTCCCTCACCGCTCCAGCGAAACATTCCCTCACCGCCCCAGTGCTACGTCCTCACTGCCCTAATGCCACATTCCTATCCTGCCCCAGTGCCAAACTCCCTCACCGCCCCAGTGCCACTCCCTCACTGCTCCAATGGCACTCCCTCACCACCCGAGTGTCACTCCCTCAGCCCCAATGCCATTTCATCACCGCCCCAGTGCCACACTCCTTCACCGCCCCAGTGCCACATTCCCTCACCGCCCCAGTGTCACACTCCCTCACCGCACCAGTGCCACTCACTCACCGCCAAAGTGCCACACTCCCTCACCGCCCTAGTGCAACACTCCCTCACCGCCCCAGTGCCACTCCTTCACCGCCCCAGTGCCACTCCTTCACCGCCCCAGTGCCACTCCTTCACCGCCCCAGTGCCAGTCCCTCACCGCCCCAGTGCAACACTCCCTCACCGCCCCAGTGCCACACTCCCTCACCGCCCCAGTGCCACATTCCTTTACCGCCTCAGTGACACACTTCCTCACCGCTCCAGTGACACTCTTTCACCGCCAAAGTGCCACTCCCTTACCGCACCAGTGCCACACTCCTTCACCGCCTCACTGCTACTCCCTCATCGCCCCAATGCCAATCCCTCAGCGCCGCACTGCCACACTCCCTCAGCTCCTCAGGGCCACTCCCTCACCGCCCCAGTGCAACTCCCTCACCGCCCCAGTGCCACTCCCACACCGCCCCAGTGCCACACTCCCTCACCGCCCCAATGCCACACTCCCTCACCGCCCCAGTGCCACACTCCCTCACTGCCCCAGTGCCACTCCCTCACCGCACTAGTGCCACTCCGTCTCCGCCTCAGTGCCACACTCCCTATCCGCCCCAGTGCCACACTCCCTCAAATCCCCAGTGCCACTCCGTCTCCGCCTCAGTGCCACGCTCCCTCACCGTTCCAGTGCCACACTCCCTCACCATCCCAGTGCCACTCCCTCACGCCACAGTTCCACTCCCTCACCGCCCCAGTGTCACACTACCTCACCATCCCAATGCCACACTCCCTCACCCCCCCAGTGCCACACTCCTTCACCGCCCCAGTGCCACTCCCTTACCTCCCCAGTACCACATTCCCTCACCGCCCCAGTGCCACTCTCCTTCATCGCCTCACTGCTACTCCATTCCCGCCCCAGTGCCACTCTCTCACCGCCCCAGTGCCAATCCCTCACCGCGGCAGTGCCACACTCCATCACAGCCCCAGTGCCACACTCCCTCTCCGCCCCAGTGCAACATTCCCTCACTGCCCCAGTGCCACATTCTCTCTCCGCCCCAGTGCCACACTCCCTCACTGTCCCAGTGCCACTACCTCACCGCCCCAGTGCCACACTTCCCTCAACCCATGTGCCACACTCCCTCACTGCCCCAGTGCCACACTCCCTCACCGCCCAGTGCCACACTACTTCACCGCCCCAGTGCCACTCCTTCACCGCCCCAGTGCCACACTCTCTAACCGCCCCAGTGCCACACTCCCTCACCGCCCCAGTGCCACACTCCCTCACCGCCCCAGTGCCACACTCCTTCACCGCCCCAGCGCCACTCCCTCAGCTCCCCAGTGCCACACTCTCTCACCGCCCCAGTGCCACACTCTCTCACCGCCCCAGTGCCACACTCTCTCACCGCCCCAGTGCCACACTCTCTCACCGCCCCAGTGCCACACTCTCTCACCGCCCCAGTGCCACTCCCTCACCGAACCAGTGCCACTCCCTCACAACCCTAGTGCCACTCCCTTGCTGCCCCAGTGCAACTCCCTCACCGAACCAGTGCCAATCCCTCACCGCCCCAGTGCCACACTCCTTCACCGCCCCATCGCCACACTCTCTCACTGCCCCAGTGCCACCCTCCTTCCCTGCCTTAGTGCCACACTTCTTTACTGCCCAAGTGCCATTCCCTCACTGTCCCATTGTCACACTCCCTCACAACCCTAGTGCCACTCCCTTGCTGCCCCAGTGCAACTCCCTCACCGCCCCAGTGCCACACTCCTTGACCGCCCCAGTGCCACACTCTCTCACTGCCCCAGTGCCACACTCCTTCCCTGCCTTAGTGCCACACTTCTTTACTGCCCAAGTGCCATTCCCTCACCGTCCCATTGCCACACTCCCTCACAACCCTAGCGCCACTCCCTTGCTGCCCCAGTGCAACTCCCTCACCGCCCCAGTGCCACTCTTTCACCTCCCCAGTGCCACACTCCCTCACCGCCCCAGTGCAACACTACCTCACTGCCCCAGTGCAACACTCCCTCACCGCCCCAGTGCCACGCTCCTTCACCGCCCCAGTGCCACACTTTCACCGCCCCAGTGCCACTCCCTCACCGACCCAGTGCCAATCCCTCACTGCCCCAGTTTCACACTCCCTCACAACCCCAGTGCCACTCCCTCACCGCGCCAGTGCCACACTCCCTCACAACGCCAGTGAAACACTCCTTCACTGCCCCAGTGCCACACTCTCTCACCGCCCCAGTGCCATTCCCTCACCCACCCACATGCTACTTTCTCACCACCCCAGTGCCACTATCTCGCTGAACCAGTGCCACTCCCTCACTGCCCCAGTACCACACTCCCTCACCGCCCTAGTGCCACACTCCCTCACAGCCCCAGTGCCACACTTATTCACCGCCTTAGTGCCACACTTCCTCACCGCCCCAGTGCCACCCCCCTCATAGCCCCAGTTCCACTCCTTCACCGCCTCAGTGCCACACTTCCTCACTGCCCCAGTGCCAACTTTTCTCACCGCCCCAGTGCCACACTCCCTCACAGCCCCAGTGTCACACTTCCTCACTGCCCCAGTGCCACACTCCCTCACTGCCCCAGTGCCACACTTCCTCACTGCCCCAGTGCCACACTCCCTCACCGCCCCAGTGCCACACTCCCTCACTACTCCAGTGCCACACTCCCTCACTGCCCCAGTGCCACACTCCCTCACTGCCCCAGTGCCACACACTCTCCCCGCCCCAGTGCCACACTCCCTCACTGTCCCAGTACCACACTCCTTCACTGCTTCAGTGAAACTCCCTCACCTCCCCAGTGCCACACTCCCTCTCTGTCCCAGTGACACACTCGTTCACTGCCCCAGTGCCACTCCCTCACTGCCCCAGTGCCACACTCTCTCACTGCCCCAGTGCCACTCCCTCACCGCCCCAGTGCCACACTCCCTCACCGCCCCAGTGCCACTCCCTCACCGCCCCAGTGCCACTCCCTCACCGCCCCAGTGTGTTGTAATCCAGTGTGTTGTAGGAGGGATTATTAGCTAGAGGATCATTACTACAACACTTAACGAATGATGATTGGAAGTACATGTTAAGTAGACAGACTATGGATCACATATCCAAGAAAGGTCAAAGGGATTAAGACCGCAGCTTTTAGCCAAACTAATAATTCCTGGAAAGAGGACTTAGGCTTCTAGGGATAAGGTTAATCGGATTATACCTTCCTTGAGAGGCGTGGTGAAATGTTTGAGGCCATGGTTGGCTAAGGTCAGTCTGATTGTGGGAGTTGAACCGAGAAGTCCTCTGGATCTCCGTTTGCGGCAGCAGCGAAGTGTAGCAAACAGCTATGCGAGGACCTGATGTGATCTTAGTGACGAAGTTAAGTCTGCAGTATGTGAGTATTGAATGAAAGACTAACCGGGTGTGGAGCGTTGTAGTAATCATTCCGTATTAGGGACTTAGGCGGAAGTTACGAGTGTGGGTGGTGACCTCGGAGGTCAAGTGGTCTATAGGTATTGGAAGTGTATTGACCTAATAGAGTATGTTAATATATTATTATTTGTCAGAGTCTATTCTTTGTAATTAAATGACAAAACCCGACGGCCTTAAATACCTTCCATATGTTCACTCATTGTGTTCCAGTACAAACCTAGTGGTACGCCTCAAGGGTCTGGTGTGTGTAGGAGTATAGGTGGTAGTAACGGTTGCTGAGGCAAGGTGTTATTGGTTGTGTAATCGCTGTGTTCGAAATGAACTGGGGTTCAGTGTCACAACAAGTGCCACACTCTCTCACTGCCCCAGTGCCACTCCCTCACCACCCCAGTGCCACACTCCCTCACCACCCCAGTGCCACTCCCTCACCGCGCCAGTGCCACACTCCCTCACCGCCCCAGTGCCATACTCCCTCACCGCCCCAGTGCCACACTCTCTCACCACCCCAGTGCCACACTCTAACTGCCCCAGTGCCACTCCCTCACAGCCCCAGTGCCATACTCCCTCACCGCCCCAGTGCCACTCCCTCACAGCCCCAGTGTCATACTCCCTCACCGCCCCGGTGCCACTCCCTCACAGCCCCAGTGTCATACTCCCTCACCGCCCCAGTGCCACACTCTCTCACCGCCCCAGTGCCACTCTCTCACTGTCCCAGGTCAAAATCCCTCACCGCCCCAGTGCCACACCCTCACTGCCCCTGTGCCACTCCCTCACTGCCCCAGTGCTACACTTTCTCACCGCCACAGTGCCACTCCCTCACCCCCCCAGTGCCACACTCCATCACCACCCCAGTGCCACACTCCATCACCACCCCAGTGCCACTTCCTCTTCTCCCCAGTGCCATTTCCCCACCGCCCCAGTACCACACCCCTTCACTACCCCAGTGCCACACTCCCTCACCAGAACATTGCCACTCCCTCACCGCCTAAGTGTCACTCCCTCTCTACCCCAGTGCCACTCCCTCACCGCTCCAGTGCAACTCCCCCACCGCCCCAGTTCCACTCCCTCACCACCCCAGTGCCACTCCCTCTCTACCCCAGTTCCACTCCCTCACCGCACCAGTGCCACACTCCTTCACTGCACCAGTGACACACTCGCTCACCGTCCCATGGCTACATTCCATCACCGTTCCAGTGCCTCACTCCCTCTGCGTCCCAGTGCCACTCCCTCACCTCCCCAGTGCCTCACTCCCTCACCGCCCCAGTGCCACACTACATCACCAACCCAGTTCCACACTCCATCACCAACCCAGTTCCACACTCCCTCACCACCCCAGTGCCCCTCCCTCACCGTCTCAGTGCCACACTCCCTCACCATCCCAGTGCCTCACTCCCTCACCGTCCCAGTGCCACTCCCTCACCTCCCCAGTGCCTCACTCCCTCACCGCCCCAGTGCAACACTCCCTCACCGCCCCATTGCGGCACTGAATATGTGTGGAATGAATATGTCATGATGAGAAGAGAGGCAGAAAGACAATACGAAAATGACATCGCAAGCAAGGCAAAGTACTCAGCCTAAATTGCTGCATAGCCACATCAGGAGAAAAACAACAGTAAAGGAACAGGTTATGAAATTAAGGATAGGGGCAGAAGGATTCACTACAAACGACAAGGAAGTGTGTGAGGAACTGAATAAGAAATTCCAAGAGGTCTTCACCTTAGAGCAAGGAGAAATCCCAGAGATAAGAGAGGGAATAGCTAACCAGGAACCACTGGAAGAGTTTGAAATTACCAGCGGGGAAGTAAGGAAGTTTTTACTAGAGTTGGATGTGACTAAGGCTGTAGGCCCAGATGGAATCTCTCCTTGGATACTAAAGGAAGGAGCGGAAGAACTGTGCTTTCCACTCTCCATGGTGTATAACAAATCACTGGCAACAGGGGAACTGCCAGAAATTTGGAAAGCAGCTAACGTACTCCCGATATACAAGAAAGGGGAAAGACAGGAGGCACTGAATTACAGGCCAGTGTCCCTAACCTGCATACCATGCAAGCTGATGGAGAAGATTGTGCGAAGAAAGCTAGTGGAGCACCTGGAGCGAAAGAACTTTGTAACACAGCATCAACATGGGTTCAGGGATGGCAGGTCCTGCCTCACAGGGTTACTTGAATTCTACGACCTGGCAACAAAAATAAGGCAAGAAAGAGAAGGGTGGGCTGACTGCATATTTTTGGATTGTCAGAAAGCCTTTAAAACCGTGTCAAACAAGAAGCTAGTGAAAAACCTGGAGATGCAGGCTGGAGTGAAAGGGAAGGTACTCCGTTGGATAAAGGAGTACCAAAGCAACAGGAGACAACGAGTCAGTGTGAGGGGTGAGGTCTCAGATTGGCGAGACGTTACAAGTGGAGTCCCGCAGCAGTCAGTCCTTGGACCTATACTGTTTCTGATATATGTAAATGATCTCCCAGAGGGTATAGAGTCATTTCTCTCAATGTTTGCCGATGATGCAAAAATTATGAGGAGGATTGAAACAGAGGATGATAGTAGGAGGCTACAAGATGACCTGGATAGACTGAGTGAATGGTCCAACAAATGGCTGTTGAAGTTCAACCCGAGTAAATGCAAAGTAATGAAACTAGGCAGTGGAAACAGGAGGCCAGACACAGGATACAGAATAGGAGGTGAAGTACTTAATAAAACAGACAGAGAGAAAGATATAGGAGTTGATATCACACCAAACATGTCTCCTGAATCCCACATAAAAAGAATAACATCTGCGGCATATGCGAGGCTGGCAAACATCAGAACAGTGTTCAGGAACCTGTGTAAGGAATCATTCAGAATCTTGTACACCACATATGTAAGACCAATCCTGGAGTATGCGGCCCCAGCATGGAGCCCGTACCTTGTCAAGCACAAGACGAAGCTGGAAAAAGTCCAAAGGTATGCCACAAGACTAGTCCCAGAACTAAGAGGCATGAGTTACGAGGAAAGGCTGCTGGAAATGTACCTTACGACACTGGAAGACAGAAGAGTAAGGGGAGACATGATCACAACCTACAAAATCCTCAGAGGAATCGACCGGGTAAACAAGGATAAACTATTCAACACTGGTGGGACGCGAACAAGGGGACACAGGTGGAAACTGAGTACCCACATGTGCCACAGAGACGTTAGAAGGAACTTTTTCAGTGTCAGAGTAGTTAACGGATTGAATGCATTAGGCAGTGATGTGGTGAAGGCTGACTCCATACACAGTTGTAAATGTAGATATGATAGAGCCCAATAGGCTCAGGAATCTGTACACCAGTTGATTGACAATTGAGAGGCGGGACCTAAGAGCCAAAGCTCAACCCTCGCAAGCACAAATAGGTGAGTACAAATAAGTGAGTACACTTCCTATATTGCAACAGTGCATCAATCCCTCACTGTTCCAGTACCACTCCCACTCCCCCCCCCCCGGAAGCCACTCCCTCACCGCACCAGTGCCACACTCCCTCACTGTTCCAGTGCCACTCCCTCACCCCCCTCCCCGGATGCCACTCCCTCACCGCTACAGTGCCACACTCCCTCACTGTTCCAGTGCCACTCCCTCACCCCCCCCCGGAAGCCACTCCTTCACCGCTACAGTGCCACACTCCCTCACTGTTCCAGTGCCACTCCCTCACCCCCCCCCCCCGGAAGCCACTCCTTCACCGCTACAGTGCCACACTCCCTCACCGCCCCAGTGACACTCCCTCACCGTCCCAGTGACACTCACTCTCTACCCCACTGCCACTCCCTCACTTTCCCAGTGCTACTCCCTCACCGCCCCAGTGCCACTCCCTCACCGCCCCAGTGCCACTCCCTCACCGCCCCAGTGCAACTCCCTTACCACCCCAGTGCCACTCCCTCTCTACCCCAGTGCCAAATTCATTCACTGCCTCAGTGCCACTCCCTCACCGCCCCAATGCCACTCCCTCACCGCCCCAGTGCCACTCCCTCTCCGTCCCAGTGCCACACTTCCTCACCACCCCAGTGCCACACTCCCTCATCGCCCCAGTGCCACTCCCTTACCGCCCCAGTGCCACTTCCTCACCACCCCAGTGCCACACTCCTTCACCGCCCCAGTGCCACATTCCCTCACCACCCCAGTGCCACACTCCCTCACCACCCCAGTGCCACACTCCCTCACCGCCCCAGTGCCCCACTCCCTCACCACCCCAGTGCCACACTCCCTCACCACCCCAGTGCCCCACTCCTTTACCGCCCCAGTGCCACACTCCCTCACCGCCCTCAGTGCCATTTCCTCACCGCCCCAGTGCCACTCTCTCACCGCCCCAGTGCCACACTCCCTCACCGCCCCAGTGCCACACTCCCTCACCGCCCCAGTGCTACACTCCCTCACCGCCCCAGTGCCACACTCCCTCACCGCCCCAGTGCCACACTCCCTCACCGCCCCAGTGCCACACTCCCTCACCGCACCAGTGCCACACTCCTTTACCGCCCCAGTGCCACACTCCTTCACCGCCCCAGTGCCACTCCCTCACCGCCCCAGTGCCACACTCTCTCACCACCCCAGTGCCACACTCCCTCACCACCCCAGTGCCACACTCCCTCACCGCCCCAGTGCCACTCTCTCACCACCCCAGTGCCACTTCCTCACCATCCCCAGAGCCACTCCCTCACCGCCCCAGTGTCACACTCCCTCACCGCCTCAGTGCCACACTCCCTCACCGTCCAAGTGCCCCACTCCCTCACCGCCCCAGTGCCACACTCCCTCACCGCCTCAGTGCCACACTCCCTCACCGTCCAAGTGCCCCACTCCCTCACCGCCCCAGTGCCACACTCCCTCTCCGTCCAAGTGCCACTCCCTCAATGCCCCAGTGCCACACTCCCTCACCGCCCCAGTGGCACACTACCTCACTGCCCCAGTGCCACTCCCTCGCCGTCCCAGTGCCACTCCCTCGCCGTCCCAGTGCCACTCCCTCACCGTCACAGTGCCACTCCCTCACCGTCCCAGTGCCATTCCCTCTCCGCTTCAGTGCCACTCTCTCACCGCCCCAGTGCCATTCCCTCTCCGCTTCAGTGCCACTCTCTCACCGCCCCAGTGCCATTCCCTCTCCGCTTCAGTGCCACTTTTTCACTGCCCCAGCGCCACACTCCCTCACCGCCCCAATGCCACATTTCCTCACTGCCCCAGTGCCACTCCCTCAACGCCCCAGTGCCACTCTCTCACTCCCCCAGTGCCACACTCCCTCATCGCCGCAGTACCACACTCCGTCACCGCCACAGTGCCACTCCCTCACCACCCCAGTGCCACACTCCCTCACCGCCCCAGTGCCACACACCCTCTCCGTCCCAGTGCCACACTCTCTCACCGCCCCAGTGCCACACTCCCTCACCGCCCCAGTGCCACACTTCCTCACCGTCCCCAGTGCCACACACCCCCTCTCTGCCCCATTGCCACTACCCCCACCGCCACAGTGCCACTCCCTCCCTTCCCCAGTGCCACTCCCTCACCACCCCCTAGTGCCACTCCCTCACCGCCCCAGTGCCACACTCCCTCACCGTCCCAGTGCCACACTCCCTCACCACACCAGTGCAACTCCCTCACTGCCCCAGTTCCACACACCCTCACCGCCCCAGTGCCACACTCCCTCACCGCCCCAGTGCCACTCCCTCACCGCCCCAGTGCCACACTCCCTCACCGCCCCAGTGCCACTCCCTCACCGCCCCAGCGCCACACTCCCTCACCGCCCCAATGCCACACTTCCTCACTGCCCCAGTGCCACTCCCTCAACGCCCCAGTGCCACTCTCTCACTCCCCCAGTGCCACACTCCCTCATCGCCGCAGTACCACACTCCGTCACCGCCACAGTGCCACTCCCTCACCACCCCAGTGCCACACTCCCTCACCGCCCCAGTGCCACTCCCTCACCGCCCCAGTGCCACACTCCCTCACCACACCAGTGCCACACTAACTGACTGCCCCAGTGCCACACTCCCTCACCACACCAGTGCACACTAACTGACTGCCCCAGTGCCACACTCCCTCATTGCCCCAGTGCCAAAATCCCTCATCACTCCGGTGCCACACTCCCTCAAGGCCCAAATGCCACTCCCCCACCACCCCAGTGCAACACTCCTTCACCGCCCCAGTGCCACACTCTCTCACTGCCCTAGTGTCACAATCCCTCACTGCCCCAGTGCCACTCCCTCACCGCCCCAGTGCCGCACTCCGTCACTGCCCCAGTGCCACACTTCCTCACCGCCCCAGTGCCACACACTCCCTCTCTGCCCCATTGCCACACTCCGTCTCCGCAACAGTGCCACCCTCTCCTTTCCCCAGTGCCACTCCCTTACCACCCCAGTGCCACTCCCTCACCGCCCCAGTGTCACACTCCCTCACCGGCCCAGTGCCACACTCCCTCACCACCCCAGTGCCACTCCCTCACCGTCCCAGTGCCACACTCCCTCACCACACCAGTGCCACTCCCTCACGGCTCCAGTTCCACACTCCCTCACCGCCCCAGTGCCCCTCCCTCACCGCCCCAGTGCCACTCCTTGACCGCCCCAGTGCCACACTCCCTCACCACCCTAGTGCCACTCCCTCACCGCCCCAGTGCCACACTCCCTCACCACACCAGTGCCACACTAACTCCCTGCCCCAGTGCCACATTCCCTTACCGCCTAAGTGCCACTCCCTCACTGCCCCAGTGCCACTCCCTTACCGCCCCAGTGCCACACTCCCTCAAGGCCCCAGTGCCACTCCTTCACAACCCCAGTGCCACTCTCTCACCGCCCCTGTGACACACTCCTTCACCGCCCCAGTGCTACACTCTCTCACTGCCCCAGTGCCACACTCCCTCACTGCCCCAGTGCCACACTCCATCACTGCCCCAGGTGTAACACTCCCCCACCACCCCAGTGCCACTCCCTCACCGCCCCTGTGACACACTCCTTCACCGCCCCAGTGCTACCCTCTCTCACTGCCCCAGTGCCACACTCCCTCACTGCCCCAATGCCACTCCATCACCGCCCCAGTGCCACACTCCCTCTCCGTCCAAGTGCCACTCCCTCAATGCCCCAGTGCCACACTCCCTCACCGCCCCAGTGGCACACTACCTCACTGCCCCAGTGCCACTCCCTCGCCGTCCCAGTGCCACTCCCTCGCCGTCCCAGTGCCACTCCCTCACCGTCACAGTGCCACTCCCTCACCGTCCCAGTGCTATTCCCTCTCCGCTTCAGTGCCACTCTCTCACCGCCCCAGTGCCATTCCCTCTCCGCTTCAGTGCCACTCTCTCACCGCCCCAGTGCCATTCCCTCTCCGCTTCAGTGCCACTTTTTCACTGCCCCAGCGCCACACTCCCTCACCGCCCCAATGCCACATTTCCTCACTGCCCCAGTGCCACTCCCTCAACGCCCCAGTGCCACTCTCTCACTCCCCCAGTGCCACACTCCCTCATCGCCGCAGTACCACACTCCGTCACCGCCACAGTGCCACTCCCTCACCACCCCAGTGCCACACTCCCTCACCGCCCCAGTGCCACACACCCTCTCCGTCCCAGTGCCACACTCTCTCACCGCCCCAGTGCCACACTCCCTCACCGCCCCAGTGCCACACTTCCTCACCGCCCCAGTGCCACACACCCCCTCTCTGCCCCATTGCCACTCCCCCACCGCCACAGTGCCACTCCCTCCCTTCCCCAGTGCCACTCCCTCACCACCCCCTAGTTCCACTCCCTCACCGCCCCAGTGCCACACTCCCTCACCGTCCCAGTGCCACACTCCCTCACCACACCAGTGCAACTCCCTCACTGCCCCAGTTCCACACACCCTCACCGCCCCAGTGCCACACTCCCTCACCGCCCCAGTGCCACTCCCTCACCGCCCCAGTGCCACACTCCCTCACCGCCCCAGTGCCACTCCCTCACCGCCCCAGCGCCACACTCCCTCACCGCCCCAATGCCACACTTCCTCACTGCCCCAGTGCCACTCCCTCAACGCCCCAGTGCCACTCTCTCACTCCCCCAGTGCCACACTCCCTCATCGCCGCAGTACCACACTCCGTCACCGCCACAGTGCCACTCCCTCACCACCCCAGTGCCACACTCCCTCACCGCCCCAGTGCCACTCCCTCACCGCCCCAGTGCCACACTCCCTCACCACACCAGTGCCACACTAACTGACTGCCCCAGTGCCACACTCCCTCACCACACCAGTGCCACACTAACTGACTGCCCCAGTGCCACACTCCCTCATTGCCCCAGTGCCAAAATCCCTCATCACTCCGGTGCCACACTCCCTCAAGGTCCAAATGCCACTCCCCCACCACCCCAGTGCAACACTCCTTCACCGCCCCAGTGCCACACTCTCTCACTGCCCTAGTGTCACAATCCCTCACTGCCCCAGTGCCACTCCCTCACCGCCCCAGTGCCGCACTCCGTCACTGCCCCAGTGCCACACTTCCTCACCGCCCCAGTGCCACACACTCCCTCTCTGCCCCATTGCCACACTCCGTCTCCGCAACAGTGCCACCCTCTCCTTTCCCCAGTGCCACTCCCTTACCACCCCAGTGCCACTCCCTCACCGCCCCAGTGTCACACTCCCTCACCGGCCCAGTGCCACACTCCCTCACCACCCCAGTGCCACTCCCTCACCGTCCCAGTGCCACACTCCCTCACCACACCAGTGCCACTCCCTCACGGCTCCAGTTCCACACTCCCTCACCGCCCCAGTGCCCCTCCCTCACCGCCCCAGTGCCACTCCTTGACCGCCCCAGTGCCACACTCCCTCACCACCCTAGTGCCACTCCCTCACCGCCCCAGTGCCACACTCCCTCACCACACCAGTGCCACACTAACTCCCTGCCCCAGTGCCACATTCCCTCACCGCCTAAATGCCACACTCCCTCACCACACCAGTGCCACACTAACTCACTGCCCCAGTGCCACTCCCTTACCGCCCCAGTGCCACACTCCCTCAAGGCCCCAGTGCCACTCCTTCACAACCCCAGTGCCACTCTCTCACCGCCCCTGTGACACACTCCTTCACCGCCCCAGTGCTACACTCTCTCACTGCCCCAGTGCCACACTCCCTCACTGCCCCAGTGCCACACTCCATCACTGCCCCAGGTGTAACACTCCCCCACCACCCCAGTGCCACTCCCTCACCGCCCCTGTGACACACTCCTTCACCGCCCCAGTGCTACCCTCTCTCACTGCCCCAGTGCCACACTCCCTCACTGCCCCAATGCCACTCCCTCACCGCCCCAGTGCCACACTCCCTCACCGCCCCAGTTCCGCACTCCTTCACTGCCCCAGTGCCACACTCCCTCATCGCCCCAGTGCTACACTCTCTCACTGCCCCAGTGCCACACTTCCTCACTGCCCCAGTGCCACACTCCCTCACCGCCCCAGTGCCGCACTCCTTCACTGCCCCAGTGCCACACTCCCTCACCGCCCCAGTGCCACTCCCTCACCGCCCCAGTGCCGCACTCCTTCACTGCCCCAGTGTCACTCCCTCACCGCCCCAGTGCCACACTCTCTCACCGTCCCAGTGCCAAACTCCCTCACCGCCCCAGTGCCAAACTCCCTCACCGCCCCAGTGCCACACTTCCTCACCGCCCCAGTGTCACTCCCTCACCGCCCTAGTGCCACACTCTCTCACCGTCCCAGTGCCAAACTCCCTCACCGCCCCAGTGCCAAACTCCCTCACCGCCCCAGTGCCACACTTCCTCACCGCCCCAGTGCCAAACTCCCTCACCGCCCCAGTGCCACACTTCCTCACCGCCCCAGTGCCAAACTCCCTCACCGCCCCAGTGCCACACTTCCTCACCGCCCCATGTTGGGATCGAACTGTCGACAACCCAACACATTTAAAATAGGTTTATTCTGAGTGTTTATCTTATGTTTCGTTGTAATAGAACGGTACATTAATTTGATCAGGTGTCAGCCTCAGCCGGACCTATTGTCAGGTGCGACACACTTTGTGCTGAGGTCTGACAAAGGACAAGAAAATAAGTTTGTATAAAAACTTCATCATGGATATATTCAGATATATCTCGATCCACATTATATACAATATATTACATGTATATATATTAAGGCATTGTACATAAGTACAGTTTATAAATATATATATATATATATATATATATATATATATATATATATATATATATATATATATATATATATATATATCTTGTAACCATTAAATGCATAATAAAGCACAAAAAATAAAAAAGGAAGGGGGTGGTAGGAGAAAAGCACACAGAAACTGTATTGGAGGGGATCTAAACATTCCCTCTAATGCGTTATGCGTGGTTTCCTCCGAGGCTATGGGTCCCCCTTCTTCCAGCTAGAGGTGGTACTCCCTTCCCTATTTTACAAAAAAAAAAAAAAAAAAAAATTATATATACATACATACATACATACATATGTCGTACCTAGTAGCCAGAATGCACTTCTCGGCCTACTATGCAAGGCCCGATTTGCCTAATAAGCCAAGTTTTCCTGAATTAATATATTTTCTCTAATTTTTTTCTTATGAAATGATAAAGCTACCCATTTCATTATGTATGAGGTCAATTTTCTTTATTTGAGTTAAAATTAACGTAGATATATGACCGAACCTAACCAACCCTACCTAACCTAACCTAACCTATCTTTATAGGTTAGGTTAGGTTAGATAGCCGAAAAAGTTAGGTTAGGTTAGGTAGGTTAGGTAGTAGAAAAACAATTAATTCATGAAAACTTGGCTTATTAGGCAAATCGGGCCTTGCATAGTAGGTTGAAAAGTGCGTTCTGGCTACTAGGTACGACACACACACACATATATATATATATATATATATATATATATATATATATATATATATATATATATATATATATATATATGTCGTACCTAGTAGCCAGAACTCACTTTTTGGCCTACTATTCAAGGCCCGATTTGCCTAATAAGCCAAGTTTTCCTGAATTAATATATTTTCTCTAATTTTTTTCTTATGAAATGATAAAGCTATCCATTTCATTATGTATGAGGTTAATTTTTTTTTATTAGAGTTAAATTTAACGTAGATATATGACCGAACCTAACCAACCCTACCTAACCTAACCTAACCTATCTTTATAGGTTAGGTTGGGTTAGGTAGCGGAAAAAGTTAGGTTAGGTTAGGTTAGGTAGGTTAGGTAGTCGAAAAAACATTAATTCATGAAAACTTGGCTTATTAGGCAAATCGAGCCTTGCATAGTAGGCCAAGAAGTGAGTTCTGGCTATTAGGTACGACATATATATATATATATATATATATATATATATATATATGAGACTGCGACCATGAAATGGTTGTCTCCTGTCTGATTGTTCTTCCCACTTATAGATCATCCACTTTTCCGTAATTAGGACCACTATTCGGACACTATGTTACCTCAACGCCTCTAACTATCAATGACGGTGCCTTCCACGACCTCAGAGACGTTTACCATGCCGCTAGGTCCTCACGTCCGTTTCCTTTGGTGAGAGTGGAGCACACTGGAACAGTTGGGTCAGTTGTTCAAACATCCGAAAGCGACGACAACCTGTTGACCGAACGGAGGAGAGTAGAGGTCTGTTTCTCCACATGCTCCGGCCAGCACTCGTTACCTCGCCCGGTGGTTCTGATTGGCTAACAGAAATTCCCGCCACCGGATGAGCCATACCGTGCTGACCGTTAACGACCTCCATGGTTGTTAACCTCGTTCTTCCTGTAATAATGAACGTATTACTAATAAATAACCGTGTCTTTAAGCGATGAAATAACACGATACGATATATCGTAACACCCAGTACCACACTCCCTCACCGTCCCAGTGCCATTCCCTCTCCGCTTCAGTGCCACTCCCTCACCACCCCAGTACCACACTCCCTCACCGCCCCAGTGCCACACTCCCTCATTGCCCCAGTGCCACTCCCTCTCCGCCCCAGTGTCACTCCCTCTCCGCCCCAGTGCCACACTCTCTCACCGCCCCAGTGCCACACTCTCTCACCGCCCCAGTGCCACACTCTCTCACCGCCCCAGTGCCACACTCCCTCACCGCCCCAGTGCCACACTCCCTCACCGCCCCAGTGCCACTCCCTCACCGCCCCAGTGCCACATTTCTTCACCGCCTTAGTGCCACACTCCCTCACCACCCCAGTGCCACACTCCCTCACCACCCCAGTGCCACACTCCCTCACCGCCCCAGTGCCACACTACTTCACCGCCCCAGTGCCACACTCCCTCGCCACCCCAGTGCCACACTTCCTCACGCCCCCAGTGCCACACTCCCTCACCACCCCAGTGCCACACTCCCTCACCACCCCAGTGCCACACTCCCTCACCGCCCCAGTGCCACACCCTCACCGTCCCAGTGACACACTCCCTCACCGCCCCAGTGCCATACTCCCTCACTGCCCTAGTACCACACTCCCTCTCCGCCCCAGTGCCTCACTCCTTCACTACCCCAGTGCCACTCCCTCACCGCCCCAGTGCCACACTCCCTCACTGCCCCAGTACCACACTCTCTCTCCGCCCCAGTGCCACACTTCTTCACTGCCCCAGTGTCACTCCCTCACCGCCCCAGTGCCACACTCTCTCACTGCCCCAGTGCCACTCCTTTACCACCCCAGTGCCGCACTCCCTCACTGCTCCAGTGCCACACTCCCTCACCACCCCAGTGCCACACTCCCTCATTGCCCCAGAGGCACACTTCCTCACCGCCCCAGTGTCACACTCCCTCACCGCCCCAGTGCCACACTCCTCCACCCCAGTGCCACACTCCTTCTCCGCCCCATTGTCACTTCCTTCCCGTCCCAGTGCCACTCTTTCACAGTGCCAGTGCTACACTCCCTCACCGCCCTAGTGCCACACTCCTTCAACACCTTCAACGGTTTCAAGTTCATGTCGACTAAGAGCTTGTGTTCGATGGTGCCCATGTAGAAGTTCGCAAACAGGACACCTAGGGGAGAACCCATGGCGACCCCATCTACTTGCTTATACATGTGCCCATCCAGGCTCAAGAAGGGTGCCTCCTTAGTACAAGGGTACATGCCGGATCACGATACACTCTGTCCGCTATCATCCCGATTGTTTCATCCACAGGTATGTTGGTAAACAGTGATTCTACGTCCAACGAGGCTCTCAACATGTATAAGTATGTATAAGCAAGTAGATGGGGTTGCCATGGGTTCTCCCCTAGGTGTCCTGTTTGCTAGGTGTCCATTGCCCGATCCGTCTGTGAAGATGTGGGTGGCTCCTGCTACTACAAAAGTGCTAAATTACTTTTCTGTGATGCGCCTTAGGATTGTTGGATCATAGGTAGCATTTTCAGTCGGAATACCTTCTATTTCTATTTTGATGGTACGCTCCTCCACTGGTGGGGAACAAGTGTAGTTTGAGTGTGGATGATCGCCTCCTCTATCACGTATAATGCTTTTTAATTGTAGTTTGCTACGGACTTGTTACGGACTTGTTTGTTACGGACCTGAGGATTGCCGTCCTGGCCGCAGTTCTCTCTCTCATGTAAGCGACCTCAGCATTAAAATTTATGTGTGTCCAGGATTATTCCTAGATACTGATAAGTGTTCACCAATTCAATTTGCTAGCCATGCACTTTGAGTTAGTTGTTGGGCTTCACTATTTTTATGGGCATGACTTTTGTCTTAGAGGGGCAGAGTTCGATACCAATCTGCTTTTCCTCTTCACTGATGCAATCTAAGCATCCCTTCATAAGCATGAAGGGATGCAGCAAGGCAAGCTAAGTACAGTTAAAAAACAAAATAAAAAACAATGAAAAAATAAACAAATAAACTATACGCACAAAATGAACAGTATGGTAAATTTAATATATTAATGCAATCGGAAACATCGAAATGTAATCGTAACATATTTAGTATAGTGTGTTTTGCTCTTATGTGCAACAGATGGGCTTTTTTCCAAAAAAACATGGTTTTACCTGTCACAGGTGTGGTATCGATACTTATACTCACAAAATGAATGGAACAGTAAATAAAACAGCTCAATTCCAATGCAATGTCACACAAAATAATTAAATCAAAGTGAAAATAAATCGAAATGTATGAAATTAAAATTTATCAATGCAATCCTAAATCATTGAAAAATAATTGTAACATATTTAGTATAGCATGTGTTACTCTTACGTCAACAGATGGAGCTGTTTAAAAAAAAAAAAGTTTTTACCTTTCACTGCTGTGGCATCTATTTAGTAGATATATAAAAACATGTGTATATTCGAATTGAACATTGTGTCAAAATTTAAAAGCAATCGGTAAAGAAGTTTCAAAGATTTCCCTCACATGAAAAACACATGATAACATAGTTTTTCAGAAAAGCATGTTTTTTCTCGTCACATACATGACATCTATATAGTATGTATATAAAAACCCACTCGAATGCGAACGGAATGTTGTGTGTAATTTTCAAAGCAATCGGTGAAGAACTATCGGAGATTAGCGATTTTGAACAAATGAACAATTACATTTTTATATATATAGATTGTTGTGTATATTTTTATGTATTAAATGTTTGTTAACATTTGATCTTTGTTCTTGTCCTGGAGAGGTTCCCAGAACGAGAGAGGGAGAGAGAGAGAGAGGGTAGGGTGTGTGTACTCAAGACAACAAGGTCAGTTTTGGAGCCGAACCCCTAAATAAAAGTAATGCTGATCCCCTCGCCAGGATCAAGGAGTGTACAGAGTGAACGTCCAGGTAATTGCAAGCACTCTAGTGTCCATTGCTGGTCGAATGGCAGTAGCGTAAGTGTAGTTGCCGAGTTCGGCTGTATTTCTATCAGAGAGTGATTGGGGTCTCTGTTCGCCTGTATGCAAGTAACAGGCTGGCGCAACAACCAGCTCTTTATGGTAGAAATCCCCAGCATCCCCATCGACAGAATTGGGGGCCTGTCTGGGAGCGAATTGTCGCACCCATAGTTTGAGTCCAGGAGAGTAGACTGATACACCTTAGCAGCAATAGGTAGCCCATGTGACCACAGAAAGAATATCTTTTTCTCTTTTGGAAAAACCCACAGGACAAGATGGAGAAGGTGCAAACATTTGTTGAGTCAGGCAATCCTGAAGATTTGGAAGGTTGCACCAAGCACCAAAGAGCAGTTAAGGCAGATTGTAGAGAAATGTGGCATTAAGGTGATGTCATCTACAGTGGCAGGAATGAAGTATCAGATCCATAGACAGTTGAGAGCTAGGAGTGAAGCGGTAGAGTAGGGAGCTCAGAAAGGAACTGAAGATGAAAAGGATGATGATGGATAGGATGAACTGAGATCCCAAGGATCAAATAGGAGTAGTAGGAGTGGCTTCAGTAGCAGGAGTAGCCAGAGAAGGAGCTTGGAAAGGATTCAGCTAGAACTTCAGATGCAACGTGAGGACAAAGGGAGGCAGTTCCAACTAGGGATGTTGAGACTAGAACTGCAGATGAAAAATGAAGCAGAAAAAGAGAAAAGTAAACTTTAGGTAGAGAAGGAAAAGAGAAAACTAAACTAGAGGTAGAAAAAGATAAAATCAAAGTGGAGCAAGAAAAAGAGAAAACAAAACGAATGGAGCTAGAAACAAATAGAGTTGTGGCAGAGCATAGTATTGAGCGTGGGTTGCCAGAGAGCACCTCACACGTGTCACACCCACTGGATAATAGAGTTAGGGAAAAAGACATTCAACTGTTTGTGCCAGAGGAGTCCGAGAGCTTCTTTGAGCACTTTGAGAAGGTAATCAGCATCAAACAGTGGCCACAGGAGGAGTGGGCCCAATTGGTACAGTTACGACTGGCCAGTGCTACCAGAGAGGCATATATCCAGTTGTCTTTGGAGGAATGCCAGGATTACTGGACTGAGAAGAACAGCTTATTGCATTATTTTCCTATAAATGTAATGGACTGGGTTACATGATGAAAGATTGAAGACATGGTAAGAGAGATGTGACCCCTGACATTGTGTGACCCCCGCAACTCATGTGAGAGATTAACAAAGGACAGACTACAGAAAGTGAACTTAGTGAACGAGAGGTATGGTTCGTTCACATGTACAGGTTGGGTCAGCATAGGAGACCAACCAGAATTTGAAGTTAGTATCCTCAGAGATACAGGAGCAAATCAGAGCTTGATTCTGAAAAGCCTGATCTGGGATGATCGACTTTTAGCTGGCTGTCTGAAAATTAAGGTTCATGGGTTATTGTCGGAGTGAGACATGCCCATGTGAGCTGTCAGACTGAAGTCAGATTATTTGTCGGCGGAGGTGATGTTGGGAGTGTGTCCTGGCATACCTGTTCCAAGGATAAAAGTGATCCTGGGTAATGACTTGTTCGGGTCGAAGGTGTTACCGGAACTCATAGTGAAAGTTGTGCCATATGGGTTCCAGAAGGGCCACAGTACTGATGGAACACCAGACAGAGTATACCTTGCTACCATCCTAGAGGATGAGTCAGAGGACAGTCAAGTCATTGTGCACCCTGCCTGTGTAGTGGCATGGTCAGAGGTTGCCGACAAGGGAGACACTGGAGGTGAGGTGACAGTGTCGACTCCACTGATGGAAGAGACCGACGTGGAGATAGCGTGGCTGTTTAGTGAAGGACCAGCTCGAGAAAATGAGGGCATGACGAGGTCAGAGGTGAAGATGACCCTGCCGGAAAAAAACTAGTGTGAACAGAGTGGACCTAGAGCAACAAGTACGGTCGAGTACAGCCGAGTGTAGTACAGTACTTGAGGAAGCCTTGAGGGAACGTGGACGAGTTGAAGGGGAAGAATTGGAGTCTCGTAGTAGAGCAGAATGGGAGAAGGGCATGATAATGTCGCAAGCATGGAGAGGTAGAAGAAAGTCTAAGGTTCGATGGAAGTCGAAGGAGATAAAGTTACAGATAAATGTGGAGATGAAAGAAGGGATCGTCGGTGAAGACGAGAGAGTGAAGTATGATGACGTGACGGACGTATGATGGTGGTAGATTGAAGTATGAGGATGATGAACCGAAGTATGAGGACGACAGAGGAGGAACAGATAATAGATGTCTAACACTTTACGTGTGGAATGCAAAAAGAAGACGAAGGGGAGGTGGAAATCAGTAAGCTAGAGGGGGCTGAGGGAGCGAAGGTGTCCAACACAGACAGCCTGGCCAAGGTGAGAGAGAAGTTTGGTCATTTAGAGGATGATCATGTATCCAACAGGTGATGAACCAGGTGTTGCAGGCGATGAGTCACAATAACGTGGCTAAAGTATGTTGACCAGACCACACGCTAGAAGATGAAGGGACGACGACGTTTCGGTCCGTCCTGGACCATTCTCAAGTCGATTGTCCAATCGACTTGAGAATGATCGACTGCAATATATATGTTTGTTATCCCTAACCTATTCCAATATCTTCTGTTGTGGGTTGGTTATTTTTTCTTGACTTCATTTCAACACATATTGACCTACAGCTTTACATATTCGAGTATGAATGCCAAGCAATGTTAATTAAAACATTCAAGAACATTCATTTATTAGAACTATCATATTCATTGTCGATACCTTAAAACTTCAATTACCTCTCTCTCTAAAAAAAAAAAGAACTTTGGGACCGCTTCAAAAATTCAATTTCTGACCGATTCACACCATTTTTACATATATGTGCAAAGTGTTTAGTTCTAAAGTTTCCTCTCTTTCGTTTAGTCATAAATCAATTACTATTTGAGGTATTAATTTTTTGTATCTAAATTCTGCATATTTCGATGGCCATATGGAAAAAATCGTTTACAGTAAACTATACTCTCAAACAATATTTTGCAGCAAGGTAACTGAACTTTATATGCCATTCTGAGACCACAATGAATAAAATACCATTTGGTGACATTTTAATATTTTTAAAGCTAATTTGAAATTTTTATTTTTTTTATTTTTTCTATTTATGGAATGATGTTAATCTATTAGGAAAAGTTGGAGCATTTACCATGAAAATACTACTCATAAAAGAATTGTGTTTGAGGAAGTTTCGGTGCACCATCACCGGGCCCCTTAACTTGGCGAAGAGTGAGTTTGGAAGAGCCCGACTGATTCTGTATGAATTTTTCCACCATAGCCACTCCTATGATGAGTTTGTTCTCTAAGAATAACACGTTGGAATGGAATGGAGTAGCTCAAGAGGCGTTTGATAAAACCAACAGATTATTGATCGAGGCGCCTGTATTAGTGTCGACGGATTTTGAGGACTGTTTGCGTTGTTTGTGAATGCCAGAGATGTAGGAGCCTGGGATGTATTGACGCAGCAAAAGGACGAAATATATCGCCCCGTGTCTTTCTTCTCCATGAATTTTGCAAAGCATCAGAGATCATACAGTATGGTAGAGAAAGAGACATTGGCATTGGTCCTGGCACTCAAGCATTTTGATGAATACGTAAGTGGAGAATGATACCCAGTTACTGTGTATACAGATCATAATCCCCGGGAATTGCTGAGTAAGAGGAAGCACGCAAATGAGAGGTTAACTAGTGGTTCCTCTTACTTTAAGAGTATAACCTGATCATGAGACATGTAAAAGAGCGAGATAAAGTGGTGGCTGACACCTTGACACGAGCCTAGCCACTGAGAATAACTCTAAAAAATAAGGGAAGGAGTGTTATGACCCCAGTTTGCCTGGAGAAACGAGTCTACCTGATGAGAGTTACTCTGCTTTCCGGACCAGAAATTAAGAGGTCAGTGGAAGATATGTATGCAATATACGTCAGTGAGTGATTTAATAATACAGGCAGAGAACAAGCATCTTTTAAATGTTATTGGAAATAGGATGTTGACAGTTTGGGACGCTATGTGACGTTAACGGTCACAGTAACGCCATTTGAGTTGCCACAGTCATCAGAGGTAGACGTGTGTTCCTGTATCCTGGGAATATTGAAGAATACGGCCCTGGATGAATTGTTTGAGTGCCAGCTACAGTGCATAACTGTTGAGGAAGCTGCCAAGGGCGTGACACACGTAACCTCTCGGTATTTATGAAGATTTGGAGACGACCTTAAGCCGAGTGGTGGTCGTGTCTGTGTGGAACTCTAAACAGTATCCTATTCTATCCTCAGGTGGAGGAGGATAGGTATGTGACTTTGTGTGGAGCTTGCCAGGCGAGTGTGTGGGCCCAAGTTAGGAGCAGAAGAGCTGTGTGAGCTTACAGTGGAAGGCAGTCTTAAGGAGATTTTGTTGGAAGTCTCAGAGGACGCCGTCTTGGAGCCCCCCCAAGCTACAGATTCAGTAAGCTCCTTTATCCGTTGAAATAGTGGTTGCCTGCGCTAGATCGTGTGCCCAGCGATCATGGCAAGTGTTAATGCAAGTAGGAGTCATATTTTTTTGTAGACAGTGAGTAAAAATAAGCTGTTAAAAATAAGCAGATAAGAGAACATGCTGAAGAGAGGAGTGATACACCTTCTCTCGAGGAAGTGCAGTGTGGATAACTGAGGGGCGGAGGCCCCCTGCGTCGTGACCAGGGCAGAGGTCCAAGCATCGTGTCAAGACATGTTACCAGTACAGACTCGCCCAAGGATGGGGAGCACCACAGTTGGGCCGATGTGGAGGAGGGGTAAGAGAAGGGGATGAAGAGGAAGGGAAAGAGGAGGGGGAGAGGGGAGGGGTAAGAGAAGGGGGATGAGAAAGAAGGGGAAGAGGATGGTGAAGAAAGGAGGGGGTAAGAGAAGGGGGTAAGAGAAGGGGGTAAGAGAAGGGGGTAGGGGTAAGAGAAGAGGGAGGGGAAAGAGAGGGGGGGATGTGGAGGAAGGAAAAGAGGAGGGGGAAGAGGGGAGGGGTTAGGGAAGGGGGATGAGGAGGAAGGGAAAAAGAAGGGGGGAGGGGTAAGAGAAGAGGAATGAGTAGGACAGGGAAGAGAAGGGGAATGAGGAGGAGGGGGAAGAGGGGAGGATGGAAGAGGGTTGGGAAGGGGGGGGGATGGGGAGGGAGTTTAACAGGACCTGTGTGACTGCTAGTGCCTATACACATTAAGCCTACAGAGTTGCCATGACGTGTTAGGATGCTGGATTATACAGACATGTCTTGGTAGATGACTATGGTTAGTTCATCTTCATAAAATACAACAAGAAAAATAGAGAATCAGATATTAATGTTTTAAATAACTTTATCTCTGATTTTACTTCTGAATTAAATTAATATTATAAATTAATCAATGGCTGGTTCAGACAGCGACTGTTGTCGTGAGGCGCTCACCAGGCAATGGTCAGTACCCAGCTGACCATCACCGTGGTGGGCCTGTGTTTATACCCGCACGTAGTGACACCCTCCCTCTGCACTTCCCCTTCCTTCTCTTACCCCTCCCCTCTTCCCCTTCCGTCTCTTACCCCTCCCCTCTTCCCCTTCCTTCTCTTACCCCTCCCCTCTTCCCCTTCCGTCTCTTACCCCTCCCCTCTTCCCCTTCCGTCTCTTACCCCTCCCCTCTTCCCCTTCCGTCTCTTACCCCTCCCCTCTTCCCCTTCCTTCTCTTACCCCTCCCCTCTTCCCCTTCCGTCTCTTACCCCTCCCCTCTTCCCCTTCCGTCTCTTACCCCTCCCCTCTTCCCCTTCCGTCTCTTACCCCTCCCCTCTTCCCCTTCCTTCTCTTACCCCTCCCCTCTTCCCCTTCCGTCTCTTACCCCTCCCCTCTTCCCCTTCCTTCTCTTACACCTTTCCTCTTCCCCCTCCTCCTCATCCCCCTTCTCTTACCTCTCCCCCTCCTTACCCCTATCTCTTACCCCTCCCCTCTTCCCCTTACTTCCCCTTCCTCTTCATCCTCCTCCTTCTCTTACCCCTCCTCTCTACCCCCCTCTCCTCTTCCCCTTCCTCCACATCCCCCGTACTCTTACCCCTCCCCCCTCCCTATCCCCCTTCTCTTACCCCTCTCCCCTCCTCTTCCCCTTCCTCCTCATCCCCCTTCTCTAACCTCTCCCCTCTTCCTCTTCCCCCTTCCTCCCCATCCCTCTTCTCTTACCCCTCCCCCTTCTCTTCCCCTTCTTCCCCATCCACCTTCTCTTACCCCTGCCCTCTCCCCCTCCTCTTTCCCCTCCGCTCTCCTCCCTCTTCTTCCCCTTCCTTCTCTTACACTCCCCTCTTCCCCTTCCATCTTTTACCCCTTCCATCTTCCCTTCCTCCTAATCCCCCTTCTCATACACCTCCCCCTCCTTACCCCCCTTCTCTTACCCCTCCCTTCTTCCCCTTCCTCTTCCCCCTCCTCCTCATCCCCCTTCTCTTACCTCCCGTTCTCGTACCCCTCCCGGTCCTTACCCATCCCCTCTTCCCTCTCCTCTTCCCTCTTCCTTCTCTTTCCCCTCCCCTCTTCCCCTTCCTTCTCTTTCCCTGTCCTCTTCCCCTTCCTCTCTTCCCCCTCATCTTCCCCGTCCTTCCTCCTCGCCCTTCTTTTCCTTCCTCCTCGCCCTCCTCCTTCTTCCTCATCGCCCTCCTCCTTCTTCCTCCTCGCCCTCCTCCTACTGCTTCCTCCTCGCCCTCCTCCTCCTACTGCTTCCTCCTCGCCCTCCTCCTCCTTCACCTTCCTCCTCGTTCTCCTCCTCCTCCCACCACGCTACTACACCACGCTACTACACCAGGCTACTACACCACGCTACTACACCAGGCTACTACACCAGGCTACTACACCAGGCTACTACACCACGCTACTACACCAGGCTACTACACCAGGCTACTACACCACGCTACTACACCAGGCTACTACACCACGCTACTACACCAGGCTACTACACCACGCTACTACACCAGGCTACTACACCACGTTACTACACCAGGCTACTACACCACGCTACTACACCAGGCTACTACACCAGGCTACTACACCACGCTACTACACCAGGCTACTACACCACGCTACTACACCAGGCTACTACACCAGGCTACTACACCACGCTACTACACCAGGCTACTACACCAGGCTACTACACCACGCTACTACACCAGGCTACTACACCACGCTACTACACCAGGCTACTACACCAGGCTACTACACCAGGCTACTACACCACGCTACTACACCAGGCTACTACACCACGCTACTACACCAGGCTACTACACCACGCTACTACACCAGGCTACTACACCACGCTACTACACCAGGCTACTACACCACGCTACTACACCAGGCTACTACACCAGGCTACTACACCACGCTACTACACCAGGCTACTACACCACGCTACTACACCAGGCTACTACACCACGCTACTACACCACGCTACTACACCACGCTACTACACCAGGCTACTACACCACGCTACTACACCAGGCTACTACACCACGCTACTACACCAGGCTACTACACCAGGCTACTACACCAGGCTACTACACCAGGCTACTACACCAGGCTACTACACCACGCTACTACACCACGCTACTACACCAGGCTACTACACCACGCTACTACACCAGGCTACTACACCACGCTACTACACCAGGCTACTACACCAGGCTACTACACCAGGCTACTACACCAGGCTACTACACCAGGCTACTACACCACGCTACTACACCAGGCTACTACACCACGCTACTACACCAGGCTACTACACCACGCTACTACACCAGGCTACTACACCAGGCTACTACACCACGCTACTACACCAGGCTACTACACCAGGCTACTACACCAGGCTACTACACCACGCTACTACACCAGGCTACTACACCACGCTACTACACCACGCTACTACACCAGGCTACTACACCACGCTACTACACCAGGCTACTGCACCACGCTACTACACCAGGCTACTACACCAGGCTACTACACCAGGCTACTACACCACGCTACTACACCAGGCTACTACACCACGCTACTACACCAGGCTACTACACCACGCTACTACACCAGGCTACTACACCACGCTACTACACCAGGCTACTACACCAGGCTACTACACCAGGCTACTACACCAGGCTACTACACCACGCTACTACACCAGGCTACTACACCACGCTACTACACCAGGCTACTACACCACGCTACTACACCAGGCTACTACACCACGCTACTACACCAGGCTACTACACCAGGCTACTACACCACGCTACTACAGCAGGCTACTACACCACGCTACTACACCAGGCTACTACACCAGGCTACTACACCACGCTACTACACCAGGCTACTACACCACGCTACTACACCAGGCTACTACACCAGGCTACTACACCACGCTACTACACCAGGCTACTACACCACGCTACTACACCACGCTACTACACCACGCTACTACACCACGCTACTACACCACGCTACTACACCAGGCTACTACACCAGGCTACTACACCATACTACTACACCATGCTACTACACCACGCTACTACACCAGGCTACTACACCATGCTACTACACCAGGCTACTACACCAGGCTACTACACCACGCTACTACACCACGCTACTACACCATGCTACTACACCAGGCTACTAGACCAGGCTACTACACCATGCTACTACACCACGCTACTACACCATGCTACTACACCAGGCTACTACACCATGCTACTACACCATACTACTACACCATGCTACTACACCATGCTAAAACACCACGCTACTACACCAGGCTACTACACCATGCTACTACACCACGCTACTACACCAGGCTACTACACCAGGCTACTCACCATACTACTACACCATGCTACTACACCATGCTACTACACCACGCTACTACACCAGGCTACTACACCAGGCTACTACACCATGCTACTACACCAGGCTACTACACCATACTACTACACCACGCTACTACACCACGCTACTACACCAGGCTACTACACCAGGCTACTACACCAGGCTACTACACCATGCTACTACACCACGCTACTACACCAGGCTACTACACCAGGCTACTACACCATACTACTACACCAGGCTACTACACCATGCTACTACACCAGGCTACTACACCAGGCTACTACACCATGCTACTACACCATGCTACTACACCACGCTACTACACCAGGCTACTACACCAGGCTACTACACCATGCTACTACACTAGGCTACTACACCAGGCTACTACACCAGGCTACTACACCACGCTACTACACCAGGCTACTACACCACGCTACTACACCACGCTACTACACCAGGCTACTACACCACGCTACTACACCAGGCTACTACACCACGCTACTACACCAGGCTACTACACCAGGCTACTACACCAGGCTACTACACCACGCTACTACACCAGGCTACTACACCACGCTACTACACCAGGCTACTACACCACGCTACTACACCAGGCTACTACACCACGCTACTACACCAGGCTACTACACCAGGCTACTACACCAGGCTACTACACCAGGCTACTACACCACGCTACTACACCAGGCTACTACACCACGCTACTACACCAGGCTACTACACCACGCTACTACACCAGGCTACTACACCACGCTACTACACCAGGCTACTACACCACGCTACTACACCACGCTACTACAGCAGGCTACTACACCACGCTACTACACCAGGCTACTACACCAGGCTACTACACCACGCTACTACACCAGGCTACTACACCACGCTACTACACCAGGCTACTACACCAGGCTACTACACCACGCTACTACACCAGGCTACTACACCACGCTACTACACCACGCTACTACACCACGCTACTACACCACGCTACTACACCACGCTACTACACCAGGCTACTACACCAGGCTACTACACCATACTACTACACCATGCTACTACACCACGCTACTACACCAGGCTACTACACCATGCTACTACACCAGGCTACTACACCAGGCTACTACACCACGCTACTACACCACGCTACTACACCATGCTACTACACCAGGCTACTAGACCAGGCTACTACACCATGCTACTACACCACGCTACTACACCATGCTACTACACCAGGCTACTACACCATGCTACTACACCATACTACTACACCATGCTACTACACCATGCTAAAACACCACGCTACTACACCAGGCTACTACACCATGCTACTACACCACGCTACTACACCAGGCTACTACACCAGGCTACTCACCATACTACTACACCATGCTACTACACCATGCTACTACACCACGCTACTACACCAGGCTACTACACCAGGCTACTACACCATGCTACTACACCAGGCTACTACACCATACTACTACACCACGCTACTACACCACGCTACTACACCAGGCTACTACACCAGGCTACTACACCAGGCTACTACACCATGCTACTACACCACGCTACTACACCAGGCTACTACACCAGGCTACTACACCATACTACTACACCAGGCTACTACACCATGCTACTACACCAGGCTACTACACCAGGCTACTACACCATGCTACTACACCATGCTACTACACCACGCTACTACACCAGGCTACTACACCAGGCTACTACACCATGCTACTACACTAGGCTACTACACCATACTACTACACCACGCTACTACACCACGCTACTACACCAGGCTACTACACCAGGCTACTACACCAAGCTACTACACCATGCTACTACACCACGCTACTACACCAGGCTACTACACCAGGCTACTACACCATGCTACTACACCAGGCTACTACACCATACTACTACACCATGCTACTACACCAGGCTACTACACCATGCTACTACACCAGGCTACTACACCAGCTACTACACCAGGCTACTACACCATGCTACTACACCAGGCTACTACACCAGGCTACTACACCATGCTACTACACCAGGCTACTACACCATGCTACTACACCACGCTACTGCACCAGGCTACTACACCAGGCTACTACACCATACTACTACACCAGGCTACTACACCATGCTACTACACCAGGCTACTACACCAGGCTACTACACCAGGCTACTACACCATGCTACTACACCAGGCTACTACACCAGGCTACTACACCATGCTACTACACCAGGCTACTACACCATGCTACTACACCACGCTACTACACCATGCTACTACACCACGCTACTACACCACGCTACTACACCACGCTACTACACCACGCTACTACACCACGCTACTACACCATGCTACTACACCAGGCTACTGCACCAGGCTACTACACCACACTACTACACCAGGCTACTACACCAGGCTACTACACCATGCTACTACACCACGCTACTACACCATAATATTACACCACGCTACTACACCAGGCTACTACACCATGCTACTACACCACACTACTACACCAGGCTACTACACCATGCTACTACACCAGGCTACTACACCAGGCTACTACACCAGGCTACTACACCATAATATTACACCACGCTACTACACCACGCTACTACACCATGCTACTACACCAGGCTACTACACCAGGCTACTACACCATGCTACTACACCAGGCTACTACACCAGGCTACTACACCAGGCTACTACACCAGGCTACTACACCACGCTAGTTCACCATGCTACTACACCAGGCTACTACACCACGCTACTACACCACGCTACTACACCACGCTACTACACCACGCTACTACACCACGCTACTACACCATAATATTACACCACGCTACTACACCACGCTACTACACCGCGCTACTACACCACGCTACTACACCACGCTACTACACCACGCTACTACACCACGCTACTACACCATAATATTACACCACGCTACTACACCACGCTATTACACCATAATATTTCACCACGCTACTACACCATAATATTACACCACGCTACTACACCATAATATTACACCACGCTACTACACCATAATATTACACCACGCTACTACACCACGCTACTACACCATAATATTACACCACGCTACTACACCATAATATTACACCACGCTACTACACCATAATATTACACCACGCTACTACACCATAATATTACACCACGCTACTACACCATAATATTACACCACGCTACTACACCACGCTACTACACCACGCTACTACACCATAATATTACACCACGCTACTACACTACACTACTACACCACGCTACTACACCAGGATGCTACACCATGCTTCTACACCACGCTACTACACCATAATATTACACCACACTACTACACCAGGATGCTACACCATGCTTCTACACCACGCTACTACACCATAATATTACACCACACTACTACACAAGGATGCTACACCATGCCACTACACCAGGCTACTACACCAGGCTACTACACCAGGCTGCTACACCAGTGTGAGGAGATGGTTCACCAGCTCACTTACAATAGTGCTCTTATGCCTGTGGGAGCCAGTACACTTGTTAAGTGCACTTGTTAAGTGAGCGGACTTAAGTTTGGTAACCAGCAACCGAAACATCTAGTGTTTAAGCTGATGTGAGAGCCCCAGTCATCAGCAGTCTATAAATGTTACCCTGGCCGGGGTGGCATGTCTGTGGACAGTGCTAGAGCTGATAGCATCATCTCATTGTATGGCATGGAGCCAGACAACTTTGCGCGCGAACGCCTAGGCCGCAGGCGTGGGTGAAGCATGTGGGCTCCTGTTGTCATGGAGACAGCCGCCATCTTGTTAAACATCTTGAGCCGCCATGTTGGTCGGCCATCTTGGAGTAGCCCTAGGGGCTATGCTACACCGTCGCTGATTGGATGAGAGGGGTAGGCCGCTGTATGCCTTCCTCTCATTGGTTATTTCGAGAAGGACGCGGGGAGTAGCCGGTGTAGCAGCATTCTGAACTCAGCCGCCACCTTGTCAAGACGCTCTCTGTACTCAATTCGGCCAAATTGAAGTATAGGGCGTCGTGGTGGCTGACCTACTCAACTGCTGATGCTTCCTGCTTCACCTACGACATCGGTCGTCACAGAATCCGGCCGAAGTCGTCGCTTGGAGGGGTTTAAGACATTGTTATTCAGGGGGTAGAGGTACAGTGATCTGGGATCGGGGAAAATGTGCATACGAGCAGCAACCGACTCGTAGATCCCATACCAGTGATGATTAGACTTGCTAGTGCTCTGTAGCAGTCGATGGGAACGGGGAAATTCGTGTCAGTGTTAAGGCAAATTTCCCATTTTTTTTGTGGGACGCTATCGTTGTGCACGTCACCTGGGTATGAACGCTTCACTTCACCGGGGAGTCGAGGGTGCGAACTCAGCCGTGTTGAGTGGGAGGGGTTCGAGTGTGCGCCAATTTTTCGAATAAATACTGCCGCCGCTTACGCCACTTGGGACGAGCCAGCCACCTATAGCGGGGTGCCTGATGTATGGGAAGGTGTAAAGTCGGAAGTGTGAATGAGTAAGTACCTATGTGTGTATTTCTGGTGATTAGTAGTCTCTAATGCTTGAATTCGAGGTCAAGTGTTCCGTCACATTGTCACGCAGCACCTGTTCAGGTGGAGTGAATTGTGGGCGAGGAGATTAATCACCTGTGTTGTCATCTTGTCAGTCCAGAGGGACTTAAGTCTGGTGTACACAGACGTACAGTGTGTGTGTGTGTGTGTCGGTACACACGGGAACAGGGGATACATAGATTAGCCAAGGACTGAGTGGATGTCCATGTAATAATTCTTTTATTTCATTGTGGTAATCATTTTTGATCGTCCGTGGGATGGAGTGATATCATTTCCATGTGTGGTCTTGCAGGTGTGGAATTCCAACACTGAGCGCTCAGGTATGTGTAACGCCAGTGATTCCTGGCAATGATTATTGTGGAGTGTGCCACAGTGTGGCTTAAATTTCTTGTATTGTTCCCAGGGCCGTGACAAGTGTGATTTATATAAATATATATTGTGGTTGCAGTATTAATTAACGTAATTTTGGTGAGTTTTGGTGAGTGACGAGGCCGTCTAGAGAGACCGCCCCCGCTCTGTCGAGTAACGTAACTCTCGAGTGTTTATCGGCATGCGTGACCGATAAATCACTCACCCATGTGATTTAAGGAGTGTGAGATTCTCCTTAGTGTTCCCAATAACGTTTGATAGCTGTAGGCTACATGTGTCAGCGGTAATTATATATATATATATATAATCGTAGTGTCACGGTGCCCAGTGTTATTGTGTTATTTACTGTGAGGTGATTGAAATATATTGACCTGTGTTCTAGAGGGTTATTGAGAGCACTGGGGTCATTTGCAACAGTAAGTAAGTAGTGTTGTGCAGTATCCTAATATTTGGAAATTAGAGTACTTGTCGTGTGTGTTATTGCAAAGGGGGTTGTTATTTGATGGTGATTGTTGCTAGTGTTGAGCAATCACCGGATGTGATTGCAGTTCAGTAAAGCCATTGTGGGGCAGTGTTCTAGAGGGTTCATGTCCTGTAGGTTATTTTACTAGGTTCTGCAGTATTGTCATTGCAATCGGATTGTAACGTAAATCACTGTGATTTGTTAGTGTGATTTGTCATTGTCGTGGGTGAACTCGGCTGTAGACGAGTACTTGGGTACCAATATATTCTCCTGGTTATCTGGTAGGACATCGAAGTCCAGTATTCAGTGAGGTGATTGCGAGGCAATTAATATAACGTAACCAAGGGAACGCCCATTGCTTCAAGAGAATTTGTTCTTTGACAATTTGAGTAACGTAGAATACGTTTGGGTTAATATACTTTCCTGTAAGCAGCTACGGTAGTCTCGAGGAGCCTAGCCATCAGCCAGATAAGAATTAGAGTATTGTCTGTCGTAATTAACGGTAAGTGGGCTGGGTAATTGACGTGTTTCAGGAAGTCAAAGTAATTAATCTCGATCCTTGTTTGATCGACTCACACGAAGGCTACATTGTTCCATTAACGTAACGTCGTTATCTGCTCGGAAGTACCGGCACTTGATTGACTCGTGGGAGGAGTAGCGTCATTTTCGAATAACGTAAACGTGGGGCTTATTACTGTTATTAGTCGCCTGAATTGGTCTGAGTTTGGAAGGCTCAGACGGAATTCATACCTTAATGTAAATTGCTGAGCCAGTGTGAAAGGTTGCGTATTTTAATTGTTTAATTATTGATCTTGAGGATAGTAATTAATTACTCTACATGTAATCACGAGTGATTACCGTTCTCTTAGCACTTTGGACATTGTAAATCAGAGTTTACCATCGCTGAGTGATTAGTAACCGATTAACGTAAATTAACGTAACTAGTAAAGAGATTAATCAGCTGTCTGGTAGTACAGGGATTAATGGGATTTTCTCACTGAATGCTCGACGGGTAGTGTTGTTTGATTTCCGCGTTACTAGTGACAGTTGTAAGAGTTGTTAATTTAACGTAAATGTTACCTTGTTATTAACGTAAATGTTATTGTGTTATTAACGTAAATCAATTGTTATTGATTGTTGATCGTCCGTGGGACGGAGTGTTAACGTAAGGATTAATTTGAGGAAGGGTGCTGGAGTTGCCAGTGAACCCATTAGTTATTGTTGTCATTGAAAGACTACTGATTTGATTGCATTGCAACCGCTGTTGCAGGAGTAGACTGCACTGAGGCGTAGAACAGTTAGGAGGTTACTGGAGACGTATTTCAGAACCTACTTGTGTCATTTGTTGTAATTGTGATTATAGATCTGTTAGTTCTTGCTTGCTTGTTGATTCCTCTGTGGTCACGCTTATGTTCGAGTTAGTTCATTATGCAGTCCGAGGGGCTGGTGTCTAGCTGTCATTGATAGTGTCACAGGAAGGATTTCGAGTAACGTCATTGACATTTCTTTTTGTTTTGTTGTAGTAGTTAGTACTTTATTGAATAAACTAAGTTGTTATGGTTAACACTGTCTTTTCGTTACACCCCCACACATTATTATTGTTATGCAAATGTTCTTCACACTCGATTAATAAAATTGAGACTAATTTTATGAGCTTTGGATCAAATATACGGCACCACACAACAATAAATTATTGTTGTGAGAGCCCGTGACCTACTCGTTAGATTCGCTTCGGCGATTGGCGAAGGTCGGCGGCCTAAGTGGGGGGGATTTCAATTTTCATTGGGGTCTCGGCGTTTGCTCGCGCCTAGTCAATTGTTCATACATGGTCCCAAAGTGAGGAATGAGCTGCTTACTACACTGGTGTGTTAGCTAAGCAAGTCCTTCCTCAGGCGACCTAGTTGAATATCACGACAGGAATAAAGGTTAAAGAATAAAGAAAATTCTTAGAAATTTTCCGAGCTAAAATTCCTTATACCAATTTCAATTTATTCAAAAACTTCTCACAAGCATACTCAAACTCTCACATCGTGGCGCCCAACGTGGGGCCGTAGACTTTTGATTCATAATCAGTAAAGTAAGACTCATCAAGTTGAGAAACCTATGAAGAAAGGTGTGCAGAACATTATTGCTGTGGGTGTGTTTGTTGTCGGTTAGCACGATTAGGTACACACACACCACACACACAGAATGAATGAGGATTATAGGGATAAGTACGTATATCTGTATGTGACTAAGTATGGCGTGCCGCCAAAGGATAGAAACATTCGTACAGATGAGGAATGTATGCAGTATGTTGAGGATCATAATGCCTATGTACGGCGTCTATGTCGAGAAAGAGCAAACAGAAGTGATCTAGGGGACAAGGGAGTTCCCCTAGCCGACCGTGGTATAGTCGGTATGTCAGGGGGTGTGGGATTGAGTCCACCCCAGGAGAAGGAAGGGGAGTCGCGACCCCAGCCTAGGCTAAGGACTGATTCCGTGGGCCACAGAAACGTTTCATTTGAAGTAGTCAATCAGATACCAGAACAACCTCTCAGGAGGGGGACTGAACAACCCCAGGAGGAAATGACTTTAGAGTACCTGGCAGCCCAAGCTGATGCTATGGAACTGCAAGGAGTTGATAAGGCCAAATTTGTGGCTTACATGTGGAATGCCCACCACGAGAGATTGACTAGATTGGAAATTGCAAGAGTGCAATCCCAGGCAAGGACGGGGAGTCAAGCCCCTCCTGCCGCGCCAAGCTCAGAGGTACAGGCGCTGGAAGTAGAGATACCTCCTCTATTGCCAAGAGAGGAGAAGATCGATCCTAGGGATGCATACCTAGATCGATGTGTGACAAAGGTTGAAAGGTTTACTCAAGCTCCAAGTAAGGGAGCCAAACCTAAAGAAAGTAAGTCTAAGGGACACCAACAGAAACCCAAGGTTAAGGGACCCAGGTGCTTCACATGCAACATGGCAGGTCACCGAGCAGCTAAGTGCCCGAGCAACACTAAGCTTAAGACTAAGAAGGTGACCAAGATGCAAGTTACAGGCATGAGTACCGTAGGAGGTGATGCCCTAAGACACACTCTCGAGTTAACTAGAGGAAGAGTTAATGGGCAATGGACGAGTGTCTTTCGAGACTGGGGTGCTACAGTTAACATGGTCAGGAGCAGTTTGGTTGAGCCTGAGAGTAGAACAGGTCGAACCCTCCATGTCCAGTTACCCAGATGGACACTGGTAAGGACATGGAAGAAGTGTCCGTGTTGGTAGATACCCCATATATCAAAGGTAAGATCAAAGCTGCGCTAAGTAGAAAGGCAGTGTATGGACTTTTGATAGGTAATACTCCTGGATATAGGGAACCAGGTGGGTCTGTCCTGTGGAAATGACCCAGAGGAAACAGGAACAGGTGAGAGGAAGGTTAAACCCGCTGGCGTTGACACCAAGCGTCAGCCAGCCGGTCGAGCAGAGATCACTGCCGCCCAGACAGAAGAAGAGAGGCAGCAGGTGAAAGGAAACCGGAGCCATCCTTCTCTCCCTATTGCACAGAAAACGAGAACTGATTCAGAGGGACTCAGATGGGTCTCACCAGCTGACGGTGATGTCACACGGCCGCCAGCTGAGGAAGTCAAGGTCGCCTCTTATCAGGCGAAAGATGAGGTGCATGAGGTAAAAGGAAAAAAGAGCAATTTTCCTTCTTTCATTTCACAGAAAACGGGGGTGAGCCCAGTGAGACGGGTGTGGCCCGGATCAGGTGATCCCGCCACAACCTGTCGACCAGTCCGGCCCGCGAGGGTTACCACCACTCAGGAGAGTAAACGTCTGCTTGATGTTACCAGTGGTGAGGCTAAGGTAGCTGTGGTTCCCACAAGTGAAGTGGATAGTCTGGACCAATCTTTCAGGCTGTTGGAAGATCGTTCAGACAAACGAACGGTCGCTGAGAGATTGAAGAACGAGCAGGTCAGTGACCAAGTGCTCAGTGAGGGGCGAGGTTTGACAGCTGCTGAAGAGGCCTCAGCCCAGTCAACTCAGTCGGTAGAGCAACCCGGTTTGAGAGTGACAGACAGACAGGAAGAAAGACCCTGTCACTTGGAAGTCATGACAGTCTGCTAACTGTCGGAATTGTGCCGGTAGAGTAGGGAAGGTGTGTAGTCTGTACTTCATTGGTAAGTCCATCCCAGTGTGCTACCTATTGTGTCCAGTATGACACAGACCTGTGGGGCGAGAGTGTGAAGGGACTGAGGAAGGGAAGCTGCGAGGCGTTGAGCCGGCTTAACCTGGACCCAGAACCTGAGCACGACCGCACTATGGTCAGGAAGTACCACCCTGGACGAGCCAGTTACGTCACATCTTGTACCACCAGCCACCGACGTCAACAGAAAACGGATGAATCACCACCACCCATCCGCCGTGCACTTTAGAGCGCAAGTGTAAGTGGCTGGTGATTTTTAGATGAAATTTTCCTCCAGGAAATTTTATCTTTTTGGTGGGGGGTTGTTGTGAGGAGATGGTTCACCAGCTCACTTACAATAGTGCCCTTATGCCTGTGGGAGCCAGTACACTTGTTAAGTGCACTTGTTAAGTGAGCGGACTTAAGTTTGGTAACCAGCAACCGAAACATCTAGTGTTTGGGCTCATGTGAGAGCCCCAGTCATCAGCAGTCCATAAATGTTACCCTGGCCGGGGTGGCATGTCTGTGGACAGTGCTAGAGCTGATAGCATCATCTCATTGTATGGCATGGAGCCAGACAACTTTGCGCGCGAACGGCTAGGCCGCAGGCGTGGGTGAAGCATGTGGGCTCCCGCGCTGGCCTGGCCACTTGAGTGGTTGTCATGGAGACAGCCGCCATCTTGTTAAACATCTTGAGCCGCCATGTTGGTTCGGCCATCTTGGAGTTGCCCTAGGGGCTATGCTACACCGTCGCTGATTGGATGAGAGGGGTAGGCCGCTGTATGCCTTCCTCTCATTGGTTATTTCGAGAAGGACGCGGGGAGTAGCCGGTGTAGCAGCATTCTGAACTCAGCCGCCACCTTGTCAAGACGCTCTCTGTACTCAATTCGGCCAAATTGAAGTATAGGGCGTCGTGGTGGCTGACCTACTCAACTGCTGATGCTTCCTGCTTCACCTACGACATCGGTCGTCACAGAATCCGGCCGAAGTCGTCGCTTGGAGGGGTTTAAGACATTGTTATTCAGGGGGTAGAGGTACAGTGATCTGGGATCGGGGGAAATGTGCATACGAGCAGCAACAGACTCGTAGATCCCATACCAGTGATGATTAGACTTGCTAGTGCTCTGTAGCAGTCGATGGGAACTGGGAAATTCGTGTCAGTGTTAAGGCAAATTTCCCATGTTTTTTTTGTGAGACGCTATCGTTGTGCACGTCACCTGGGTATGAGCGCTTCACTTCACCGGGGAGTCGAGGGTGCGAACTCAGCCGTGTTGAGTAGGAGGGGTTCGAGTGTGCGCCAATTTTTTGAATAAATACAGTCGCCGCTTACGCCACTTGGGACGACCCAGCCACCTATAGCGGGGTGCCTGATGTATGGGAAGGTGTAAAGTCGGAAGTGTGAATGAGTAAGTACCTATGTGTGTATTTCTGGTGATTAGTAGTCTCTAAAGCTTGAATTCGAGGTCAAGTGTTCTGTCACATTGTCATGCAGCACCTGTTCAGGTGGAGTGAATTGTGGGCGAGGAGATTAATCACCTGTGTTGTCATCTTGTCAGTCCAGAGGGACTTAAGTCTGGTGTACACAGACGTACAGTGTGTGTGTGTGTGTGTGTCGGTACACACGGGAACAGGGGATACATAGATTAGCCAAGGACTGAGTGGATGTCCATGTAATAATTCTTTTATTTCATTGTGGTAATCATTTTTGATCGTCCGTAGGACGGAGTGATATCATTTCCATGTGTGGTCTTGCAGGTGTGGAATTCCAACACTGAGCGCTCAGGTATGTGTAACGCCAGTGATTCCTGGCAATGATTATTGTGGAGTGTGCCACAGTGTGGCTTAAATTTCTTGTATTGTTCCCAGGGCCGTGACAAGTGTGATTTATATAAATATATATTGTGGTTGCAGTATTAATTAACGTAATTTTGGTGAGTTTTGGTGAGTGACGAGGCCGTCTAGAGAGACCGCCCCCGCTCTGTCGAGTAACGTAACTCTCGAGTGTTTATCGGCATGCGTGACCGATAAATCACTCACCCATGTGATTTAAGGAGTGTGAGATTCTCCTTAGTGTTCCCAATAACGTTTGATAGCTGTAGGCTACATGTGTCAGCGGTAATTATATATATATATATATATATATATAATCGTAGTGTCACGGTGCCCAGTGTTATTGTGTTATTTACTGTGAGGTGATTGAAATATATTGACCTGTGTTCTAGAGGGTTATTGAGAGCACTGGGGTCATTTGCAACAGTAAGTAAGTGTTGTGCAGTATCCTAATATTTGGAAATTAGAGTACTTGCCGTGTGTGTTATTGCAAAGGGGGTTGTTATTTGATGGTGATTGTTGCTAGTGTTGAGCAATCACCGGATGTGATTGCAGTTCAGTAAAGCCATTGTGGGGCAGTGTTCTAGAGGGTTCATGTCCTGTAGGTTATTTTACTAGGTTCTGCAGTATTGTCATTGCAATCGGATTGTAACGTAAATCACTGATTTGTTAGTGTGATTTGTCATTGTCGTGGGTGAACTCGGCTGTAGACGAGTACTTGGGTACCAATATATTCTCCTGGTTATCTGGTAGGACATCGAAGTCCAGTATTCAGTGAGGTGATTGCGAGGCAATTAATATAACGTAACCAAGGGAACGCCCATTGCTTCAAGAGAATTTGTTCTTTGACAATTTGAGTAACGTAGAATACGTTTGGGTTAATTTACTTTCCTGTAAGCAGCTACGGTAGTCTCGAGGAGCCTAGCCATCAGCCAGATAAGAATTAGAGTATTGTCTGTCGTAATTAACGGTCAGTGGGCTGGGTAATTGACGTGTTTCAGAAAGTCAAAGTAATTAATCTCGATCCTTGTTTGATTCGACTCACACGGAGGCTACATTGTTCCATTAACGTAACGTCGTTATCTGCCCGGAAGTACCGGCACTTGATTGACTCGTGGGAGGAGTAGCGTCATTTTAGAATAACGTAAACGTGGGGCTAATTACTGTTATTAGTCGCCTGAATTGGTCTGAGTTTGGAAGGCTCAGACGGAATTCATACCTTAATGTAAATTGCTGAGCCAGTGTGAAAGGTTGCGTATTTTAATTGTTTAATTATTGATCTTGAGGATAGTAATTAATTACTCTACATGTAATCACGAGTGATTACCGTTCTCTTAGCACTTTGGACATTATAAATCAGAGTTTACCATCGCTGAGTGATTAGTAACCGATTAACGTAAATTAACGTAACTAGTAAAGAGATTAATCAGCTGTCTGGTAGTACAGGGATTAATGGGATTTTTTCACTGAATGCTCGACGGGTAGAGTGTTGTTTGATTTCCGCGTTACTAGTGACAGTTGTAAGAGTTGTTAATTTAACGTAAATGTTACCTTGTTATTAACGTAAATGTTATTGTGTTATTAACGTAAATCAATTGTTATTGATTGTTGATCGTCCGTGGGACGGAGTGTTAACGTAAGAATTAATTTGAGGAAGGGTGCTGGAGTTGCCAGTGAACCCATTAGTTATTGTTGTCATTGAAAGACTACTGATTTGATTGCATTGCAACCGCTATTGCAGGTGTAGACTGCACTGAGGCGTAGAACAGTTAGGAGGTTACTGGAGACGTATTTCAGAACCTACTGTGTCATTTGTTGTAATTGTGATTATAGATCTGTTAGTTCTTGCTTGCTTGTTGATTCCTCTGTGGTCACGCTTATGTTCGAATTAGTTCATTATGCAGTCCGAGGGGCTGGTGTCTAGCTGTCATTGATAGTGTCACAGGAAGGATTTCGAGTAACGTCATTGACATTTCTTTTTGTTTTGTTGTAGTAGTACTTTATTGAATAAACTAAGTTGTTATGGTTAACACTGTCTTTTCGTTACACCCCCACACATTATTATTGTTATGCAAATGTTCTTCACACTCGATTAATAAAATTGAGACTAATTTTATGAGCTTTGGATCAAATATACGGCACCACACAACAATAAATTATTGTTGTGAGAGCCCGTGACCTACTCGTTAGATTCGCTTCGGCGATTGGCGAAGGTCGGCGGCCTAAGTGGGGGGGATTTCAATTTTCATTGGGGTCTCGGCGTTTGCTCGCGCCTAGTCAATTGTTCATACATGGTCCCAAAGTGAGGAATGAGCTGCTTACTACACTGGTGTGTTAGCTAAGCAAGTCCTTCCTCAGGCGACCTAGTTGAATATCACGACAGGAATAAAGGTTAAAGAATAAAGAAAATTCTTAGAAATTTTCCGAGCTAAAATTCCTTATACCAATTTCAATTTATTCCAAAACTTCTCACAAGTAACTCAAAACTCTCACAACCAGGCTACTACACCACACTACTACACCAGGCTGCTACACCACACTACTACACCAGGCTACTACACCAGGCTACTACACCATGCTACTACATCACACTACTACACCAGGCTACTACACCACACTACTACACCATGTTACTACATCAGGCTACTACACCACGCTACTACACCACGCTACTACACCACACTACTACACCACGCTACTACACCATACCGCTACACCACGCTACTACATCAGGCCACTACACTGTGCTACTACAAATGAAAAATAAATAAAAGTGATGAACCAACCATTATTAGGATCCTCTTTTATTTTACTAAATGTAGAAATATATTTTTATATTTTTACATTTTCTATTTTATTCACATTTTAACTTTAAACACTTTATAAAAGGTGTCACAAAGTTTCAAATTTGGGATAGGTACGTAGGTTTCGGTTATAAGTTTTGGAAACCTATTTAAAACCACAAAAAATAACCTATCTAATCCATGAAAACAAACGATTCCACTCCGTTCTAACACTTTCCAGGAACGTTTTGGAAACTTAAAATTATTTCCTGGGGAGAGAGCAGGTAGTCAGGGCGGCTTGAGTAGGGTGTGAACTCAAGACAACAAGGCCAGTTTTGGAGCCGAACCCCTAAATATAGGTAACGCTAAACCCCTTTCCAGGATCAGGAAGCATACAGGATGATCTCCCAAGTAATTGCAAGCACTCCATTGTCCATTGCTGGTCGACCGACAGTAGGGGAAGTGTGGTTGCCGAGGTCGGCTGTTTTTCTATCAAAGAGTGATTGGGGTCTCTTTTCGCCTGTATGCAAGTAACAGTCTAGTGCAATAACCAGCTCTTTATGGAAAAAATCCCCAACCACCCCTTGATATTCTTCCATTAAATAGTTGGAGAAAGGGGTTGAGAATACCTCCTTGCGATTAACTATTTTCATGTCTTTTGTATTCAGAGACTGTGCCATGAAGTTTCACTCCTGCTTCTCTGTTTATGAGACAGTTTTTGGTCCAGGAGAGACCCCATAGTAGTCGCTTGTGAGTTTGGGCTCAACGATCCATGTTGCTGCATCTCTAAGGAAGGCTGAAATAAATATAAGGTGTAATCTACCTTCTTGGATGTGGGTGGGTTCATTCTTGTTTAGGTTTTGAATTTATGTAGCTGGTCTAGTAGATTTGCTATATGAGTGCCGGTCTCATGTGTTGTGTTCGAGCCTAGTGCCAAACGATGATGGGTATTAAAATCACCATTTTTAAGGTTGTCGTGTGTCCAAATAACACTGAGAGATCCATTTCAGCACGTGGAGACCTGTAAACATTAAACACTTCATGTTTGTCATGTCTTAGCTCAATGGATACTCCTGTCACCTCCGTCCCTGGCTCACAGTTGAGTGAACTGGTGATAGGCTTGGAGATTAGGTCACTTTTCACACTGATGGCACATCACCTGGATTGCACGTTGACCCATGGAAGGAAGAAGCTTTGATAGTCTGAGATTTTAGGTTTTAATCCGCCTCGAAGCAAGCTCTCCTGTAGTAGCAGGATGTCTATGCCTTTGGTTGCTGCTATGCATTGCAAGTGTTGCAATTTTGTGTGTAGCCCTTGCACTTTCCATTGCAGGTTCTTTAGTCCCCCAGGTTGTTGGAATTTGTTGATATTACCAACAGGATTGATGATTGTAAATAAAGATTAAGCCGCACTAAAGGTGTCACAAGCATGAATAGCCCATATGTGGAGGCTCTTTCGAGCCATTACAAGTACCAAGAGCAAATATTAGAGATCTGTGGATAGATGGGGTCTTCATGGTGGTTTTCTGCCTCAGAGGGCTAGCTGTACCAGTAATGGAGCCGGTGGGTTAGTGTAGGCCTCTAGGTCTTTCGTTTTTTTTTCTTTGGCTAAGACTTGCTTCGAGTTGACATGTCCATGTTGTCATTAGAGTTTGGTGAGGTGGCCTCCATGAGGAGGTCTTGTACCGAGTAGGTGTCGTATATGTGCAGTGGCGGTAGAGCTACTAGTAAGATTTCCTCGTCCGAAGAGTCTTAACATCCATAGTTGGTGGTTTTGTCTTTGGTCTCACAGCCTGAGGTTGGCTCAGGTGTCGAGGATTAGTGGTAGAATCTATTTCAGGAACGTTGGTGGTGCTGTTAGTATTTGTAGATAGCACGTCTGCTAGTGTGTCTGCTGGGATGGTGATGGTAGGAGTGTTGGGAGCTGGAGAGAGAAATACTCTGTTTGTGCCGACCGGGTCTTGTGTGATTCTGGAGTCTATGTTGAGATCGACCTCGTGGTCGTCCTGGTGACAGTCTCCGGAGTGGTAGTGGAGGCAGTGTGACTTGCATCCGGGGCGAAGATAGGGTCCAGGCCGTTGGCTAGGTACAGCACGCTGAGTTCTTTGACGATTCGTTGATGGTCTGGCCCAGCAAACCTCTCCGCTAGTCAAATAAAACCAAGGCTAATGCCTGTACGTGATGCAAGCGACTGTAAGGGTGCTGGTGGTCCTTGGGTCTCCAGTGTGGAGGCCAGGTGGGCTGTTGGGAGGAGCCACTGTTTGGTCAGACTGGGAAGTCTTCTGGTAGGTTTGTGGAATCTGAGGTGCCATGCATTGAGAGTGTTGCAATTTTGAGCACAGCCCTTGCGCATTCCATTGCAGGATCTTTGGTCCTCTAGACTGTTGGAATTTGGTGATATTACCGTGGCATCCATGGAGTCAGGTGAACTCATTGGAAGTTGAAATTGGACTTCAGGATCTTGGTGTACTTGAAATTGACTCATCAAAGTCGCTTTCAGAAGAACTGGACTCTCCCTGTTTTTTAGGAGTGTGTTTCCTGCCTTGCATTCATGAAGGTGAGGATATTGTTTTTCGAATTTCTTAAACTTGTGCTAAATTGTGTTATGAGTCTCTATGGTTTGCTTGAAACCGTATGTCGACAGCAAACTTTCGACCAATCTTATGAGGAAGGCCTTAAGCATAGGCCATAGGGTGTCCAGTTGAGTAGGAACATTACTTATTGATGTGCTGGTCTGGAGCCTGTTTACTCTTTGGACCTAATCAGTCGAAACTCGGACACTCTTATCTTCTTTGCCCCCAGTGTGCTTACTGGATGCATTGGGCGGGCGATTACGTTGAACTATTTTCTGTTTGTGACCCCCACCCATCCCTTTGTTCTGGACGGAGACCACCATCGGCCATGGTTGATGGGGTTCTGGGAGTTCTTCTACTTTCCAAGCCCGGCCCGAGGCCAGGCTTGACTTGTGAGAGTTTGGTCCACCAGGCTGTTGCTTGGAGCGGCCCGCAGGCCCACATACCCACCACAGCCCGGTTGGTCCGGCACTCCTTGGAGGAATAAATCTAGTTTCCTCTTGAAGATGTCCACGGTTGTTCTGGCAATATTTCTTATGCTTGCTGGGAGGACGTTGAACAACCGCGGACCTCTGATGTTTATACAGTGTTCTCTGATTGTGCCTATGGCACCTCTGCTCTTCACTGGTTCCATTTTCTTTAATATCGTTCACTACAGTACGTTGTTATTTTACTGTGTAGATTTGGTACTTGGCCCTCCAGTATCTTCCAGGTGTATATTATTTGATATCTCTCTCGTCTTCTTTCTAGTGAGTACATTTGGAGGGCTTTGAGACGATCCCAATAATTTAGGTGCTTTATTGCGTCTATGCGTGCCGTATATGTTCTCTGTATTCCCTCTATTTCAGCAATCTCTCCTGCTCTGAAGGGGGAAGTGAGTACTGAGCAGTACTCAAGACGGGACAACACAAGTGACTTGAAGAGTACAACCATTGTGATGGGATCCCTGGATTTAAAAGTTCTCGTAATCCATCCTATCATTTTTCTGGCTGACGCGATATTTGCTTGATTATGCTCGTTAAACGTTAGGTCGTCGGACATTATTATTCCCAAATCCTTGACATGCTGTTTTTCTACTATGGGTACATTTGATTGTGTTTTGTACTCTGTATTATGTTTAAGGTCCTCATTTTTACCGTTCCTGAGTACCTGGAATTTATCACTGTTAAACATCATGTTATTTTCTGATGCCCAGTCGAAAACTTTATTAATATCAGCTTGAAGTTTTTCAATGTCCTCAGCCGAGGTAATTTTCATACTGATTTTTGTGTCATCTGCAAAGGATGATACGAAGCTGTGACTTGTATTTTTGTTTATATATGATATGAGAATAAGGAAAAGCAGCGGTGCAAGGACTGTACCCTGAGGTACAGAGCTTTTCACTGCACTTGGACTAGATTTTATATGGTTGACCGTTACTCGCTGAGTCCTGTTTGACAGAAAACTGAGTATCCAGCGTCCTACTTTACCGGTTATTCCCATTGACTTCATTTTGTGTGCTATCACGCCATGGTCACATTTATCGAAAGCCTTTGCGAAGTCCGTGTATATCACATCAGCATTCTGTTTTTCTTCTAATGCCTCAGTGTCGTAGTGCTCAAGTAGCTGTGAGAGGCACGATCTTCCCGCTCGAAATCCATGTTGGCCTGGGTTGTGAAGGTCATTGGTCTCCTTGAAATTGGTGACCTGACTCCTAATCACTCTCTCAAATACTTTTATGATGTGTGATGTTAGTGCAACTGGTCTATAATTTTTTGCCAATGCTTTGCTCCCTCCCTTGTGTAGAGGGGCTATGTCTGCTACTTTAAGTGCATCTGGTATCTCCCCCGTGTCCAAGCTCTTCCTCCACACTATACTGAGTGCCTGTGCTACCGGCACTTTGCATTTCTTTATAAATATTGAATTCCATGAGTCTGGACCTGGGGCCGAGTGCATGGGCATGTTTTCAATTTCTTTTTCAAAATTTAGTGCGCTCGTGTTTATATCAGTTATATTTACAGGGGTTTGAATATCCCGCATAAAGAAATTGTCTGGATCTTCCACCTTCATGTTGTTTATTGGAGTGCTAAACATGTCCTCATACTGCTTTTTTAGGATTTCACTAATTTCTTTGTCATCCTCCGTGTATGAACCTTCACTTGTACGAATAGGTCCAATACTGGCAGTGGTTTTTGCTTTTGATTTCGCATATGAGAAGAAATACTTTGGATTTTTCTTTATTTCCTGAATTGCTTTCTGTTCTAACTACCTTTCTTCAGTTTCATGTGAGTGTTTCAATTTCCGCTCGATTTCTTCACTCTCCCTATTTAAATTATTCCTTCTTTGACGGGAAATTCGTGTCTGCATAAGCAGTTCCGTTATTTTTTTCCTGCGGCTATAGTGTAGTCTGCGTTCTCTTTCTACGTTAGATCTCTTTCTGGCTTTCCTCAAAGGAACATGTTTCAGACAGACTTGATACGCTTCTGAAGTCAGTTTTTCTATTCCTTCTGTAGGACTTGTATTACTTAGAACAGTTCCCCATGGAATGTTTGTAAGTTCCCTGTTTATTATCTCCCAGTCTATCCTTTTATTATTAAAATTGAATTTACTGAATAGCCCCTCTCGCTTTATCAACGTTTTAGGTCTATTCTGAGTATTGATGGTCGTTTGCACTTCAATGAGTTTGTGATCTGAGTATGTGGTATCTGATATCGTAATGTCTCTGATAATGTCTTCATTGTTCGTAAAGACCAGATCTAGAATATTTTCATTTCTCGTTGGCTCCGATATCTGCTGATTGAGTGAAAATTTTTCACAGAATCTAAGTAGTTCTCTAATCTGTGGTTGGTTAGGTCCTGATAGATTTCCTGATATAATATTATTGTTTGCTATTTTCCACCTGAGACTAGGCAAGTTGAAGTCACCTAGGAAGATAATATCAGGTATCGGGTTCTCCAAATTATCAAGGCTACTCTCTATTTTGCTTATCTGTTCTGTGAATTCCTCAGCCGTTGCATCTGGCGGTTTGTATATTCGAATAATCACTAAAAAAAAATTCTCTATTTTTAATCCCAGTACCTCTACCACCTCATTTGTAACGTTTAGGAGCTCTGAGCATATAAGGTCTTCCCTAATATACAGACCCACTCCTTCATGTGACCTAATTTTCCTATCACACCTGTATAGGTTATATCCTGGAATCCAGATCTCACTGTCCAACAATTCCCCTGCATGGGTTTCTGTGAAAGCTCCAAATACTGCATTTGACTCTGTGAGGAGGCCATTTATGAACTGTACTTTGTTGTTTGTTCTTGTTTTCAGTCCTTGTATGTTGGCAAAGATGAATGAGGTTACTCTATTAGTGATAGTTTGAATGGGAGACTTTTTCGGCAAGCCCATTATTCGTGGACATAATGAGTTTGTTCTGACCAGTATTGATTGTTGTAGGGCAGTTGTCTGTCGTAGTTGTAGTTCCCTTTCGGTGGGTAATTGTATCTGTAATTCTGGAATGCAAGTGGATCTGGCATCCAGAATGGTGGAGGGTCATGTGTCCCCTCCATCTGGTTTGGTCTTGGTAAGCTCTACGCTGTTTTTGTGGGCAGGGGAACTGGTATATATTTGGGATGGGACTGCTGCTCTGTTGTAGGCGTAAGGGTTCTTCGGGATCCTTTTAAGCCTTTTGGGGGGCATCTCAAGATCCAAGGGTGGTGTGCTTTGGAGCAATTTGGACACATAGCTTGAATGGGCTGGTTAGCATTGTGTTTATCAAAGAATATTTTCGTGTCGTGGGGCAGGCTGCAGACTCCACACCTCACTGGGCGTTGGCTACCGTCCCTGTTATGTCCAAATCTCTGACGTCTGAAGCATCTGGTGTAGGGCTTGTGTTGGAACACGCCCCAAATGCCACGATCAAGTTTTTTGGGAATCCGTCTATTTACTGTGAGAAGGACTTGTGGGGTTTCGTGCTTTGTGGATTTTTCCTGGCATCTTTCTGCTGACACCACATAATTCAGCTTTTCGAAATGAGATAAGGCCATGTGCATGAGACAGTGGAGGACAATGATTTTCCTTATTTTGTCCTCTGCCTTGATTTCGTCGCATTTCCTGTAATTCTTAAGGATTGTTACAGCTGTCTTATCTTTGGACTTCAGAATATATTCGCCAGACTGTTTGGTTGTTGCTGTTGTTGTTTTAGATTTAGCTACTCAGAACAAAATGTTCATGTAGCACGGGGCTATAGTGAGCCCATAATTGAATACAGTTATTCGCGATAACCTTGTTACTGAGATATTTGAGTAAAAGTTTTAAATGAAGGTGGGGATTTCTCGTTTTCCCTCTTTATTTTTAGCTTCTGTTTTAGCGAACTGGTTTTAGTCTTATTTTAATAACATTATCTTGGTGGTGTACATAGATGCACAGTGTTCACTAGTGTGTTACATTTTTCAACAGCTTTTCTAATCATTGTAGTCACTGTGGAATTTGCATCTAATGCATCTGCTGTCATTGGATTAATGATGAATTTGATGCGCAGGTCTTCAGTTGCGTCACATTCCAGTAAGTAATTTAATAGTGGTGCCTCTGCATCTGTTCAGCAGATATGATACTCTTTAACTATTGAGTTTATTACCACCCAACAGCTCTTGTAACCAACTCTGAGTCTGTGTATGGCTACTGCAATGTCTCTGGATATGTTTTTACCAAGCTTGAAAGACTAGTACACAGTGGTTTGTTCTAACCACATCGCAGTGGATTTTCCTTCAGCTACTTTGGGTATGTGGGGAAATTTTGATAGTTGGGAGTGTTTACTTCTTGATTTACTCCTTAATCTGTGAAAAACTTGGAGGAATTTTAACCTGTATAACAGGTAGAGCAGTGAGTGTTTTTGCTAGTGAGTCTGCCTTTTCATTACCATCTATGCTAATGTAACTTGGTATCCAATTTAGGGTAACTGACAGCCCTAGATTGTGTACTTCTTTTCCAAGATGTAGGTTTTCTGTGATAAGTTGTATATTATCACTGTGCTGGCTGGATAACAATGCCTGGAGCGAAGATTTAGAGTCGGTATGAATGATGACATCATTCATGCTCCAGTAAGCTTTATGGATGGTAGTGTAAACTGCTGCCTCAGCAGAACCTCTTTCTTGATCAACTGATCCGTCTGTGAAGATGTGAGTCGTTGTAGGCCTCGAGATGGTTTCCATTTGTTGTTCTATGACAGCTTTGAGCCTCTGCGAGTCACATGCTGATCTTTTAACTGATAATCCTTCAATGATTATCTTTAAACTCGATTCTTCCCCCAGCAGTAGTCTGCCGAAAGTGTTGATATGGTCAATGTCTCCATTGTTTTTAATGGTCCGTTTCAAGTCAACTTTCTCTAGAATCTTGACTAGATTATCCGTCCATGCACTTGTTATATACTGAAGGTAAAGCGATCTGTGTATGCTGTCTTCAATTGACATTCTGGCGGTGGTTCCAACAAGTCTTTCTGTTATGGTGGCTATTCTTTGTTTGATCCTATTTTCTAAGGCTGATAAGTTGGTTTCCATTCTTAGATTCTGTCGACGCGTCCATATAGGTGCTCCCAGCATTTTTCTGAGAGCATTATTTTGAGACACTTCCAGTTTCTCCCATTAGTTATCACTGAGGGATGTAAGAGCAGGAGCAGCATAGTCGATGAGTGACTTAACTGCTTTAACGTACTACATTTTGAGTACTGGTAGAGATGCACCCTCTCTAAGACTTGTCAGAGAGCGCAAAGCTGAGTTTCTGGCTTTAGAGCGTTGCCGAAGATATTCAGTTTCTTGAGTAAATTTCAACTGTCTGTCTATTATTACTCCTAGGTATTGAAAAGAGGTAACTCACTCAATTTCATGTCCTTGTATTGCGAGTCTGATGTCTGTTCGGTTTGTTGTTGTTTAAGATTCGCCACATGGAACCAAAAGTTGCAAGTAGCATGGGTTATGGTGAGCCCGTAGTGGACTTACCTGGCACAGGAGCGGGGCTATAACTGGGGACTGGACTGTTCGGTTGTTGTTGTTGTTTAAGATTCGCTACTCAGAACAATAAGTTCCAGTAGCACGGGCTATGGTAAGCCCGTAAGTGGAGGCTCTTTGGAGCCATTATCTGTATCAGTGGCTGATACTAGAGATTGTGTCTAAGTTTTGGTTAGGAGTTTTACTCCTTTGACGATTATTTCTTATTTCTTTATGTTTACTTTGCGTGGTGGATTTGTAATTTAATTTTATTAGAGGTGTTGTGGTTTCTGTTCTTTGTTTATGATTATACCACCTGTTCAAGTGTCTTCTTATATATTAGTGTTTATCTTATAGTTGCTATATCCATTGTTCACCAACACCTGTGTTATCCTTTCAAACTTCTTACTCACGTTACTTCGTTCAGAGCAGTGAGTAAGGGCTCGACGGATATAAGCGTTGAGAACACTGGCTTTGAATCTTTTGGGTCACTCACTCCTACTGTTTAACATAATCCTATGTTTGTATGCTTGGTATAGACACCAGTGCTCAGAAATGCTCCTATGTTTATTATTAATATATCCAGGAAAGACAGACTGTTATTTTCACTATTTTCATGGGTGAATCGTAATCCTGACCCCTCTTTCTAGATTGCTTTACATATCAATTAATTCTTCTAGGTCTTTTACTATTACGAATATGTCATCGACATAACGGCAGTATTCACTTGACATTAGCCTATTACTGAAGACTCTTTCCTCGATTGTTATAATGTAAAATATTGCAAATGGCACTATAAGAGGGGAGTCCATTGCTACTCCGCCTATCTGTAGATACATGTTACCTTGCTGAATGATGAAAGAAGCTTCCTTTGAACACCTACAGTAATGCCGTTCATTATTGAGGCGTATGAGTGAGAACGCAATTACTGAAGGCTCGAGTGTGGTAGAGTTAACTCTAAAACCCTGGATGGGCCCCAGTTTGGGGCCTCCAGAGCCTTTCAGAGAGCTTAGAAAAGTTCTGGGCTGGAAAACGTTTGTTCTACCGTGGCCGAGTCAGTTAATGCAGGCGTCAGTTACAGAAGGTTCCACACTGAGGCGACGGAGAAGAAAGCTCGCCACTCTAAGGTCACTTGTTGTTTCGGCGAGCCTGGGACCAAAATCCTTGAGAAACCTTGCACATTCTCCCTATGGACATCGTGTCTCAGAACCATTCAGAACAAAATTGTAAAGGTGATCTATTTCTGTGTACTTGATTGATTTGTGACTGTGTATTGCCGCAGCTCCTGCTTAACCAACAAAGAGGGGGATTACGTGGCTGCCAAAGTGGATATGAATGTACTCACACCATTCATCAGTCATTTCTCCATAGATGTAGTGTGATTCCATCAGGTCGACCAGAAAGAGCAGCAAAGTTAAAGTTCATTAGGTTACTGTGCTCTCTGCTGGACACTGGCAATGATGTAAGGCTCCTGTTAATAATGTCGTTGACTGAATCGGGTCGTGAGTGCCAAATCCACTTATTTTCTGCAGCGCAGGCTGTGTGATCCATATTCGTCTGCATCTGCCTCACTGAAAATACACCTACATACAATGTGGTTGGGGTAGAAAAGCGGAGGGCGTCTGCAATACAGAGTTGCTGAGGATCAAAACGTGTGCCCTTCACAGTCATAGGGACTGCCAAAATAACGTCCCCTGCATGGGGAGCCTGCACAGATGTGAGGTGAGCATGATCACAGGGAGTTAGTGTTGCCTCCAGCAAAGCTGTTGCATCTTTCTGTACGATGTGGCTGTCCCAGCTAGATAATTTGTTGGCATTCAGTATGGCGGGTCTGAGTGTTAGGTCTGCCAGGGTACCTCATTTTGTGTTACATTCTGTGTAGTGGGGGTCATGTCCCCGCTGAGTTCCCACTTTGTGTGCAGGACAATATCATTTTGTTATGGACTTACATTGTGTAATTTATTAATTTTTTTCTTATTATATTGATTAAATATCCGCCCCTTTACATACAAGGAAAATCATTCCCCTTCTGTACACCATCATCTCTTTTCTTGGCCCTTCACTACATTACAGGGAAATACAGGTTTGTAAATAGGGGTTGTATTCTGCTTCAGTGGACATGTTGACCAACATGTTTCCCGTCACTGCTGATGCCATCAGGTATGGTTGTATGTGTATGTCAGTAGCAGTAGCTGAGAGAACACTAACCCTGACACACCCCAGATACCTCATACCCTCCAATGAAAAATCAAATATACAAATTTCAGGTGTAGTGAGGAGTTGATGCTGCTAAAACTAATGAAGACCTGCAGTTGTTTCAACCAAGAAATTTTCAAAAATAAACTACTTACCAAATAAAGCTAGGCCTATCACACTTATGTATGACACTCATGTAACTCTACGAAACTTCTGGATGTTCAGGCACAACAAGGTAACAAAAAATCGTTGGATCTCTTCGGATGCATAAAATATAAAACCTAATAGGAAACATACAATGAAAAAACTGTGCATTCACAGATACTCTACAAAATGTAGTTTGGCACAAACTTTGGGAGTTAAGGAGGGAGAGATCCGGGCAGAACTTCAGCAGGGCGTACACAGCCTCTACGCTGCCAGCTTCCACTGCCACGTGAAGAGCTGTATTTCCTGCCGGAAGAGAAACAATAGCATGAAAGTAACTGTTAGTGGAAACAAATTTTGCATTTAACTGAGGCTATTCACCAGTTTTTTTTAACGTGCTATGATTAATTTAACAATTATTGTAATAATAATAACCTTAGTAACAATACATGTTATGGTATTGCGGAATTGAATTGTTTGTGAGTGCTCGAGAAAATATAAATAGAATCTAAAACGGAAAGAAATGATTTATTCTAATGAAAAAAATCCTATCACAAATGGAACGACTTGAAAGAGTCGTTAAAAAAAAACAATGTCGTCTATTTCTTTACCAGACCCATTTGTGACTGTTAGCTGTGTAATGGTAATGGTAATGGCACAATATTTTGGCAAGTCCCAAATATTAGAAGATTGAACAAATTAAATATATATATCATAAGAGCAAGGAGACTGCCAACTTGCTCATGAGGAACTCTCCTGAAACCAAACAAAACTCCTTGAAGGAGACCAATATTTTATGCCTTCACATGACCACTTTGAGACTGTCAGCTCCAACGAATTCCATATATTGGGAAAGCAACAACATCCCTTTTAAAACGCCTAACACTGTACAAGCAGCAAGGACCTACTGAAGAACATATACTCACTAAACATAACCAGACCATCACCAGTGATATACTCACTAAACATAACCAGACCATCACCAGAGATATACTCACTAAACATAACCAGACCATCACCAGAGATATACTCACAAAACATAACCAGACTATCACCAGAGATATACTCACTAAACATAACCAGACCATCACCAGAGATATACTCACTAAACATAACCAGACCATCACCAGAGATATACTCACTAAACATAACCAGACCATCACCAGAGATATACTCACTAAACATAACCAGACCATCACCAGAGATATACTCACTAAACATAACCAGACCATCACCAGAGATATACTCACAAAACATAACCAGACCATCACCAGAGATATACTCACTAAACATAACCAGACCATCACCAGAGTTATACTCACTAAACATAACCAGACCATCACCAGAGATATACTCACAAACACCAAAATAATCGTCAACACCAAACAGACTGGACAACGGCGAGGCATTATACATAAAGCAAACAAAGCAACACATCAATTGCCAACTAGCACCAAATTACACTCCTGTGGGGAAGTTTTATTATTTTATTAATTTAATTTAATTCAACATCTTAAATTGTAAAATTAAATTAATTAAATATTTATTTCATAAAAGCTTAGTGAAATCTTAGTGGACTGTATTTTTTAAATTTCACACATATAGATCCACACTGACTATGGGGGTTTTATATTTAAATTCTACTAAACTAAATTAAATCAGTTAGTTAAACTATGTAAATAATTCAGGTTATTTAAATTGTATAAGTGAATTGATTTAGTAATTATATGGAGCAACAGCTTATCTGTCTCAGAGGCTGTTGCTCCAGTCTGAACACGTATGAGTCCCACAGGCTGGTTACTTCCACATAGACTATGTGGCTTGTGGCGTCACTTCCATGCTGCAATATGTCTAAGTTTAGAAACCCTTAACTCAATGTTTAAATGTAGTTCCAACCTCAGCCCGCCAGAATGTTACATTGTAAAAAATGCATGCAACATTTACAGACATATAAACTCAGTTAAATACCACAATTTATTTGTGGAAAAGTCTTACCCATTGTGGTCGGCTGCCGGTCATACCTCTAACCATGAACTAAACTTGTAAAATGATGAATGGTCACTCTAATCTTTGTGCTAGAACCGGAAACGAGATACTTCCCGATAATTGACGATGTCGCTGTGAAGTATAACTTTAAAATATCACACGATTTCACGAGAACTCAGGGAACAAACACAGCGTGTGACTCGTCTTGGCAAATAATATGGCTGCTCTCTCAATCCTCCCTCACTCGTTTTGTTTGAGAGATAATTTATACTTTTAGGGAAGGAGTGATATTGATTTTGTATTTATTGCTATATATTTTAGTTAAATATATGTAATGAAAATAAGCATCAATCAGTTCTCAGACTGTATGAATAATATTGGTAAATAGACCCATATTCGAATTATTACATATAATTTTGGTGACATCACAGTTCATATGCTTTCAAAATGAATATAAAAATAAATTACATCCTCCTATTTAGGAGAAATTTAACTTCAAATTTATTTTAATAATTTTATGAAACAGAAAATATATTTTCCTGGATTATATGTAATTAAATAATAATTAAATAAATTTTAATAATCTAGGAAGGGGAAATTACCACATAAATCTGGGAGGGAGAATGCATGTAGGATTCCACTATTTAGGACTCGCTGAACACTTTATTACTCTTCATCAGAAATATTAAAATATTATTTTAATTTTAATGTGCACTTGTGTGTGGCATTACATACAGGATGGATGTCCCTTATTATAGTTGAGAGTTGTGTAGGTCTCTTCATTTCTTCTTCTCCAGCCAACTCCAATAGTGCTAACTTTTCTACTGACATGAGGCTAGTGGTGGCTTTGTACTTCACTTTTACTATCTTCATGAGTCCTTGGCTATCTGGGTGAACAGAGACAATACGGTCTATAGGCCACTCTGAGCATGTGCTTTCGCTGTCCACCAGAACAACATCGACATGTTGTAACTGTATTATGTTAGAGGGGTTGGTAGCCCCATAGTAATAATCATGCAGAGCAGGTAAATACTCCAGATCCCAAACTTCATTCCACCGACTGATTATTCGCAACAGATCTTTATGACGCTGAACGAAGTCACTCTCCCCAATGTATGAAGGATCTCTTGGGTCCTCATCAGTGAGGGTCGCAAAAAGGTTGACAGGTTCTCCATACATCAAATGAGATGGACTAAGTGACTCATGTTGTGAGATGTCATCAGAAAGGTAAGTCAGCGGTCGGTTATTGCCTCTGGATTCAATTTCCGTGACAACGGTGCGGAGTTCTAGTTTTTTAGCATTGCAAGGATTTACTTATACAGCATTTCACTGTCCCAACAATTCTCTCATTCAACACTCCATGCCACGTTGCTCTGGGTGGTACAAATTTCCAGTAGCACTGCTGTTCATTCAGGGTAGTGCGAACAACTGGGTGGTCCCAGATCTCACTCAGGCATGTTTCATAAGCCACCAGATTGAACCCGTTGACAGATATCATCAAATTAGGGCAAGATCTGCGTGCAGAAAAACCTGTGGAAAACCTGGATAAATGATGGCACAAGAATAAAGGCAAATGTAGGCCTTAACAGGGATTTTGTCCCTGGTGTATGTATAGCACCTATGAAGTGAACTCCTGTGGCCTCGAAAAGACGAAAGTGCACTACTCGTTCCTTAGGGAAGGGTGGGGGTCCTGGGTATGGAAATACCCGAGCATCGTACCTCCGGCAGGAAATACCGAATTAAAGTATTGACAAGCAGTCTGGCAACTTTGCGGAAGCCAGTACTAATGTCACAAAAAGGTTAGAATATCTAGTACCCCCTCCCCCCATGAACAGTGCAGTGTTCGGGAATGTAAAGTACAAGCAATCTGCTTTTCCAGTGATTCTGCATGAGGAAACAAGGATGTTTTACTTCAAGATCAACATCTTCGTGTTGTAATCTGTGAGAAGTCCTTGTGAAACGCTTTTAGGCATCAGACCATAAATAAAAGAAGGAGAAAATGAACTTTGGAGAGTTAATTTTTCAATTACCCACGACAGTAAAGAAAAACGTAAGAAATATTGTGAAGATTCTTGTTCCAATCATTAATCTTACCCTTTTGGTCATATTCAACAATATATATATATATATATATATATATATATATATATATATATATATATATATATATATATATATATATATATATATATATATATATATATATATATATATATATATATATATATATATATATATATATATATATATATATGTCGTACCTAGTAGCCAGAACTCACTTCTCAGCCTATTATGCAAGGCGCGATTTGCCTAATAAGCCAAGTTTTCATGAATTAATTGTTTTTCGACAACCTAACCTACCTAACCTAACCTAACCTAACTTTTTCGGCTACCTAACCTAACCTAACCTATAAAGATAGGTTAGGTTAGGTTAGGAAGGGTTGGTTAGGTTCGGTCATATATCTACGTTAATTTTAACTCGAATAAAAAAAAATTGACCTCATACATAATGAAATTGGTAGCTTTATCATTTCATAAAACAAAAATTAGAAAAAATATATTAATTCAGGAAAACTTGGCTTATTAGGCAAATCGGGCCTTGCATAGTAGGCTGAGAAGTGCGTTCTGGCTACTAGGTACGACATATATATATATATATATATATATATATATATATATATATATATATATATATATATATATATATATATATATATATATATATATATATGTGTGTGTGTGTGTGTGTGAAAGCTGCATGAACGCGCAAGCCATGTATCACTAAGAACTCTTGGTACTGTGTACGTTTAGGGGTGATCATGGACGGCATGGGTTCGAATCCTGGCCGGGTCAAAGAGTTCTTAGTGATATATATATATATATATATATATATATATATATATATATATATATATATATATATATATATATATATTATTAAATATGACCGAAAAAGTAAGATTAATAATTCTAACACGAATTTTCTCAATCTTTCGTACATTTCTTTTCACTGTTGGAGGTAAATCAAAAATCAATTCTCCAAAATTCATTTTTATTTCTAGTCTGACGCGACACGAGCACGTTTCGTAAAACTTATTACATTTTCAAAGACTTTTAGTTTACAAATACACAACTGAATAGAACTTACGCATCTCCGATTTTATATCTACATTTGAGTGAGGTGGATGGGGTGAGGTGGCATTAATAGGGTATTAATTTCATCAACACAAGACAGAACAAGAGGTGGCATTAATAGGGTATTAATTTCATCAACACAAGACAGAACACGAAACAATGGGTATTGAATAAAAGTGTTTGTAGAAAGCCTATTGGTCCATATTTCTTGATGCTTCTATATTGGAGCGGAGTCTTGAGGTGGGTAGAATATAGTTGTGCATTAATTGGCTGTTGATTGCTGGTGTTGACTTCTTGATGTGTAGTGCCTCGCAAACGTCAAGCCGCCTGCTATCGCTGTATCTATCGATGATTTCTGTGTTGTTTACTAGGATTTCTCTGGCGATGGTTTGGTTGTGGGAAGAGATTATATGTTCCTTAATGGAGCCCTGTTGCTTATGCATCGTTAAACGCCTAGAAAGAGATGTTGTTGTCTTGCCTATATACTGGGTTTTTTGGAGCTTACAGTCCCCAAGAGGGCATTTGAAGGCATAGACGACGTTAGTCTCTTTTAAAGCGTTCTGTTTTGTGTCTGGAGAGTTTCTCATGAGTAGGCTGGCCGTTTTTCTGGTTTTATAGTAAATCGTCAGTTGTATCCTCTGATTTTTGTCTGTAGGGATAACGTTTCTATTAACAATATCTTTCAGGACCCTTTCCTCCGTTTTATGAGCTGTGGAAAAGAAGTTCCTGTAAAATAGTCTAATAAGGGGTATAGGTGTTGTGTTATTTGTCTCTTCAGAGGTTGCATGGCGTTTCACTTTCCTTCTTATGATGTCTTCGACGAAACCATCGGAGAAGCCTTGTTGACTAGGACCTGCCTTACCCTACAGAGTTCTTCGTCGACTTGCTTCCATTCTGAGCTGTGGCTGAGAGCACGGTCGACATATGCGTTAACAACACTCCTCTTGTACCTGTCTGGGCAGTCGCTGTTAGCATTTAGGCACATTCCTATGTTCGTTTCCTTAGTGTAGACTGCAGTGTGGAAACCTCCGCTCTTTTCCATGACTGTTACATCTAGAAAGGGCAGCTTCCCATCCTTTTCCATCTCGTAAGTTGCATAAGTTCTATTCAGTTGTGTATTTGTAAACTAAAGTCTTTGAAAATGAAATAAGTTTTATGAAACGCGCTCGTGTCGCGTCAGACTAGAAATAAAAATGAATTTTGGAGAATTGATTTTTTATTTACCTCCAACAGTGAAAAGAAATGTACGAAAGATTGAGAAAATTCGTGTTAGAATTATTAATCTTACTTTTTCGGTCATATTTAATAATATATGTCTACAGGAAAGACTGCTACCAAAATATATATATATATATATATATATATATATATATATATATATATATATATATATATATATATATATATATATATATATATATATATATATATATCTGCCATAACTAGTATGCTTTAACCCACTACACCATCAGACTCTACAAAAGAAGTAGAGACTTCGAGATATATATACATCTCAAATATCTCCACTTCCCGATGGCACCAGATAAGTGTGAGGTTAGTCTGCGTTTTTCATCAAGCCACTGTCAATGTGAGAGAACTCGTGTCCATGCTATAAGCCTATACTTGCATAAACCACAAGTGAAGATTAACAATCTTTGGACAACACCCACCAGTGGGACTCGAACCTAGAAAGCACAACTACCTTCCAGTAGCTGCCATAACTAGTACGCTTTAACCCACTACACCATCAGACCCGACAAAAGAAGTAGAGACTTCGAGTTACATATACATCTCAAATATCTCCACTTCCCGAGGGCACCAGATAAGTGTGAGGTTAGTCTGAGTTTTTCATCAAGCCACTGTCAATGTGAGAGAACTCGTGTCCATGCTATAAGCCTATACTTGCATAAACCACAAGTGAAGATTAACAATCTTTGGACAACACCCACCAGTGGGACTCGAACCTAGAAAGCACAACTACCTTCCAGTAGCTGCCATAACTAGTACGCTTTAACCCACTACACCATCAGACCCTACAAAAGAAGTAGAGACTTCGAGATATATATACATCTCAAATATCTCCACTTCCCGAGGGCACCAGATAAGTGTGAGGTTAGTCTGCGTTTTTCATCAAGCCACTGTCAATGTGAGAGAACTCGTGTCCATGCTATAAGCCTATACTTGCATAAACCACAAGTGAAGATTAACAATCTTTGGACAACACCCACCAGTGGGACTCGAACCCAGAAAGCACAACTACCTTCCAGTAGCTGCCATAACTAGTATGCTTTAACCCACTACACCATCAGACCCTACAAAAGAAGTAGAGACTTCGAGATATATATACATCTCAAATATCTCCACTTCCCGAGGGCACCAGATAAGTGTGAGGTTAGTCTGCGTTTTTCATCAAGCCACAGTCAATGTGAGAGAACTCGTGTCCATGATATAAGCCTATACTTGCATAAACCACAAGTGAAGATTAACAATCTTTGGACAACACCCACCAGTGGGACTCGAACCCAGAAAGCACAACTACCTTCCAGTAGCTGCCATAACTAGTACGCTTTAACCCACTACACCATCAGACCCTACAAAAGAAGTAGAGACTTCGAGATATATATACATCTCAAATATCTCCACTTCCCGAGGGCACCAGATAAGTGTGAGGTTAGTCTGCGTTTTTCATCAAGCCACTGTCAATGTGAGAGAACTCGTGTCCATGCTATAAGCCTATACTTGCATAAACCACAACACTTGTGGTTTATATATATATATGTATATATATATGTATATATATATATATGTATATATATATGTATATATATATGTATATATATATGTATATATATATATATATATATATATATATATATATATATATATATATATATAAATATATATATATATATATATATATATATATATATATATATATATATATATATATATATATATATATATATATATATATATAGAACTTTAGAACACTTTCCCACCAGGAGACTCGAACCCTAGCCAGCACAGAAGCCTTCCAGCAACTGGCATAACAGGTACGCCTTAACCCGCTCCACCACCCGCTCAGACCCTTAAAAGAGATGGTAATTTCGGAGTATTTAAATACACCAAAGATCACCACCTCCCAAGAGCACTAGAGCAAGTGAGGGGTCATTTAGACGTTAATTTCATCAAGTCCCTGTTAATATGGGAAGACACAGTGTCTATGCTTAAGGCACAACTCTCCTAAACACGAGAGTGAAGTATAGAACTTTAGAACACTTTCCCACCAGGAGACTCGAACCCTAGCCAGCACAGAAGCCTTCCAGCAACTGGCATAACAGGTACGCCTTAACCCGCTCCACCACCCGCTCAGACCCTTAAAGCTTCTGGAAGGCTTCTGTGCTGGCTAGGGTTCGAGTCTCCTGGTGGGAAAGTGTTCTAAAGTTCTATACTTCACTCTCGTGTTTAGGAGAGTTGTGCCTTAAGCATAGACACTGTGTCTTCCCATATTAACAGGGACTTGATGAAATTAACGTCTAAATGACCCCTCACTTGCTCTAGTGCTCTTGGGAGGTGGTTATCTTTGGTGTATTTAAATACTCCGAAATTACCATCTCTTTTAAGGGTCTGAGCGGGTGGTGGAGCGGGTTAAGGCGTACCTGTTATGCCAGTTGCTGGAAGGCTTCTGTGCTGGCTAGGGTTCGAGTCTCCTGGTGGGAAAGTGTTCTAAAGTTCTATACTTCACTCTCGTGTTTAGGAGAGTTGTGCCTTATATATATATATATATATATATGTATATATATATATATATATATATATATATATATATATATATATATATATATATATATATATATATATATATATATATATATATATATATATATTGTGACGATAATCTCTTTCAAGAGAGATTGAGTCTGCTCTTCTCTACATGAAGTTACATATTTTATTCAAGAATAAGATGCTACCTTCAAGATACGTCTCCCAGTAGCACAAAACGTTTTGACCAGGAAGCAAAACGTACCCAAAACTCACCCCCCTACTCCACGCCGGCTCGTCATCAACCAGCCAACTACCCTTCTCAGCCTGCCTGCTCCTGATTGGTGACTCACCGACTGCAAACCTGCACACTGCACCTCAGTGCCCTCTACCTGAGTCGATGTCTGGGCTTGGTCCAGCCATTGAAGTCAGAATATCCTTGTGCTCTCAAGCAGTGAACAACTAACTGATATATGTGTATCTGATAGATGTTTCGCAGCTAGCGCTAATATTTTCAGCACCTGATTATTTTTCACCTTTACCTTTATTATTATTGTAGAGTAACTTCATCCTTATTATTCATTTATGTTATATTGTTTTTGACTTGTTCTTTTGCACTGTACATTGCCAAGGGATTGTCTTTGTTTATGATTTGTTTATTAATTAAAGTTTCATTGTTCATACTTTGTGTTTTGCATGTCTTCCCTTACTTTACCACAGACAGACAGAAAACAGGCAAGCGGTCTATTTCTTTTTTGTAAATGTGATTAGGCGTTGACACCTGCCATTGGAGGACTGCCGAACATCTACACTCCAACACTTTCCGTCACATTTAATGGGGGCCTGTCCGTGAGCTTCCCTCAGGTACTAGTACCAGAATGTCAATTTGTGGTAAGCGTACTTGGCTTTGTTACAGTTGCTTTTCAATATTTTCATTACTTTTAATATTTATATGGTGCTGTGTGTATTGTGCATTCCAAGAGTAGCATATAGTGAGTGTTGGATAACTTTGGATTACGTGGTGACTGTAGGCCGCAGTCATTCTCTTAATTGGTCATCCATCCCTCCGTGTTATTACTCGTGTCTTCCACCTTTTGTCCCTAGGATATTTCTCAATCTCAGACAGATCATCATTTTGGGTACCCTGGTACTTTGGTTTGTCTTCGGGTCAAAGCACCCTATCTTCTGCAATCCGACCGAAGGAGGATAAAGAGGGCCATAGTTCCTCTAGCACGGACTACGTTGCTAAGTTGGGGCCTCAGCAGGAGTTCTCATCACCAGTTGACATTCGCACCCCTACACGTCGGTCAGAGATGATGATATTTACTTAGGTAGGGAATTAGCTTTCTTTTTTCAGAGCACAAAGTTCGTTAATTCTGTAAGTATCATATTTCATTTAGTGGGGAAACTCTTGCTTCTGTCCTATAGAGACTCGGTAAGGTATGCCTACATTCTTGGACTACCTTATTCACTTTTGGAACAATTAAATGTTTCATTTGTTTTAGAAACTATCAGTTTCATTTATATAGTAGGATTTTCTTGCCCTTATTCTCTTACATTGAGTACCGGGTACAAGATTTCCTGCGCTTTGATTGACTAATCATTTACCATTCTGAAATTAACATTATTTGTTAAATATTAAATTCCACAGGATAGTTACCAGTGGCCACGTTATCCTGTTACTGACACTTACCATATCACAAGTATTCGTTGTACATTTATTTGCTATTTTTCACCATGTTTTGTCTCCCAGCTTTTCGAAACGATCCAGCAGGTGAAATAGGAACCTTAAGTCGTGCTAAGAGGATCGAATTACAAACTCTTGCACACGAGTATTAACTAAATGTTCCCCCTGGAGCCAACAAAAATGAATTGCATAACTTAATAATGGATCACCTCTTATTTGAAGGGAAGATTGACTCTGAAACTCACGAAACTTATTCTATTGCAGATAAACATGATCTGGCAGCTATGAAACTCAAGCTCGAACTTACAAAACTCGAGCGGGAGCAACAGCAAGAAGCTCTACAAATCAGGAAAGAAGAAGCTGCAATAAGGAAAGAAGAGCAAGAAAGAGAGGCTGCCCTGGTGAAAGAAGCCCTCCAACAACAAAAAGAAGCTCTACAACTGAGGGAAAGAGAAGCTGCAATCAGGAAAGAAGAACAGGAACGTGAGACTGCACTACTCCATGAGCGTGAGCGAGTAACGCTTGAAGCAAAACATCGTCACCTGGAGATACAACGCGAGCATGACAAACAGCAAGCGGATATGGCTATAACATGTCATCAACGAGAACTCACGTTGGAAACTACACACCACACTCAGCGCCAACAAGCTACCGCTAGTCTTCCCGTAAGTTTCAATGTCTCCCATGCAAGTAAGTTAATGCCACCATTCGTTGAGACAGATTGATGTCTTTTTTACCACTTTTGAGACCCTAGCTAATAATCTTAGCTGGCCTGCAGATCAATGGGCTACCCTTCTCAGAGTGCATCTCACAGGTAGAGCTGCGGTTACTCTCAGTACCTTAGCATCTGAGAATGACTACCAGACCCTGAAGGAAGCAGTGCTGGACGCCTACCTTCTCTCCACCGAAAGCTACAGACGAAAATTTCGTGATCATCTAAAGGCAAATACCACCACCTTTCTAGAATTTGCCAATACCAAGAAAAGATATTTCATGAAATGGCTGGAAGCAGCACATGTCTCTACATTTTCAGAGCTCATCAACCTCATGCTAGTTGAGGAATTCTTGAGACGTGTTCCCCCTTCCGTCCGTTTATATTTAGCAGACAAAGAAGAAACCGACTACATCAGATGTGCGAAGTCGGCTGACACCTACAGCCTCATCCACCGGCTTACACCATCACCACCTTCCAGTAAAAAGTTTTGGTACAGTTATGATAAAGCGAGTGCAGATCAAGCAAGCTCTCAATTGTATTGTAAGTATTGCAAACTCTATGGACATACCATAGATAGATGTGGGAAAGCTCAATACAAAGGCAATGAAACAACTAAACCCAAACCGACTCCTCCTAAGTCCGGTAAGCCTGTGATGAATGTTGGTGTTCATGTTAATGATCTTTCTCTCTTCCGCAAACACCTGTATCCTGGAACTGTCTCTACCAACGGTACAGATTCGGAGGGAAGTTTCAAATTGAAGATCTTGAGGGACACAGCGGCTCTTCAGTCCATAATATTGAAATCAGCTGTGCCTAACATCACCTACACCGGGGAAACCGTCCTTATCACTGACCTCACTGCTACCACTCCGTATCCACTCGCCAGAGTCCACCTGGATTGTCCTTTTGTGACCGGTGAAGTCCAAGTCGCCATCAAGGAAAAGCCTTTTCCCATGCCTGGAGTGCAACTTCTCCTGGGCAACGACTTGGCAGAAGATCTGCAACCGTCCAACCAGATCATCATGGACAAACCCCAGGTGTGTAACTCTGTAGTGGACAATCCCATCTTTGAGTATGTTTCAGCTGAGGTCCAAGAAAGTTATGAAGTTTCTCCTCCGGTTTTGGTGACCACCCGTGCACAAGCTGCACGCCCGCAACCAGCTGACTCTACTGCAACCGCTGTCCCTCAAGACCCTCAGAATCTACCACCAAATCTTACCAGTTTGGAGTTCCGTAAGTTACAGAGGGAAGATCAATCATTAACACCATTATTCTTCCAGGCTGAGACTCAACCTGACAGTATCCCTGGGTTCTTCCTAGAGAATCAGTTGCTCTACCGCAGATACAGACCCAGTAAGCTGAAGGAGGACGACGATTGGGCAAATGTCGAACAACTAGTAGTTCCCACCAGCCTACGGCCCGATATTCTACACCTGGCCCACGGAGCTCTTTCTCACTATGGTTTTAACAAAACCTACCACGGAATCAGACAAGACTACTACTGGCCAGGTATGGTTAAGGACGTCAAAAAGTACGTGCAACAGTGTCATATATGTCAGCTGGCAGGTAAACCTAACATCTCTATTCCCCAGGCCCCATTGACTCCTATTCAGGTGCCTGCGGAACCTTTCCACAGACTCATCATAGACTGTGTTGGTCCTTTACCCCGGACCAGTTCTGGCATCGCCTATATACTAACTGTCTTGTGTCCTACCACCAGATTCCCCATAGCAGTTCCAGTAAAGAACATTACGGCTGCTACTGTGGTGAAACAACTAATGAAGATCTTCACCCAGTTTGGATTTCCAAGAGAGGTTCAAAGTGACTGTGGCACCAACTTCACCAGTGATCTCTTCAAGAAGACACTGGAAGAGTTCAACATCACACAGGTATTGGCCAGCCCCTATCATCCTGCTTCACAGGGTTCTCTTGAACGTAGTCATCAGACTATTAAAGCACTCCTAAAGAAATTTTGCAATGAAACCTTGAAGGACTGGGATAAACAACTTGACCTCATTATGTGCATTTTCAGAAGTCTCCCCAATGAGTCTCTAGGAGTATTTCCTTATGAGATGCTCTACAGACGTAAGTGCCGTACTCCTCTTAAAGCTTTTAAAGACTCTCTACGTAATGCCACCTTCAGTGACCCTCAGAATGTGCCCCAGTTTCTTCAAAACTTAAAACACATTCTAGAGAGAGTACGTAAATTTGCTAATGACAATCTATTGAAAGCTCAGGAGAGGATGAAGACTAATTTCGACCAACGCAGCAAACTAAGGAAATTTAAACCAGGAGACTTCGTGTTGGCATATTTTCCTATCCCAGGTTCTCCATTGGAAAAGAAGTTTTCAGTACCTTACCGCATCAAAGAGTGCAGGAACAATCACAACTATGTTCTTGAGACTCCAGATAGGCGGCGGAAGACCCAGTTGTGCCACGTCAACCTCCTGAAGCAGTATCAAGGTACTCCCCCTACTGTGTTGGTCTCATAATCCACCTTTAAAGGTCCATACCTCCACAGTGAGACCTTCCCTGCTTCTCCTCCCGAAAGCACTAACACTGAGTCAGTGCCTTCCAACTCGGAAATCCTTAATGATCTTCATACCTATTTGCAGGACAGTAATAGTGCTCCTTTCATCAGAATCTTCGAGGAACTTCAGAAGTTGTTCAGCGATGATCCACAGGAGTGTAATGTGGTTCAGCACGACATCCAGCTACTCCCTGACACCCGGCCGATTCGTCAACCTTTCTACAGAATCAGCCGGAGTAAAAAGGAAGTTATGCGTGCTGAAGTACAGTACCTCCTGGATCATGGACTGGCCACCCCTTGTGAGTCCCCTTGGGCCTCACCCTGCATCTTGATGCCGAAACCGCAAGGTAAAGTGAGGTTGTGTACAGATTACGGGAAATTGAATCTTGTGACTATCAAGGATGCTTATCCATTACTTAGAATAGATGACATCCTTGACGTCATTGCTAATGCTCGGTATCTATCAAAGCTAGACTTACTCAAGGGATACTACCAAGTATGTTTGACAAAGCGAGCTAAGGAAATATCTGCCTTTACCACTCCCTTTGGCCTTTACAGATACGAACGCCTTCCATTTGGATTATGTAATGCCCCGGCCACCTTCCAGCGAGCTGTCAACCGCGTCATCCAGGGCTTAGATAACACCTACGCCTACTTGGATGATATTGTTGTGGCAACCAACACCTGGAGCGAACATCTTCTCCAGCCGCAACGATTGTTTGCCAAGCTCCTGACAGCCGGCCTCACCATCAACTTGGGCAAGTCCACCTTTGCTAAAGGTAAAGTGCGTTATCTTGGTCATGGGATAGGGAGTGGCAGCATAGCTCCGTTAAACATACATACCCAAGCCATCCAGCATTACCCACAGCCTACCACCAGGAAGCAGCTCCTGCGCTTCCTTGGTCTTGCCTCCTACTACAGTAGGTTTGTGAAGAATTTTAGTACGGTGGTGACACCATTGATCACTTTAACCAGTCCCAAGCAACGGTATAATTGGACCATTCAGCAGACCATTGCTTTTGAACAACTTAAATTCCTGCTCTGTTCAAATCCTATTCTCGCCTCGCCAGATATCACGAAGCCTTTCATCCTCCATGTCGACGCCAGTGGTACCGGCATCGGGGGTGTCCTGATGCAACAACGAGGCGAGGATGTTTTACCTGTTAGCTACTACACCTACAAGTTAAAAACCCACCAGAAGAATTACAGCACGATCGAAAAGGAGCTACTCTCCATCGTCCTGAACTTGCAGCACTTTGAATCATACCTGCAAGGTGCTCGGTTTACCACCATCTACTCGGACCACAATCCCCTACGCTTCCTGCAGCAAGCCCAATTCAACAATCAACGGCTTCTACGATGGGCTTTATATCTGCAGAATTTCAACCTGGAGATCTTCTACATCAAAGGTTCTGACAACATCATAGCAGACACCCTCTCCAGTGTTTATGAGGTAGAGACAACTCCACCTACTACTCTACCATCTGAAGACGTAACTTCCTCCGTAAGTGCAGACTTCGGGGAAGAGTTGTGATGATAATCTCTTTCAAGAGAGATTGAGCCTGCTCTTCTCTACATGAAGTTACATATTTTATTCAAGAATAAGATGCTACCTTCAAGATACGTCTCCCAGTAGCACAAAACGTTTTCACCAGGAGGCAAAACGTACCCAAAACTCACCCCCTACTCCACTCCCTCCACGTCGGCTCGTCATCAACCAGCCAACTACCCTACCCAGCCTGCCTGCTCCTGATTGGTGACTCACCGACTGCACACCTGCAAACTGCACCTCAGCGCCCTCTACCTGAGTCGATGTCTGGGCTTGGTCCAGCCATTGAAGTCAGAATATCCTTGTGATCTCAAGCAGTGAACAACTAATTGATATATGTGTATCTGCTAGATGTTTCGCAGCTAGCGCTAATATTCTCAGCACCTGATTATTTTTCACCTTTAACTTTATTATTATTGTAGAGTAACTTCATCCCTATTATTCCTTTATGTTATATTGTTTTTGACTTGTTCTTTTGCACTGTACATTGCCAAGGGATTGTCTTTGTTTATAATTTATTAATTAATTAAAGTTTCATTGTTCATACTTTGTGTTTTACGTGTCTTCCCTTACTTTACCACAGACAGACAGAAAACAGGCAAGCAGTCTATTTTTTTTTTTTTGTACGTGTGACTAAGCATTAATACTTGCCATTGGAGGACTGCCGAACATCTACACTCCAACACTTTCCTGTCACAATATTTATATTTATATATTTAAATATATATATACATACATATATATATATATATATATATATATATATATATATATATATATATATATATATATATATAAATATATATATATATATATATATATATATATATATATATATATATATATATATATATATATATATATATATATATATATATATATATAACTTTAGAACACTTTCCCACCAGGAGACTCGAACCCTAGCCAGCACAGAAGCCTTCCAGCAACTGGCATAACAGGTACGCCTTAACCCGCTCCACCACCCGCTCAGACCCCTAAAAGAGATGGTAATTTCGGAGTATTTAAATACCCCAAAGATCAACACCTCCCAAGAGCACCAGAGCAAGTGAGGGGTCATTTATACGTTAATTTCATCAAGTCCCTGTTAATATGGGAAGACACAGTGTCTCTGCTTAAGGCACAACTCTCCTAAACACGAGAGTTAAGTATACAACTTTAGAACACTTTCCCACCAGGAGACTCGAACCCTAGCCAGCACAGAAGCCTTCCAGCAACTGGCATAACAGGTACGCCTTAACCCGCTCCACCACCCGCTCAGACCCCTAAAAGAGATGGTAATTTCGGAGTATTTAAATACCCCAAAGATCAACACCTCCCAAGAGCACCAGAGCAAGTGAGGGGTCATTTATACGTTAATTTCATCAAGTCCCTGTTAATATGGGAAGACACAGTGTCTCTGCTTAAGGCACAACTCTCCTAAACACGAGAGTTAAGTATACAACTTTAGAACACTTTCCCACCAGGAGACTCGAACCCTAGCCAGCACAGAAGCCTTCCAGCAACTGGCATAACAGGTACGCCTTAACCCGCTCCACCACCCGCTCAGACCCCTAAAAGAGATGGTAATTTCGGAGTATTTAAATACCCCAAAGATCAACACCTCCCAAGAGCACCAGAGCAAGTGAGGGGTCATTTATACGTTAATTTCATCAAGTCCCTGTTAATATGGGAAGACACAGTGTCTCTGCTTAAGGCACAACTCTCCTAAACACGAGAGTTAAGTATACAACTTTAGAACACTTTCCCACCAGGAGACTCGAACCCTAGCCAGCACAGAAGCCTTCCAGCAACTGGCATAACAGGTACGCCTTAAGCGGGTGGTGGAGGCACGTTTGCGAGGCACTACACATTAAAAAGTCAACACCAGCAATCAACAGCCAATTAATACACAACTATATTCTACCCACCTCAAGACTCCGCACCAATATAGAAGCATCAAGAAATATGGACCAATAGGCTTTCTACAATCACTTCCAATCAATACCCATTGTTTCGTGTTCTGTCTTGTGTTGATGAAATTAATACCCTATTAATGCCACCTCACCCCATCCACCTCACTCAAATGTAGATATAAACAAATCGGAGATGTGTAAGTTCAACTCAAGAGGAGCACCCAAACCAATGCCAAGGACCATATTCAAGACCAAAAAACCAGTGGATGGTCCCACTTATGCTTTCATTGCCGCACTGGAAAAGAATAATCCAGGATCAGATCTTAGAGCCAAGCCCGACATTAGAGGTAGATATAACATATCCACAGCTAATCCGGATATAATCACAAACCTCAGGAACACAGAACACCTAGTGGAACTGAAACCAGAAGAAAAAATCACCAAAATGATAGTTCAAAATTTCCCGGTCGAAGTTCATGCAAACAGACTCCTAGAATGTCCAAATGTCACAACGGCGGAAAGATGCAAGTACAACAATATCGAAACAAGACAGGTTCTTGTAACAATAAAAGGACCTCGCATCAACACTCTGAAAGTTGGCATCTATGGTCAATTCAGGATGAGACTGTACAACCCAGAACCCATGCGCTGTTACAGGTGTCAGCGCTTCGGCTACCACAAAGATGGCTGCAGAGGCCCGGAACGATGTGGTGTATGTAGCGAGCTCCACAATACCGACATATGCAAGAATCTGCACAAAGAAGGCAAACAAACGAAAGCAAAATGCCCGAACTGCGGGGATACACATCACGCCTGGAACAAACGATGTCCAGAAAGGGTAAAAAGAATACTAGCTTTCGGATCAACCCAGCAACCCAAAGTAACTACTTCGAGACCCCAATCGACCAGACCCTCGGTAAAAAGCCAGTGGTACACCCCTCGGCAAGTCCGAATAAATGAAGATCAGCAACAGTCTGGCGTGCCAGGTCCTTCTGGTCTGGGCAAGGACGGGGCCTCCAACAACTGGAGGGGGCAGGGGGGGCGCTGCTCCACTGGGAGACAGCAACAGAATGGATCGGGGCGGCAGGGCGAACATGCCTGCCGTTGCCTCCGGGACCTCCCAGGCAGGAATGATGATCCCTGCATCATCGGGTGCCCCAGTGGCTGGATGTAGCAGGGGCGCTTCGGCCCAACCAGGAGTCTCCTCACCCACCAAGAAGAAAGTCTCCACTCTAGCCAAGAAGACACAAACGGTCGGGAAAACCAGTACTATAAAAAACATGGACTCAATGATTCCACTATAAACGGAAAAATGGACAATCTCAAAATTATACAATGGAATATTCAAGGATTCAAAAGCAAAGCACAAACACTCAGAGCAGTGCTTCTCAAGGATAGCATTGATATTGTTCTACTCCAAGAAACGCTCACCAGGACTGGCAGATTTATCAATATTCCAGAATATCAAGGATTCCACTGCCCTATGGCACAAGGTGGCACCAGAGGCATTTCAATTCTAGTAAGAAATCATATCAATGCCACGGCAATCACAGACCTGCCCAACTGTGGCGAGAACGTCGAAATTATGGGAGTTAAGCTCACTATGAGGAACTCAACGCTGTCCATTTTCAATGTATACAAGAGCCAGAGAGAACATGACATGGATCTCTCAACAATCTTTGAAATAGCAGTCACTACACTTACTATCATCTCTGGTGACTTCAACGCTCATAGTGAATTACTTCTTGATTCACCAAGAACCGACGCCAACGGAAGACATATTGAACATCTCTTGGATGAAGTGCCAGAAATCAGTCTGCAGACGGAATTAATTCGACGGAACCAACCCACACTGGTGGGGGAAAGTTGGATATCACGCTTGTTTCCACCAGTGTTTATGAGTTGTGTCATTGGTCAGTGGATCATGTTCTGACTAGTGACCACTTTGCTACAAAAACAGTTATTAATATAGCACTACCTCCTAGACCTCCAGCTCCCGAGCCCGGATGGGACTTTATCAAGGCAGATTGGACGAAGTTTCAGGAAGCTCTCGAAACTTGGCACCAAAACTACACTCCTCCTGACAACACCGAAGAAATGGAAAAAGATTTAGTAAATGCAATACACAGAGCAGCAAATCACGCCATCCCCAAGAGGAAAACAATCACCCAACAACACAAGGACCATTGGTATTACTGTGATAGGATCAAAGAGCTACATAACAGACTAAATCGTGCACGAAAGAATTTCAGAAGAGATAGAACCGAAGCTAATCTAGGACTTCTTAGAGCTGTCCGAGATCATGTGCACGAAGAAACAGCAAAAATCCAAGAAGAAAAATGGCTCGAGTGGTGTGCCAAGCTAAATCAGCATACGTCCTTGGGCGACATCTGGAGGCAGATCAACAAGGCCAAAGGAAAATCGTCTCCTGCTCCGCCGCACCATGTTCATCCAGAGCAAGAAGCAGAAAGGCTAGCAAATCTATTTGCTTCAAGAGCCAGTTCCACTCAACTTCCTCAAGCAACTCTGACTCACCAACAAAGACTTCAAGCAGCAAGATGGAAAAAAATAGATGATGCTTTAGCCTTACCTGACGAACTAGACCAACCTTTCAATCTAAAAGAAGTCAGAAGTGCTACAAAGAAAACTAAAAATACAGCTTCAGGCGAGGACAAAGTCACTTACAACATGCTAGCCAAGCTAGGAGAAAAGGGTGAAGAAGCCTTCTTGAATCTCATCAACAGAGTATGGGTGACAAGAACCCGACCACTCTCTTGGAACAGTGCAATTATAGTTCCCATTCCAAAACCTAAAGACCCAGGAAATCCAAGACCCATCTCATTAACAAGCTGTCTGGCCAAAACTGCAGAGAGAATGGCTCTTAATTGAATTGAATGGAAAGCCAATCCACTACACCAAAATATGTTTGCTTACAGAAAAGGTGTTGGAACCACAGAATGCCTTACCTCCCTCCTGGATAAAATCAATGACAAACCTGGAATCCTTATTTTTCTAGACCTTGAAAAAGCCTTCGAGTTAGCCAGTGCTCCAGCTACACTGTGCTGCCTTGTGGATAAGGAAATCAAAGGACACGCTCTTGCTTTTGCCAAAGGAAGCCTGCTTAACCGAGAAGCTAAAGTCAAATTCCAAGGAAAAACATCGACCTCAAAGAGGCTGGAAAATGGAACTCCGCAGGGAGGAATACTAAGCCCCTTCCTCTTCAACTGTCTCATGGAACAATTCATGAAGCTCAAGGTACCAAAAGCCAAACTTCTTAACTATGCAGACGACTTTGTGGTCATCATCAATGGCAAAGGTGCAAGGAACCATGCACAAAAATGCCTAGATATTATCAGCAGGGAAGCGGAACGCATTGCAGTGAAAATAAACAGCAATAAAACAAAAGCAATGGCCGTTAAAATGAGAACTCAAGACATCAGACTGGCAATACAAGGACAAGAAATTGAGTGGGTTACCTCTTTTCAATACCTAGGAGTCATAATAGACAACCAGTTGAAATTCACTCAAGAAATTTAATATCTTCGGCAACGCTGTAAAGCCAGAAACTCAGCTTTGCGCTCTCTGACCAGTCCTAGAGAGGGTGCATCTCTACCAGTACTCAAAATGTACTACGTTCAAGCAGTTAGGTCACTCATCGACTATGCTGCTCCTGCACTTACATCCCTCAGTGATAACCAATGGGAGAAACTGGAAGTGTCTCAAAATGATGCTCTGAGAACAATGCTGGGAGCACCTATATGGACGCGTAGAGAGAACCTTAAAATGGAAACAAATTTACCAGCATTAGAAAACAGGATGAAACAAAGGATAGCCACCATAATAGGAAAACTTACTGGAACAACCGCCAGACTGTCAATCAAAGACAGCATACAGAGATCCTTTCAGAAAAACCTACAGTATAGAACACGCTCATGGATGGATAATGTGGTCAAGATTTTAGAGAAAATGGACATGAAATGGACCATTAAAAACAAAGGGGAAGATGACCATATCAACACTTTCGACAGCCTCCTCCATGGGAAGAATCGACTCTAAAGATAATCATTGAAAGATTTCCAGTTAAAAAATCAGCATGTGACCCACAGAGGCTCAAGGAAGTAATAGAGCAACAAATGGAAACTATCTCTAGACCCACAACGACTCACATCTTCACAGACGGATCAGTTGATCAAGAAAAAGGTTCTGCTGGGGCAGCAGTTTACACTACCAACCATGAAGCTTACTGGAGCATGAATAGTGGGTGCTCAACATTGCAAACAGAATTATATGCCCTGAAGGAGGCAATAAACTATACAATTGAGAATAATTTACATGATGCCATCATTCATACAGACTCTAAATCTTCGCTCCAGACATTGTTATCCAGTCAGCACAGAGATAATATACATCTCCTCACAGAAATTCAACATATAGGAAAAGATGCTCATAATCGAGGCCTGTCAATCACCCTAAATTGGATACCAAGTCACATTGGCATAGATGGTAATGAAAAGGCAGACTCACTAGCAAAAACTGCCACTGCTCTACCTGTTGTACAGGTTCAAATCCCTCCAAGTTTCTCACAGATAAAGGAGCAAATCAAGAAGAAAATATTCTCAACTATCAAAAGTCGCCACAGAGCCAAAGTAGCGGAAGGAAGATCCACTGCGATATGGTATGAACAAGCCACTGGTTACTCCTCTTTCAAGTCTGACAAAAAGATATCCAGAGACATTGCAGTAGACATACACAGTCTCAGACTTGGTTACAAGTGCTGCTGGGAGGTAATGAAGCAAATAGTTAAAGAGTGTCATATCTGTGAAACTGAAGCAGAGGCGCCACTATTGCACTACTTACTAGAATGTGAAGCTACTGAAGCCCTGCGCATCAAACTCCACATTAATCCAACAACAGCAGCTGCATTACATGCACATTCCACCGCGACTACAATGATTAGAAAAGCTGTTGAGGAATGGGACTCATTAGTGAGCATTCTGCATCTACATCCGCCACCAAGATAATGTTAATAAAAAAAGATTAAAACAAGTGCAATAAAACAGAAGCGACAAAAATAAGTAGGGAAAAAGGAGAAGTCCTCTCCTCCATTTTAAACTTAGACCTAAATATCACAGGAAAAAGGTTATCATGTATATCACCAAACTCAATTACGGGCTCACCATAGCCCGTGCTACATGGACACTCCGTCCTGAATAGCTAAATCTTTAACAACGTGTAAGTTCTACAGAGTCAGGACGGGAGACATCTCCCGCTAACACATCACAAGGCGCAGTGTGGTCACAATGCGACCGAAACGTCTTAAGGTCAGAGCTACTCCACTTGACGGTTATGCTATCGGAAGAAGCAATACTTTAAAGGTCCTGAAGGACGTAACTGGCCTCAAACCCGCTGACATTAGTCAGGAAGGTGAAGATATCGTGCTCTACTTTTCATGTGAAGAGGAGCTAGAAAAACTCCTCACTAACGATGCCATTCTTCGTAAAGAGCACCACCTACATCCTCACTTCCCACGTCAGTTCCTGGCCGGAAGAACTGTTTTTACCAGCAGGACTAGCCGGTGGATCGCTGAGCTATCATATGATATGATATGATGTTATCATATTTATGATATGATAACATCATATCATAAACATATCATATAATGATATGAAAACATCATATCATAAACAATATCGAGGACGAGAATCCAAACCTGTCGGTATTCAACCTGGAGTTCTGCAACACCGACAAAACATCAATGAAGATTACGTTCACCACCATAGCTCCGGCCACCCAGGCTGCCACACAAGGATTCTACTGCTTCGGCCTAAAAATACCACTCACCAAATAAAAAAGGAACGATACCATGAGATCCAGCAGTGCTTTAAGTGCTACGAGCTCTCCCACCCGACCAACAAGTGTCAGCACCCTGTCCAGAGGTGCAGCCTGTGCGCACTGGACCATCACTACTCCATACTCAAGGCAACAGTCCATCACTGCTTGCTCTGTGATGGCAATCACCCCGCAATTTCCTACCGCTGCCCTCGCAGACAGGAAATCATCAAGGCCCAGGTTGAAGCCAAAAGAAACAACCTGTCTACCTCCTCGACCAGAGCCCCAAGCGTTCAACCCACCACCTTAGCTCTCACTAGTCGACCAGAAGACTTTCCGGTCTTACCAACAGGTGGCTCCTCCCAGCAGGCGACACAGCCTTCTCATTGGGGACCCAAGGTCCCCAAGGTCCCACAGACTCCTTCACAGCCCCCTGCATCACGTGCAGGCATTATCCCTGGTGTTCTTAAACTAGCGGAAAGGCTTGCAGGACCAGACAACCAGCGCTTTGTCAGTGAACTAAACGCATTATACATAGACAATGGCCTGGCCCCCATCATAGCCACTAGCGTAAATCTCACTGCCTCCTCTACCACTCCGGAGACTACCACCAGGACGACCATGCGGTCAACTTCAACACCGACTCCAGAACCGCCCATGACCCTGGAGATACAAACAGAGGTAATTCCTTCTCCAGCTCCCAACACTCCTACCATCACTATCTCAGCAGCCGCGCTAGCAGACGTGCTGTCTACAAACGATAACAGCACCACCAGCGCTCCTGAAATAGCTACAACCTCCAATCAACGACACCTAAACCTACCTAAGGCTACGAGGCGAAAGACAAAAGCGCCCTCTACGGAGGTTACGGATTCCTCAGACGAGGAAATCATTGTAGGAGCTCCACCGCCGCATCACAAATACGACACCTACACGGTTCAAGACTTACTCATGGAGGCCACGTCACCAAACTCTAACGACAGCACTGCTCAGCCAAAGTCGCAGGCAAAGAAAAAACGGAAAACCTAGAGGTCTACACTAACCCCACCAGCTCCATTACTGGTATAGCCAGCCCTCCAGGCTGAAAACCATCATGAAGACCCCCATCCATCGCCACATCTCCTATATCAGCCACTGATACAGATAATGGCTCCAAAGAGCCTCCACTTACGGGCTCACCATAGCCCGTGCTACTGGAACTTATTGTTCTGAGTAGCGAATCTTAAACAACAAACAACTGTAAGTTCTATTCAGTTGTGCATGTGTAAACTAAAGTCTTTGAAAATGTATTAAGTTTTACGAAACGCGCTCAAGTGTCGCGTCAGACTAGAATTAAAATGAATTTTGGAGAATTGATTTTTGAATTACCACCAACAGTGAAAAGAAATGTACGAAAGATAGAGAAAATTCGTGTTAGAATTATTAATCTTACTTTTTCGGTCATATTTAATAATATATATATATATATATATATATATATATATATATATATATATATATATATATATATATATATATATATATATATATATATATATATATATATATATATATATATATATATATATATATATGTATATATATATATATATATATATATATATATATATATATATATATATATATATATATATATATATATATATATATATGTAAATATATATATATATATATATATATATATATATATATATATATATATATATATGTAAATATATATATATATATATATATATATATATATATATATATATATATATATATATATATATATGTAAATATATATATATATATATATATGTCGTACCTAGTAGCCAGAACTCACTTCTCAGCCTACTATGCAAGGCCCGATTTGCCTAATAAGCCAAGTTTTCATGAATTAATGTTTTTTCGTCGACCTAACCTACCTAACCTAACCTAACCTAGCTTTTTTTGGCTACCTAACCTAACCTTACCTATATATATAGGTTAGGTTAGGTTAGGTAGGGTTGGTTAGGTTCGGTCATATATCTACGTTAATTTTAACTCCAATAAAAAAAAATTGACCTCATACATAGTGAAAAGGGTAGCTTTATCATTTCATAAGAAAAAAATTATAGTAAATATATTAATTCAGGAAAACTTGGCTTATTAGGCAAAACGGGCCTTGAATAGTAGGCTGAGAAGTGAGTTCTGGCTACTAGGTACGACATATATATATATATATATACATATATATACATATATATATATATATATATATATATATATATATATATATATATATATATATATATATATATATATATATATATATATATGTATATATACATATGTATATATATGTATATATATGTATATATATGTATATATATTATTAAATATGACCGAAAAAGTAAGATTAATAATTCTAACACGAATTTTCTCAATCTTTCGTACATTACGCTTCACTGTTGGAGGTAAATCAAAAATCACTTCTCCAAAATTCATTTTTATTTCTAGTCTGACGCGACACGGGCGCGTTTCGTAAAACTTATTACATTTTCAAAGACTTCACAAATACACAACTGATTAGAACTTACGTATCTCTGAGTTTATATCTACATTTGAGTGAGGTGGGAAGGGTGATGTGGCATTAGAACAAGATGGGATATTAATAGGGTATTAAAAGTATCAACACAAGACAGAACAGAAACAATGGGTATTGAATAGAAGTGTTTGTAGAAAGCCTATTGGTCCATATTTCTTGATGCTTCTATATTGGAGTGGAGTCTTGATGTGGGTAGAATATAGTTGTGCAATAATTGGCTGTTGATTGCTGGTGTTGACTTCTTGATGTGTAGTGCCTCGCAAACGTCAAGCCGCCTGCTATCGCTGTATCTATCGATGATTTCTGTGTTGTTTACTAGGATTTCTCTGGCGATGGTTTGGTTATGGGAAGAGATTATATGTTCCTTAATGGAGCCCTGTTGCTTATGCATCGTTAAACACCTAGAAAGAGATGTTGTTGTCTTGCCTATATACTGGGTTTTTTGGAGCTTACAGTCCCCAAGTGGGCATTTGAAGGCATAGACGACGTTAGTCTCTTTTAAAGCGTTCTGTTTTGTGTCTGGAGAGTTTCTCATGAGTAGGCTGGCCGTTTTTCTGGTTTTATAGTAAATCGTCAGTTGTATCCTCTGATTTTTGTCTGTAGAGATAACGTTTCTATTAACAATATCTTTCAGGACCCTTTCCTCCGTTTTATGAGCTGTGGAAAAGAAGTTCCTGTAAAATAGTCTAATAGGGGGTATAGGTGTTGTGTTAGTTGTCTCTTCAGAGGTTGCATGGCTTTTCACTTTCCTTCTTATGATGTCTTCGATGAAACCATTGGAGAAGCCGTTATTGACTAGGACCTGCCTTACTCTACAGAGTTCTTCGTCGACTTGCTTCCATTCTGAGCTGTGGCTGAGAGCACGGTCGACGTATGCGTTAACAACACTCCTCTTGTACCTGTCAGGGCAGTCGCTGTTGGCATTTAGGCACATTCCTATGTTTGTTTCCTTAGTGTAGACTGCAGTGTGGAAACCTCCGCCCTTTTCCATGACTGTTACATCTAGAAAAGGCAGCTTCCCATCCTTTTCCGTCTCGTAAGTGAAACGCAGCACGGAACTCTGCTCAAATGCCTCCTTCAGCTCCTGCAGATGTCTGACATCAGGTACCTGTGTAAAAATGTCGTCAACATACCTGCAGTATATGGCCGGTTTCAAGTTCATGTCGACTAAGACTTTTTGCTCGATGGTACCCATGTAGAAGTTTGCAAACAGGACACCTAGGGGAGAACCCATGGCGACCCCATCTACTTGCTTATACATGTGCCCATCCGGGCTCAAGAAGGGTGCCTCTTTAGTACAAGCTTGGAGTAGTTTCCTCAGAATACTTTCTGGCATGTCAAGAGGAGTACAGGCTGGATCACGATACACTCTGTCGGCTATCATTCCGAATGTCTCGTCCACAGGTACGTTGGTAAACAGCGATTCTACGTCCAACGAGGCTCTTATCCCTGTGGCCCGTGTGCCCCGCAGTAAGTCCACAAATTCCTTTGGAGACTTCAGGCTGAAGGCGCAAGGAACATAAGGAGTCAGCAGGCCGTTGAGTCGCTTCGCCAGTCTGTATGTGGGTGTGGGTATCTGGCTAATGATTGGCCGAAGTGGGTTTCCAGGCTTGTGCGTCTTGACATTTCCATACGCATATCCAGGTTTATATTCCCCAATGATCTTTGGCAGGTGGAGTCCGGATTTCTTGGCGTTCACAGTTTCGATCAGTTTGTTGACCTTTGCTTTTAATTCGGCTGTAGTGTCCTTCGTTACCCTTTGGAACTTAGTTTGGTCAGAGAGTATGATGTTCATTTTCGCCAGATATTCGTCTTTTTTAAGAATGACATATATTGGCGACTTGTCACCTCTCCTGACAACTATCTCCTTGTTCTCACGAAGGCTTTTAGCTGCCGCTTTAAGCTCGGGGGACAGTATGGTGCTTCTGTAGTTGCCTCGATTCTTTCCTCCTTCTGCCATAAGTTCTGCTTGTAAGGTATCTTTGGTAGTGACCTTCTTTTGTGTCTCGAGGTCGAATATGTCGTCCAACAGAATTTCCAACTCTACTTTCCGGGCCATTTCACTCGGTCTGGACATAACATGACAGTTTATGCCCAGATTTAGGAGAGTGACTTGGTCCTCAGTGAGGTTAATTCCTGCAAGGTTCAGGAAGCCATCTCTTGGTCGTGGAATTGCCATAGGTCCTCCATATAATGTTGTTAGTTTCTTGATAATCCTTGTTTCAGTGCTGAGGTGATGTTGGTCTGTGAGGATGTCGAGGTGGCCAAGAGATGGCTTCCTGAACCTTGCAGGAATTAACCTCACTGAGGACCAAGTCACTCTCCTAAATCTGGGCATAAACTGTCATGTTATGTCCAGACCGAGTGAAATGGCCCGGAAAGTAGAGTTGGAAATTCTGTTGGACGACATATTCGACCTAGAGACACAAAAGAAGGTCACTACCAAAGATACCTTACAAGCAGAACTTATTGCAGAAGGAGGAAAGAATCGAGGCAACTACAGAAGCACCATACTGTCCCCCGAGCTTAAAGCGACAGCTAAAAGCCTTCGTGAGAACAAGGAGATAGTTGTCAGGAGAGGTGACAAGTCGCCAATATATGTCATTCTTAAAAAAGACGAATATCTGGCGAAAATGAACATCATACTCTCTGACCAAACTAAGTTCCAAAGGGTAACGAAGGACACTACAGCCGAATTAAAAGCAAAGGTCAACAAACTGATCGAAACTGTGAACGCCAAGAAATCCGGACTCCACCTGCCAAAGATCATTGGGGAATATAAACCTGGATATGCGTATGGAAATGTCAAGACGCACAAGCCTGGAAACCCACTTCGGCCAATCATTAGCCAGATACCCACACCCACATACAGACTGGCGAAGCGACTCAACGGCCTGCTGACTCCTTATGTTCCTTGCGCCTTCAGCCTGAAGTCTCCAAAGGAATTTGTGGACTTACTGCGGGGCACACGGGCCACAGGGATAAGAGCCTCGTTGGACGTAGAATCGCTGTTTACCAACGTACCTGTGGACGAGACAATCGGAATGATAGCCGACAGAGTGTATCGTGATCCAGCCTGTACTCCTCTTGACTTGCCAGAAAGTATTCTGAGGAAACTACTCCAAGCTTGTACTAAAGAGGCACCCTTCTTGAGCCCGGATGGGCACATGTATAAGCAAGTAGATGGGGTCGCCATGGGTTCTCCCCTAGGTGTCCTGTTTGCAAACTTCTACATGGGTACCATCGAGCAAAAAGTCTTAGTCGACATGAACTTGAAACCGGCCATATACTGCAGGTATGTTGACGACATTTTTACACAGGTACCTGATGTCAGACATCTGCAGGAGCTGAAGGAGGCATTTGAGCAGAGTTCCGTGCTGCGTTTCACTTACGAGACGGAAAAGGATGGGAAGCTGCCTTTTCTAGATGTAACAGTCATGGAAAAGGGCGGAGGTTTCCACACTGCAGTCTACACTAAGGAAACAAACATAGGAATGTGCCTAAATGCCAACAGCGACTGCCCTGACAGGTACAAGAGGAGTGTTGTTAACGCATACGTCGACCGTGCTCTCAGCCACAGCTCAGAATGGAAGCAAGTCGACGAAGAACTCTGTAGGGTAAGGCAGGTCCTAGTCAATAACGGCTTCTCCAATGGTTTCATCGAAGACATCATAAGAAGGAAAGTGAAAAGCCATGCAACCTCTGAAGAGACAACTAACACAACACCTATACCCCCTATTAGACTATTTTACAGGAACTTCTTTTCCACAGCTCATAAAACGGAGGAAAGGGTCCTGAAAGATATTGTTAATAGAAACGTTATCCCTACAGACAAAAATCAGAGGATACAACTGACGATTTACTATAAAACCAGAAAAACGGCCAGCCTACTCATGAGAAACTCTCCAGACACTAAACAGAACGCTTTAAAAGAGACTAACGTCGTCTATGCCTTCAAATGCCCACTTGGGGACTGTAAGCTCCAAAAAACCCAGTATATAGGCAAGACAACAACATCTCTTTCTAGGCGTTTAACGATGCATAAGCAACAGGGCTCCATTAAGGAACATATAATCTCTTCCCATAACCAAACCATCGCCAGAGAAATCCTAGTAAACAACACAGAAATCATCGATAGATACAGCGATAGCAGGCGGCTTGACGTTTGCGAGGCACTACACATCAAGAAGTCAACACCAGCAATCAACAGCCAATTATTGCACAACTATATTCTACCCACATCAAGACTCCACTCCAATATAGAAGCATCAAGAAATATGGACCAATAGGCTTTCTACAAACACTTCTATTCAATACCCATTGTTTCTGTTCTGTCTTGTGTTGATACTTTTAATACCCTATTAATATCCCATCTTGTTCTAATGCCACATCACCCTTCCCACCTCACTCAAATGTAGATATAAACTCAGAGATACGTAAGTTCTAATCAGTTGTGTATTTGTGAAGTCTTTGAAAATGTAATAAGTTTTACGAAACGCGCCCGTGTCGCGTCAGACTAGAAATAAAAATGAATTTTGGAGAAGTGATTTTTGATTTACCTCCAACAGTGAAGCGTAATGTACGAAAGATTGAGAAAATTCGTGTTAGAATTATTAATCTTACTTTTTCGGTCATATTTAATAATATATGTCTACAGGAAAGACTGCTACCAAAATATACTAATATGTATATATATACATATATATACATATATATACATATATACCCGTGTGCCCCGCAGTAAGTCAACAAATTCTTTTGGAGACTTCAGGCTGAAGGCGCAAGGGACATAAGGAGTCAGCAGGCCGTTGAGTCGCTTCGCCAGTCTGTACGTGGGTGTGGGTATCTGGCTAATCATTGGCCGAAGTGGGTTTCCAGACTTGTGTGTCTTGACATTTCCATACGCATTTCCAGGTTTATATTCCTCAATAATCTTTGGCAGGTGGAGTCCGGATTTCTTGGCGTTCACAAAAACCAATCAGTTTGTTGACCTTTGCTTTTGCGCCTTCAGCCTGAAGTCTCCAAAAGAATTTGTTGACTTACTGCGGGGCACACGGGCCACAGGGATAAGAGCCTCGTTGGACGTAGAATCACTGTTCACCAACGTACCTGTGTACGAGACAATCGGGATGATAGCCGACAGAGTGTATCGTGATCCAGCCTGTACTCCTCTTGACATACCAGAGAATATTCTAAGGAAACTACTCCAAGCTTGTACTAAAAAGGCACCCTTCTTGAGCCTGGATGGGCACATGTATAAACAAGTAGATGGGGTCGCCATGGGTTCTCCCCTAGGTGTCCTATTTGCAAACTTCTACATGGGTACCATCGAGCAAAAAGTCTTAGTCGACATGAACTTGAAACCAGCCATATACTGCAGGTATGTTGACGACATTTTTACACAGGTACCTGATGTCAGACATCTGCAGGAGCTGAAGGAGGCATTTGAGCAGAGTTCCGTGCTGCGTTTCACTTACGAGATGGAAAAGGATGGGAAGCTGCCCTTTCTAGATGTAACAGTCATGGAAAAGAGCGGAGGTTTCCACACTGCAGTCTACACTAAGGAAACGAACATAGGAATGTGCCTAAATGCCAACAGCGACTGCCCAGACAGGTACAAGAGGAGTGTTGTTAACGCATATGTCGACCGTGCTCTCAGTCACAGCTCAGAATGGAAGCAAGTCGACGAAGAACTCTGTAGGGTAAGGCAGGTCCTAGTAAACAACGGCTTCTCCAATGGTTTCGTCGAAGACATCATAAGAAGGAAAGTGAAACGCCATGCAACCTCTGAAGAGATAACTAACACAACAACTATACCCCCTATTACACTATTTTACAGGAACTTCTTTTACACAGGTCATAAAATGGAGGAAAGGGTCCTGAAAGATATTGTTAATAGAAACGTTATCCCTACAGACAAAAATCAGAGGATACAACTGACGATTTACTATGAAACCAGAAAAACGGCCAACCTACTCATGAGAACCTCTCCAGACACAAAGCAGAACGCTTTAAAAGAGACCAACGTCGTCTATGCCTTCAAATGCCCTCTTGGGGATTGTAACCTCCAAAAAACCCAGTATATAGGCAAGACAACAACATCTCTTTCCAGGCGTTTAACGATGCATAAGCAACAGGGCTTCATTAAGGAACATATAATCTCTTCCCACAACCAAACCATCGCCAGAGAAATCCTAGTAAACAACACAGAAATCATCGATATATACAGCGATAGCAGACGGCTTGACGTTTGCGAGGCACTACACATCAAAAAGTCAACACCAGCAATCAACAGCCAATTAATGCACAACTATATTCTACCCACCTCAAGACTCCGCTCCAATATAGAAGCATCAAGAAATATGGACCAATAGGCTTTCTACAATCACTTCTATTCAATACCCATTGTTTAGTGTTCTGTCTTGTGTTGATGCATTTAATACCCTATTAAATACCACCTCACCCCATCCACCTCACTCAAATGTAGATATAAACAAATCGGAGATGTGTAAGTTCTATTCAGTTGTGTATGTGTAACTAAAGTCTTTGAAAATGTAATAAGTTTTACGAAACGCGCTCAAGTGTCGCGTCAGACTAGAAATAAAAATGAATTTTGGAGAATTGATTTTTGAATTACCACCAATAGTGAAAAGAAATGTACGAAAGATTGAGAAAATTCGTGTTAGAATTATTAATCTTACTTTTTCGGTCATATTTAATAATATATGTCTACAGGAATGACTGCTACCAAAATATACTATTATATATATAATTATATATATATATAAATATATATATATATATATATATATATATATATATATATATATTCATATATATATATTTATAAATTTATAATATATATATATATATATATATTCATATATATATATATATATATATATATATATATATATATATATATATATATATATTCATATATATATATATATATATATATATATATATATATTCATATATATATATATATATATATATATATATATATATATATATATATATATATATATATATATATATATATATATATATATAATGTTGCGACATCGTGTTGAGACGTTGATCCATTAGGAAAAGTTGGAGCATTTATCATGTTCATTATGTCAAAAAGAGAGAGTGAGAGAGAATTTGAAGAAGTTTGAGAACATCATTCCCTTAACCCTTATAAGACCCTGATTCTTTCAGGGTTCGTACATGTTTTAGTAATTAACAACAATCAACCATTCTCAGATTAAACAGAGTAACACTCGCAACGAGCTCTGTGTGTGTGTTGATCCGCTGAGAAAGTGAGGGGCAGACATGACACTTCAAGCATGTCACACCACTAAAGTGTGGTAGATTAAACACTGGTCAGTTTAAGATTGTAACCACCTAGTCCAGTAACGGTGTCCAAGTGGCCTGTGTGAGTGACTGTGACTTAATGACACAAAGGTTTTTTGGGTGAGTACTCGTTATTATGGTGACTCAGTGATATGTGATTACATTGTTATTTTATCAGTTTAAGTGATAGTTGACGATTAATTACAGTTTGTTTCTCAGTGACTAGAGTGTTAATATTATATTATTAAGAGCATGTATTAATGACTTAATTATGTTAGTTCAGGTTAGGTAAGGTAGGTTGGGTTTTGTCATATTTCTATGTTATTTTAACTCAAATTAAGAAAACTCAAAATCACATATAATATTATGGAAAGCATTATCATTTCATAAAAAAAAATGAAAATTTATAAATTAAGGAAAACTTGGCTTTAAGTTTTGTTATCAACATACATACAAAATGTATCCTGTTTGCCCATATTCAGTGTGCAAATTCAGCTTTCTTATTGTCCATTACATCAATATATGAATGGTGGTCCTCATCATTACTAAAAATACTGTCTAATCAGGACAATAAGCTATTTACCCGTATGGTAGATTAAACACTAGTCATATTTAGTCACAGTTCCACTGTGATTAAATATTTCAACTATGAAAATATTGTATTATGATCAACGTCTAAATTAAGGCCTTACATTCATCAAGAGTGATTTATTCCCACCGAATGAACTACTAGACGACCCAAAGAAAGCTTAAAATTATAATAAAAGTGCACAAGGCACACCTGTGAGGTAAATGTAGTTTTAAAGTACTGGCAACGGGTGAATGGCCAAACAAAATAACACCGAGGATCAGAGGAAGAGGACGAGAGTTCGTCGAGTGCTGTGGCACCGACTTAGTCACTATACACTGAGAGGCGAGAGTGGGTAAAGCAGCTAGTCGCAGCCAATCAGCAATAGTGATGCAGTGACGTCATCAGCGAGCACCAAGACGGGACAACAGATTTGCGAATTGAATCACTGGTCTCACAGCTGAGGACAAGGGCAGACGTAGGCGCCAGCACTCCAGGAGAAGATTGCCAGTTTTGCGATAGTGTGGGAAGTTGAGCATTACCAGAGGGAGCATTAAGAGTCCTTTGACCATAACAAGAGAGGCTGACAACATTTTAGACAGGGTGGAAAAGCAAACAGTGACAAGGTGGAGCGACTGTCGTTAGTGGGACCCAAGAGGGCACCCTTGGTCAGAATAGGGATGTGATTACATCCCCTTCAGATGTTTGTGTACAATGCGAAGAGTGAGGATCGTCCGTCAAGTGTTAGAGGCAGTCCCGACACAACCCATAAACCAGTGGGTCGTGGCCATGTATGTTGCTGTACAGAAGGAAATGAAGGTAAGAAGAGATTTGTAGCATTCAACAGGACGACGGGTAAGTGTAGTGCCAAATACCCTTTTAGCACGAGAGCCAGACCAGTGATTGTTGCGATTATTTTATCAGACAATCCGAAAAGACGTTAATCTCCAGTGACACTATATATGATAAATGTTGACACAACCAGTGGAGACAGTGGACATGTTGACATAGTTTAACAGTGCAGGCTAGACAATTCAGAGACTACGGAGGAAAGTGGAGGTCCCGCGGGGCAACGTACTCTTATGAGAATAAAACACATTTGGCGGTAGTGGAGCAGCCTGAGGATACAGCTCTTACTACTATGATAGGAACGAGAGTACTTGAAGACTTCATTGGAGAGGAGCCTTAGTGAGTGAGTGCGACGTCAAGGTTATTATTAGTGAGAGACAGGAGACTAAGAACATGGCCGATGTCACAAATCAGCTGTTGGAGGAATGAAGTCATCAGGGCAGCCGCGGCAACAGCGAGGCAGCTTGACCTAAGTAAAGCTCACCGCTTCTGCTGAGGATAACTCAATATATTTGGCACTGGACATAGAGGTGTCTGTCTCGATTTAAATAGCAATGTGAGTTAGTGAACATGACGGCCACAGGTAATCACTATCTTAACACCTCACGTTTTACCTAACAAACGTAAGGTAAAATAAAACTTTTACCTGAAAATTTATATTTTCGTATTACTGTTTAGTGCAGAATACTTTATTCATTAATTGTTATTAGCACAGCATTCTTCACATGCTATCAAACCTGTGTTGACACGACCACAATTTTTCACATCCAAAGATTTACAATCACATGAAGCTTATTAGCGGCTCCCTCCCAAGCTCTTGCTCTACTGGTTGATACTTGTTACCTCCACTTAACACATGGTTTACTCCCATGCTTATATTGTCGGACATTTCCGACACCCCAAATACTAGCCCCTAGTACGATGAGATTAATTTATTGTGCTAGGAAATTAAATTGACTAACATTACTAACAAGAAGCATAGTGCCGCCAAATTCTTCCTATTATTCATGGCTGCGATGGCATCAGTCACCCAGTTCCTATGAGAACAAACTATTTTTATAAATCGAATTAAACCCAGTCTAATCTTTGTTTAACTTACTAGGTAATTTAGACTGGAAATTTATTTAATTCATTAAAAGAAATTACACCTCCTTTTTCTAGGTAGAATTTTCCACAGCCGCCATCAGCTGATTCTGGCAGGATAATGTCACGAACTGAATATTACCTATGCATATGCGTTGTTCATATAACGACACTTTGGTTCAATAATATAAACAGCGGAAAACTGTCTATTCATACCTGAAGTGCATTATTACGACGTAAAATAACGTCGGCAATGTCTTATTAGATAGTTAGACAGAGTAAAATATCGTGACTTCTATGTAGAGATTATGCACAGATAGGAAGCTAGGGAATGCGCGCGTCACCTCTTGCTGAGTAGAAACCATCTTGGCTGGTGTTCCGAGAAACTCGCCATTTAGCATCGCAAAATATAGGGATCATCCGTGTATTAATGTGTCCCAGATGTTGCTGCCTGCTTCACCTAGCACCGAGGACACCACGTCCAGTTGGATGAGTAATCTTATCATTCTTTATGGCCATAATTACAGTGATAGATTATTCAATTTTAAGGACGTAGGATTATCAAATAAACCAAGTAAGTCTAATTCCGTGAAGTGGATAATTCCTTCAATGGATATTAGTTAATGTAACTGTAGTTCACTAGAAATTACATTGTATGCCTTTTACAGCGTAGAATTAAGGTGACGAGAGCAGATCATGTTGACTGGAGAACCACATGTCCATGATGCCATCACGTTGAGACAGGATTGTTCTGTTATCTGAAGACTGTCAGACGCACTTCACAATATCTACTTGACAGCTAAGCTGATCATTACTTTGTTATGATATTGTAATTAGTTTACTAACTCCATAACCCTTGTATCCTCATAAGTTTTATTATTGAAATTATACAATATATTATATATAATAGGTATATCTAGCAGTATTAGATGTAACTTCCAAAAAGCGAGGAAGTGGAATAATCTAACTAATTATTCAATTTATACAGCCCCCTTATGTCAAATATTTATCTAGATTAATTATTAATTTATGATTATAGTAAACTATATGTTGGAAGATTTTCCCCACATATAGGTCAATATTCAATCAATATCGGCCACGTTTTGCCAAATTTATATATTTTCTTTCCAATATATTAATCTCAAGTTTGCCCTGAACACCCATTGTCAAACTATCTCCTCGGCAAAATGTCACAAGAATAACAGGTAACTAAGATAAATTATAACAAATGATCAAGACAAATTGACAAAAATGATCGAGCTACATCCACTTATAATAGCCAATAGCATTGGTGTTAACTCTGTCAGTGAATTAATTAAAGTCTCCTGCTGAACCCACAATTTAGAGATAATATGAACATTACTGGAACACTAACCTTTGCGGTCAACAGTGTTAATCTCAGCACTGTTGTCCATCAGCAGACTTATCATGTGAAGAGGATTGGCGCTCCATCTGGCCACAGTGTGAAGGAATGGCAATGCATTCACGTCCCGCAAGTCTTAACCGAGGATGAAACAGAAAAAAGTCATAATTTTAAAACTTTTAAATTAATTTAATTAAAAAAAATAACTTTTCTTATTACAAATATTGTAATAAAATAGTGAAATAAGGATAATTTCCTTAGTATTATATTTACTGCATTTAGAGATCAGACGTCTTAAGAATGTACATTCATGAGCGATAACAGTCTCGATAACAGATAACGATAAAAGTTTTAACAGTCTCTGTGGTGTAGTGGTAAGACACTCGCCTGGCGTTCCGCGAGCGCTATGTCATGGGTTCGTATCCTGGCCGGGGAGGATTTACTGGGCGCAATTCCTTAACTGTAGCCTCTGTTTAACGCAACAGTAAAATGTGTACTTGGATGAAAAAACGATTCTTCGCGGCGGGGATCGTATTCCAGGGACCTGCCCGAAACGCTACGCGTACTAGTGGCTGTACAAGAATGTAAAAAAAAAAAAATGTATACCATCATGTATTCTGTTGAACAAATACCATTCAAGCCTTAACACACACACACACACACACTCACACACACACACACACACACACACACACACACACACACACACACACACACACACACACACACCTTGCGAGGGGGTCACATGGACCCCCCCCCCTGTGGGGAACTGGGGGACCCCTCTACCTCTTCCTCCATTTCCCTCTTCCCCCCTTCTGCCCCAATGCCCACACCTACCCCTGAGTTCCCCCTGACTAATACATCCTCCCTCCCATTCTCATTATCCATGTTCCATCTGCCCCTCTTCCCCCCACCCCATCTATCCTTCTCCCCCCCCCCAACCTCTCAACCTCTAACTGACTCCCAACCTTACGCTACCCCCAACCTCCCTCTATGCCTATCAGACCCTCCCTTATCTTCAGACCCAGTATGCCCTTCCTACTTCAGACCTACCAACCCAGGCCCTACCCTAGACCTTCCTACCTACCTTCCTAGATGCCCAGCCCCCATTCGCCTACCCAAGCACCCCTCCCGACCCTTTTCACCCCCCCCCGACACCCCCCGGATCCCCCCCAGACACCGCCCAGATACCGCCCAGACACCCCCCAGATCACCCCAGCCCCTATTCACCCCCAGACACCCCTAGATCCCCCAAGACCCCCAGAAAAAGGGAGAACTCTGGTACAAGAGTTTCCATGAAGAATCTCAAGGTTTGGTACACCAATGCTGATGGGGTATCTAATAAAGCAGAAGAGATAAAAGAAAGAGTGAGTGAGGCAGATCCTGACATAGTTGCAATTGTGGAAACTTAAATAAATGACATGATCTCAGATGCAATCCTTCCAGAGGGCTACCAGGTGATAAGAAAAGAGAGAACACAGAGACAGGGAGGGGGAGTGGCACTCCTAATAAAGCAGAGATGGAAGTTTGAAGACCTGGGAAATCGGGGTATCAACGAGAACACAAGCTTCATACATGGAACTCTGACAGTAGATGGGAGGAAGATTGTGATCATGGTAATCTACAATCCCCCTACAAACAGTAGAAGACTGAGGCAGGAGTATGATGACAACAACAAGGCATGCATAGATGAACTGCAGAAGGCTGCAACACTAGCCTACAGAATGAGAGCAAAGCTGTTGGCCATGGGGGACCTAAATCATGGAGAAATAAAATGGGAATCAAGAAATCCCCATGGAGGGGACGAAACGTGGGGAGCAAAGGTAGTAGATGTTATAGACAGGAATTTCCTAACACAACATGTGAAGGAAGACACAAGGGAAAGAGGAGGAGATGCACCGAGCCTATTAGACCTGATTTTCACCCAGACTGTAGAAGACATCGAGAATTTGTAGCATGAAATACCTCTAGGGGTCAGCGACCATTGTGCCCTAGTCTTTGACTACATGACGGAATTCAAACTTGTGACCACGGGACAAGAGGTCTGGGAAAGGAGAGTTGACTACAGGAAAGGGGACTATAGGAGGATAAGGAACTATCTAAGAGAAGTGCAGTGGGAGGAAGAAATTAGAGGAAAAACATTCCAAGATATGATGGACCTAGTCATACAGAATTGCCAGGAGGCCGAAGAGAGATTTATACCAACAGTAAAGGGAAAAAATAAGAGGGGAATATAATAACCCATGGTTTAAGTGACAGTGTCAGGAAGCAAAAATGGCCAGCAGGCGGGAGTGGAGGAAGTACAGAAGACAAAGGACAGAGGACAACAGGATCAGATGCAACAGAGCTAGGAACGATTACATTAACATAAGACGAACATCGGAAAGGGACTATGAGAACGATATTGCGATCAAAGCGAAAAAGTAACCTAAGTTACTACACAGACATATAAGAAGAAAAATATCGGTAAACGACTAAGTGACAAGACTAAGGAAAACAGAGGAAGGTATATACTGAAAGTGACAAGGAAAACTGCGAGGCACTGAATGCCAGTTTCCATGGAGTGTTCACTACCGAGCCTGAGCAGCTCCCATTGTAGGAAGGGATTACCCTAGATGAAACACTATCAGATATAGAGGTGACAGCAGGGGAGGTAATGAAACAGTTGACAACACAGGATGCAGCCAAAGCAGTTGGAACAGACAAAGTATCACCGTGGATACTAAAAGAAGCAACACAGCCCCTCAGCGTGCCTCTGGCAATAATCTTTAATGAGTCCCGTATGTCGGGAGACTTACCCAGTTGCTGGAAGAAGGCAAATGTCATACAGATGTTCAAGAAAGGTGATAGGGAGGAGGCACTTAACAATAGACCTGTATCACTGACAAGCATCCCCTGTAAAATACTGGAAAGAATAATTAGGCTACGACTGGTTGCACACCTGGAGAACATTAGGTTTGTGAACAAACATCAACATGGGTTCTGGAAAGGGAAATCGTGTCTAACAAACCTTTTGGAATTTTATGATAAAATAACGAGGATAAGATAGGACAGAGATGGTTGGGCAGATTACATATTTCTGGACTGCCAAAAAGCCTTTGATACAGTACCGCACATGAGACTGCTGTTCAAACTTGAGAGGTAGGCACGGGTGTAAGGAAAGGTCCTAACATGGATAAGGAACTACCAAACAGGAAGGAGCCAAAGAGTTATGGTAAGGGGCGAGAAGTCGGACTGGCGAACAGTAACGAGTGGAGTACCACAAGGATCGGTGCTGGGACCAATTCTATTTCTAGTATATGTTAACGACATGTTTACAGGAGTAGAGTCCTACATGTCGATGTTTGCGGATGATGCAAAGTTGATGAGAAGAGTTGTGACAGATGAGGTTTGCAGGATCCTCCAAGAGGACCTGAACAGGTTGAAGAGATGGTCAGAGAAATGGCTACTGGAGTTCAACACGAGCAAATTTATAGTTATGGAAATGTGACTAGGAGATAAGAGACCAAAGGGACAGTACACAATGAAGGGGAACTGCCTACCTGTGACGACGTGAGAAAGAGACATGGGGCTGGACGTAACCCCTAACCTATCCCCTGAAGCACATATAAACAGGATAATAATAACAGCAGCATACTCTACACTGGCAGAAGTTAGAACATCATTCAGAAACCTAAGAGGCATTTAGGGTGCTTTACACTGCCTACGTGAGACCAGTCTTACAGTATGCTGCCTCATCATGGAGTCCCCATCTGAAGAAGCATATAAGGAAACTGGAAAAGGTTCAGGTGTTTGCGACAAGACTCGTCCCAGAGTTATGAGGGATGGGGTATGAGGAGTTCCTGAGGGAACTGTGCCTTACGACACTAGAAAGAAGAAGGGACAGAGAGGACATGATAGGAACGTATAAAATACTCAGGGGAATTGACAGAGTGGACATAGACGAAATGTTCACATGGAGTAGTAACAGAACGAGGGGACAGGGGTGGAAGCTGGAAACTCAGATGAGTCACAGGGATGTTAGGAAGTTTTCTTTTAGAGTGAGAGTAGTGGGAAAAAGGAATGCACTTAAGGTTGTGGAAGCAAATACTATTCATAATTTTAAATCTAGATATGATAGGGAAATAAGACCATAGTCATTGCTGTAAACAACCGATGCTCGAAAGGCGGGATCCAAGAGTCAATGCTCGATCCTGCAGACACAATAAGGTGAGTACAAATAGGTGAGTACACACACACACACACACACACACAGAGAGAGAGAGTTCTGGAGAGAGTCACACGTGGTGTCCGTGGGTCCGCGAATAACATCAATTATCTCGAGACATTGAAGGGTCACCGAGACAAGAAACATAGTTTTTTGTCACAGAAGTGTACGCAAACGCAGTGATCAAGTGTATAGTGAGCTCCTACAGCGGTAGAGCAATTAAGAAACAAAAATAAGGCCGAGTGGCAAGATCAGTGTGTACCGTTGGGTCAGCCTAGCCACCCAGCCTAGCAGGAACTACGTTTTGCTTGCTGAGTAATGTGTTGTGAAGCGGATTGTAGCATACTTAGTGATTGATCCCCCGAAGTGTGTGCACCGTTTAGGATCGTATGCTAAGTGCACATAGTGGTGACGACCAGTGAGGAAGATAGGAACGAATGTTACCAGGAGCACGTGGAGACAACAGTAGCACGTGGAGACAACATTGATACAAGAGAGAGGAGAGGACAAGCGACCAACCCCGTCATAAGGACATCTCTTCAAACTCACCTAGGCGTGCTTGCTCGGGGTGAGCTGACGGTAGGTACCCCTCTCTAGGTCATCAATAAGGTGTACAGAGTGACTTAAAATACCTAATTTAAAGTAGGTCTCAATATCTCAAATATACAACTCCATGGCTCACTTGGGTGGGGCTTGACACATGATACCCTGGTGACCGCTCACCATCTCACCCCTCACCTTCCCACGCATTACACTGCCCCAAGACACCCCCTACCCCTTCCCCTATACACAAACACCCCCGCACCCAACACACACACACACACACACACACACACGCACACACGCACACACACACACGCACACACACACACACACGCACACACACACGCACACACCCACCCACACACCCACCCACACACACACACACACACACACACACACACACACACACACACACACACACACACACACACACACACACACACACACACACACACACACACACACGCACACACACAAAGACACACACGGACACACACACACGCACACACACACGCACATACAGACACACACACACACACACAAACACACACACACACACACACAAACACACACACACACACACACACACACACACACACAGGTCAAGCGGGATGGTAAGACAACAGAATGACGCTGGAGGAGAGGGACTGGACGAGTCATTCATGGAGATGATTGCTAAGGCATGGAAGGAAGTCAGTGGGGAATTGAAGGACCTGAGGGAAACTATATGTAAGCTGCAGATAGAACTAAGTGCAGCACAAGAGGAGATAAAAAGCCTAAAAACAGGCCCTCCTCAGACTCTGGCCCAGGGGACCAACCCCCAGGTGCCAGGAGATGTAGCTATGGCAGGGACCCCTACAATTGGCCCAACCTTTGCTGAAATGCTCAAGAGCCCAGGAGCAATGTCCACAGTCAAGGATGTTGTAATGAAAGCAGTAACCTCACAGGAGGCAGCTAGATGCACAAGCCAGCTAATGGAAAGGAAAAGAGCTGTAGTAGTGGTAGGTGTCGAGGAACAAGAGGGCTCCACAAGGGAGGAAACGAGGACTAAAGACAAAGCTGCAGTGGCAGGGATATTAAAGGAGATAGGAATGGAAGGGGCTGAACGAGACATAGAACAGTTTTTCCGGATTGGCCAGTACAACAGAGACAAAAAAAGATTGATCAAGGTAGCATTCAAGAGCGAGGACATCAAAGAGGACATTCTAGTAAGGAAGAGCAAACTGAGGCATGCAAGGAACTACAAAGAGGTATATGTTCAGAGGGACATGACCAGAGACGAGATAGCAAGGGCAGCAGATGCAAGGAAAAGGCGCAAGGAGAGGGAAGAGAGCCAGGGAACCTCAGCCTCCAACCCAGCAATCCCAGAGGGGAGTGGGGAACCCCAATCCAGCAACCCCAGGGGGGAATGCAACACCCCAGTCCACCACCCAATAGGGCCCTCCCTACCCCCCAGCACAAACCCTTCCTTGCCCCTGCATAATGCCCATCATGAAACCCAAATCCTCCCCCTCCCCTTACCCCAAGTAGCCCCTGCTTTCCCAGCCCCTGGTCTTCTCCCTGCCCCAAGCAGGCCTGAGTAAGACCAAAGCCCTCTATCCCCCACTCCACCTCCCTCCAAACCCCTGTCAACTACACCGCAGGAGGGCGTGCCCTCTCCCCAAGCAATCCCTGCTCCCTCACCCCCAGGACTTCTTCCTGACCCAAGCAGGCCTGAGCAAGACCTAAGCCCTCCACCCCCACCCCACCTCCCCCTGAACCCCTGGCAACTACCTCACAGGAGGAGGAGCCTACCCAAGTAGCAATGACCATAGAACAACCTCCTACACTTGTAGGGAGTGTGGGTGAAATTGGATATAAGAAAGTGAGCTTCAAGGTAATGTACTCAAACATTGATGGGATTACCAATAAAGCAAGTGAACTGGCAGAAAGGGTGCAAGAAGAAAACCCTGATGTAATAGGACTAACAGAAACAAAATTGTCAGGAGTCATAACAGATGCTGTGTTTCCAAAGGACTACTATATAGTAAGGAAAGAGAGGGAAGGGAGAGGAGGTGGAGGAGTGGCCCTGCTGATAAGGAAGGACTGGAGTTTTGATGAGATGGAAATTCCGGGCTGTGACGGATTCAGAGATTACATAACAGGATCTATAACAATGGGTGGACCTAAGATAATAGTGACAGTCATTTACAACCCTCCCCTAAATGACAGAAGACCCAGACAGGAGTTTGATAGGAACAACATGGCAACCATTAATATAATAGAGAGAGCAGCTTCAGTTGCCTGCAGGAATGGCTCAAGACTCTTAATCATGGGTGATTTCAACCATGGAAAGATAGACTGGGAGAATGGGGACCCACATGGTGGTGCAGATACGTGGCGAGCTAAACTCTTGGAAGTGGCAACAAGGAATTTTCTGAGCCAGCATGTCAAGGAACCCACAAGAATGAGAGGCAATGATGAACCAGCTAGACTCGACTTAATATTCACCATGAATGAGTCAAAAATAAGGGAAGTCAAAGTTGAAGCCCCCATAGGAATGAGTGACCACAGTGTACTGACCTTTGAGTACTTGGTGGAGGTAAGGATAACCTATCCAAGGATGGGAGTGGAGGGGAAAAGACTGAATTACCGAAGAGGAAAATATGACGAGATGAGGAACTTCCTCAGGGGAATACCATGGGAAACAGAACTTAGAGACAAGAATGTGCAGGTCATGATGGATATTGTCACCCAAAAGTGCCAGGAAGCTGCAGACAGGTTTATCCCCGTCCAAAAGGAGAAAAACGAAAAACAACAGAAAAACCCATGGTTCAACCAGGAATGTAAGGTAGCGAAACAACTGAGTAAAAGAACATGGAGAAACTACAGAAATAACAGAACACCAGAGAGCAGGGAGAGGTACCAGAGGGCCAGAAATGAGTACATCAGAGTAAGGAGGGAAGCAGAGAGACAGTTTGAAAATGACATCGCGAGTAAAGCCAAGACCCAACCAAAGCTGCTCCACAGCCATATCAGGAGGAAAACAGCAGTGAAGGAACAAGTGATGAAGCTGCGGAAAGGGGAGAACAGATACACAGAGAATGACAAGGAGGTGTGTGAAGAACTCAACAAGAGATTCCAGGAGGTCTTCACAATAGAACAAGGAGAAGCCCCTGCACTAAATGAGGAGGCGGCAACCTTGGAAACCTTGGAGGAATTTGACCTCACCAGTGATGAGGTCAAAAGGTGTCTGCTGGAGCTAGATGTGACAAAGGCTGTTGGGCCTGATAGAATCTCACCATGGATACTAAAGGAAGGTGCAGAAGCACTAAGTGTGCCACTCTCTATGGTGTATAACAGGTCACTGGAAACAGGAGACTTACCAGAAAGTTGGAAGACAGCTAACGTGGTCCCAATATACAAAAAAGGGTGACAGGCAAGAGGCACTGAATTACAGGCCAATTTCCTTAACTTGTATACCATGCAAGGTGCTGGAGAAGATCGTGAGGAAAAGGCTCGTAGAGCATCTGGAGGGAAATAACTTTGTAACGCACCACCAACATGGGTTCAGAGATGGTAAATCGTGCCTCACAGGCTTAATAGAATTTTATGACCAGGCAACGAAAATTAGGCAGGAAAGAGATGGGTGGGCCGACTGCATTTTCCTGGATTGCCAAAAAGCCTTTGACACAGTACCCCATAAAAGGCTGTTAAAAAAGTTGGAGCAACAGGCAGGAGTAAAAGGGAAGGTGCTCCAGTGGATAAGGGAGTACTTAAGCAACAGGAAACAGCGAGTAACGGTGAGGGGGAAGACATCAGAGTGGCGAGATGTCACCAGCGGAGTCCCACAGGGCTCTGTACTTGGACCCATCCTGTTTCTAATATATGTGAACGATCTTCCGGAGGGTATAGACTCATTCCTCTCGATGTTTGCTGATGATGCAAAAATTATGAGAAGAATCAAGACGGATGAAGATAGACAGAGACTACAGGATGACCTGGATAAACTGGAGGAATGGTCTAGAAAATGGCTGCTAAAGTTCAACTCTGGAAAGTGTAAGGTGATGAAATTAGGTGAAGGGAGCAGGAGGCTGAACACAAGGTATCATCTGGGAGGGGAAATCCTGCAAGAATCAAATAGAGAGAAGGATCTGGGGGTTGATATCACACCGAACCTGTCCCCAGAGGCCCACATCAAAAGAATATCATCAGCGGCATATGCTAGACTGGCCAACATAAGAACTGCCTTCAGAAACTTGTGTAAGGAATCTTTCAGATCCCTGTATACCACTTATGTAAGACCAATCCTGGAGTATGCAGCTCCAGCCTGGAGTCCATACCTAGTTAAGCACAAGACAAAGTTAGAGAAGATTCAGCGGTATGCCACCAGGCTCGTCCCGGAACTGAGAGGATTGAGCTACGAGGAAAGGCTAAAGGAGCTGAACCTCACATCCCTGGAAAACAGAAAAGTAAGGGGAGACATGATAACCACCTACAAAATTCTCAGGGGAATTGACAGGGTGGACAAAGACAAACTCTTCAGCACGGGTGGGACACGAACAAGGGGACACAGGTGGAAACTTAGTACCCAGATGAGCCACAGAGACGTTAGAAAGAATTTTTTCAGTGTCAGAGTAGTTAATAAATGGAATGCACTAGGAAGTGATGTGGTGGAGGCTGACTCCATACACAGTTTCAAATGTAGATATGATAGAGCCCAGTAGGCTCAGGAATCTGTACACCAGTTGATTGACAGTTGAGAGGCGGGACCAAAGAGCCAAAGCTCAACCCCCGCAAGCACAATTAGGTGAGTACAATTAGGTGAGTACACACACACACACACACACACACACACACACACACACACACACACACACACACACACACACACACACACACACACACACACACACACACACACACACACACACACACACACACACACATTATATTTGGGATTACAACTAAAACAAGTGAACTTGGAGAATGGGCACTAGAAGAAAACCCAGACATAATAGCACTCACAGAAACAAAGCTAACGAAAATCATAACAAACACAGTGTTTCGAGAGGGCTACTATGTAGTGAGGAAAGAGAGAGAAGGGATAGGAGGAGGTGGTGTAGCTTTGCTACAAAGAGAAGGTTGGAGTTTCGAAGAGATGGTAATTCAGAACTGTGAAGGTTTCAGTGACTACATATCAGGCACCATAGCAACTGGAGGACAGAAAATTATAATAGTAGTGATATATAACTCCCCACCGAATGACAGAAGACCCAGACAGGAATATGATAGAAACAACTTGGCCACCATCAATATAATAGAGAGAGCAGCTTCTGTGGCTAGCAGGAACGGATCCAGACTTCTAATCATCGGAGATTTCAACCATGGGAAGATAGATTGGGGGAACAGAGACCCACATGGAGGCCCAGACACATGGAGAGCTAAGCTGCTGGATGTGGCAACAAGAAACTGTATAAGTCAACACGTCAAGGGACCGACATGAATGAGAGGAGGGGATGAACCAGCCTTTCTTGATCTGATATTTACCCTAAATGAGTCGGATATAAGGGAAGTTAAGTTGGAAGCCCCATTGGGAATGAGTGATCATAGTGTATTGAGCTTTGAGTACCTGGTTGAGCTGGGAATTATCACCCCCAAAAAAGAACTGGGAACCAAAGGGCTGGCGTACCGAATGGGAAACTATGAGGAAATGAATAAATTCCTATGGGATATACATTGGGACAAAGAACTCGGAACCAAGTCCGTACAAGACATGATGGACTATGTCACCCAAAAATGTCAGGAGGCTGTTAGCAGGTTTGTCCCAGCCCGACAGGAAAAAACAGAGAAACAAACGAAGAATCCGTGGTTTAATAGGGAATGTATGAAAGCAAAAGAGCTGAACAAAAGGGCATGGAGGAACTTCCGTAATAACAGAACACCAGAAAGTAGAGAGAGATACCAGAGAACCAGGAACGAGTACGTCAGTGTGAGAAGAGCAGCTGAGAAAAGGTATGAAAATGATATAGCTAATAAAGCCAAGACGGAACCAAAGCTACTACATAGTCACGTCAGGAGGAAGACAACAGTGAAGGAACAGGAGATGAAACCTAGGGTGGGCGAGGACAGGTACACAGAGAATAACAAAGAGATGTGTGAAGAACTCAACAAAAGGTTCCAGGAAGTCTTTACAATAGAACAGGGAGATGTCACGGCGCTAGAAGAGGTGGCAGCAAACCAGGTGACCTTGAATAAGTTCGAAATTACAAGAGATGAGGTCAAGAAGCACCTATTGGAGCTGGATGTGAGAAAAGCTGTTGGGCCGGATGGAATCTCACCATGGGTATTGAAAGAGTGTGCAGGAGCACTTTGCTTACCACTCTCCATAGTGTATAGTAGGTCACTGGAAACGGGGGACCTACCAGAAATATGGAAGACTGCTAATGTAGTACCAATATACAAAAAGGGGTGACATACAAGAGGCACTGAACTACAGGCCAGTGTCCTTAACATGCATACCATGCAAGGTGATGGAGAAGATTGTGAGAAAAAACCTAGTAACACATCTGGAAAGAAGAGACTTCGTGACAACCCATCAACATAGGTTCAGGGAGGGTAAATCTTGCCTTACAGGCTTGATAGAATTCTACGATCAGGTGACAAAGATTAAGCAAGAAAGAGAAGGGTGGGCGGACTGCATTTCTTTGGACTGTCGGAAAGCCTTTGACACAGTACCCCATAAAAGGTTGATGCGTATGCTGGAGAAGCAGGCAGGAGTAACTGGTAGGGCGCTCCAGTGGATAAGGGAGTACCTAAGCAATAAGAAGCAGAGAGTTACAGTGAGGGGTGAGACCTCAGAATGGCGTGTAGTCACCAGTGGAGTCCCAAAGGGCTCTGTACTTGGACCTATCCTGTTTCTGATATACGTAAATGATCTCCCAGAGGGTATAGACTCATTCCTCTCAATGTTTGCTGACGACGCCAAAATTATGAGAAGGATTAAGACAGAGGAGGACAGCTTGAGGCTTCAAGAAGACCTGGACAAGCTGCAGGAATGGTCGAACAAATGGCTGTTAGAGTTTAACCCAAGCAAATGTATTGTAATGAAGATAGGGGTAGGAAGCAGAAGACCAGATACAAGGTACCATTTGGGAGATAAAATACTTCAGGAGTCAGAGAGAGAGAAAGACCAGGGGGTTGATATCACGCCAGACCTGTCCCCTGAAGCTCATATCAAGAGGATAACATCAGCAGCATATGCCAGGTTGGCTAACATACGAACGGCCTTTAGAAACTTGTGTAAGGAATCTTTCAGAACATTATATACCACATATGTCAGACCAATCCTGGAGTATGTGGCTCCAGCATGGAGTCCATATCTAGTCAAGCATAAGACTAAACTGGAAAAGGTTCAAAGGTTTGCCACCTGACTAGTACCCGAGCTGAGAGGTATGAGCTACGAGGAGAGACTACGGGAATTAAACCTCACTTCGTTGGAAGACATAAGAGTTAGGGGGGACATGATCACCACATTCAAGATTCTCAAGGGAATCGACAGGGTTGATAAAGACAGGCTGTTTAACACAAGGGGCACACGCACTAGGGGACACAGGTGGAAACTGAGTGCCCAAATGAGCCAGAGATATTAGAAAGAACATTTTTAGTGTCAGAGTGGTTGATAAATGGAATGCATTAGGAAGCGATGTGGTAGAGGCTGACTCCATACACAGTTTCAAGTGTAGATATGATAGAGCCCAATAGGCTCAGGAACCTGTACACATGTTGATTGACGGTTGAGAGGCGGGACCAAAGAGCCAGAGCTCAACCCCCACAAGCACAACTAGGTGAGTTCAACTAGGTAAGTATACACACACACACACACACAAGCAAGGACGCAGCAAACAAGTTTGTCCGAGCCCAAAAGGAAAACAGTGAAAGGAAGATGAGAAACCCATGGTTTAATCAGAGATGTAGGCTAGCTAAGCAGCAAAGTAAAGGGGCATGGAGAAACTATAGGAATAATAGGACACTGATGAGCAGAGAAAGATACCAGAATGCTAGGAATGAATATGTCAGGCAGAAAGACAATACGAAAATGACATCGCAAGCAAGGCAAAGACTCAGCCTAAATTGCTGCATAGCCACATCAGGAGAAAAACAACAGTAAAGGAACAGGTTATGAAATTAAGGATAGGGGCAGAAAGATTCTCTACAAACGACAAAAAAGTGTGTGAGGAACTGAATAAGAAATTCCAAGAGTTCTTCACATTAGAGCAAGGAGAAATCCCAGAGATAAGAGAGGGAATAGCTAACCAGGAACCACTGGAAGAGTTTGAGATTACCTGCGGGGAAGTAAGGAAGTGTTTACTAGAGTTGAATGTGACAAAGGCTATAGGCCCAGATGGAATCTCCCCTTGGATACTAAAGGAAGGAGCAGAGGAACTGTGCCTACCACTCTCCATAGTGTATAACAAATCTCTGGCAACAGGGGAACTGCCAGAAATTTAGAAAGCACCTAACGTAGTCCCGATATACAAGAAAGGGGATAGACAGGAGGCACTGAATTACAGGCCAGTGTCCCTAACCTGCATACCATGCAAGCTGATGGAGAAGATTGTGCGAAGAAAACTAGTGGAGCATCTGGAGCGAAAGAACTTTGTAACACAGCATCAACATGCATTCAGGGATGTCAGGTCCTGCCTCACAGGGTTACTTGAATTCTACGACCAGGCAACAAAAATAAGGCAAGAAAGAGAAGGGTGGGCTGACTGCATATGTTTGGATTGTCAGAAAGCCTTTGATACAGTGCCACACAAGAGGCTAGTGAAAAAGCTGGAGATGCAGGCTGAAGTGAAAGGGAAGGTACTCCGTTGGATACAGGAATACCTAAGCAACAGGAGACAACGAGTCAGTGTGAGGGGTGAGGTCTCAGATTGGCGAGACGTTACAAGTGGAGTCCCGCCGAGGTCAGTCCTTGGACCTATACTGTTTCTGATATATGTAAATGATCTCCCAGAGGGTATAGAATCGTTTCTCTCAATGTTTGCCGATGATGCAAAAATTATGAGGAGGATTGAAACTGAGGACGATAGTAGGAGGCTACAAGATGACCTAGACAGACTGAGTGAATGGTCCAACAAATGGCTGTTGAAGTTCAACCCGAGTAAATGCAAAGTAATGAAACTAGGCAGTGGAAACCTGAGGCCAGACACAGGATACAGAATAGGAGATGAAGTACTTAAAGAAATGGACAGAGAGAAAGATCTAGGAGTTGATATCACACCAAACCTGTCTCCTGAAGCCCACATAAAAAGAATAACGTTTGCGGCATATGCGAGGCTGGCTAACATCAGAACAGCGTTCAGGAACCTGTGTAAAGAATCATTCAGAATCTTGTACACCACATATGTAAGACCAATCTTGGAGCATGCGGCCCTAGCATGGAGCCCGTACCTTGTCAAGCACAAGACGAAGCTGGAAAAAGTCCAAAGGTATGCCACTAGACTAGTCCCAGAACTAAGAGGCATGAGTTACGAGGAAAGGCTGCGGGAAATGCACTTTACGACACTAGAAGACAGAAGAGTAAGGGGAGACATGATCACAACCTACAAAATCCTCAGGGGAATCGACTGGGTAAACAAGGACAAACTGTTGAACACTGGTGGTACGCGAAGAAGGGGACACTGGTGAAAACTGAGTACCCACATGAGCCAAAGAGACGTAAGAAGGAACTTTTTCAGTGTCAGAGTAGTTAACGGATAGAATGCATTAGGCAGTGATGTGGTAGAGGCTGACTTCTGTTACGGCCCTCTTGGGTCGCAACCGGGTTCTTTCTCTGATTTAAGTAGAGGTAGGGTATCCGGCCCCAAGCTAGTAGTGGCTTTCAAGGGATGTGATCCGTAACGCAAGTAAATTAAAGGGGAAGGGAAATAAAGGCAAAAACTTAATAATATAATTATTACCGTCACCATAAATAATATATAAAAGGTTACACAGGGGGGGGGGGTTAAACACTATTATATACAACGTAGTCTTCCTCTGAAGACTCTGGACGTTCACGGTGCTCAACAAGGCTAAGCTCTTAGTCCTCTTGTGGCCTTACGATGAATCCTTCGATTCTCTTGAGTCTACCTTGGCCACAGGCCAGCCAAATCACCGTTCCACTGGGGGCACCGTCGTGGAAGCCCTCAACCACAAATCCAGCCTGTAGCTGGCAGGTTCCAATCAGCAACGCTAGTTAGGCCACTCCACGATCGATACTAAGGTCGCGAGCCCTAGTCAGGAGCCTCGTGTGATCCCACAGGTCACTCCTTTCCACAACACCCCAGTGGTTAAGCGTCTCCACCAGTCAGTCCCGGGTATGACAATCCCTCAACTGCCACTTCACAGGCAGGCTAACACCACAGTGTTCATCCGGGGGGCGACTCACAGCTGCTGCAGCAAATTCATGGAGACAAGACGGCTGCCTTGGGTAGACTGATCCAACGTTCATTACAGCAGTCCCAGGTCGACTCTGTAATCAGACACGTCATCAGTACTAGGGACACTCTAGGGCACGTCACTTACCGGCTCAGACCCAAACGCCCACCTATCCACTCCATAGATGGCGTTGCTGTCTAAGTGCCACCTCACCAGAGGTCAGCAGCGGCTGTGTTATGAGCTGATCAGGACGGGAAACTAGCCCTTGTGGCTGGTATTTCCTGTCCTCGCTTGATGGTGCTGTCCATTTGGAGGGGGTTTCGGGAGCTGACCCACAGATGGCGTGGTCGTCACTGCCCCGTGCTCGGACGCTGGGCTCGGGTCCATAACACCTCCCCATCAAAAGGAATTTGGTTTGGGGTTCTATAAAGAGAAACACAAACCAAATTAGTACGGGGACACAACTCCAAATGGACTCACGTACACTAAGAACTGGAATGGCGAGGATGTCCTGTCCACAGAACTGTCCCACTGGGCAACTCTGGCATGAAGGAAACTTGCCGGTGGAAGACGATGATCTGCCTGATGCAACTTCCCACACCTTCACCGAGATGTCAATCCGGAGCATAATCTCACCTCTCCCGAGTAAGGATCGATATCGACGCGATCTGGGGTGACTCGACACTTCCCTGTGTCGTGGCACCGATGATGGCTGGTCACAGACGGCATTTCTAGTACCGGTCCGGTAGTCCTTCAGGGAGACGGGAACCTGGAATACAGGGGTCTGATAATTCAGAGTGACAGCGACAGTGGGTAAGTTAATACTTACTGCATACTCGCCTACTAGGCCCACACCTAGTTCCAACAGAGCTGCTTGTACACCGAGGATGGCATTCGCTCTGCCACCGTCAGGTCGACCAACGTTCCGTATAACGCTGCATTTAGGCTCAGCTATCACGCAGGGGGTGTCAACCTGTCGGAAACAGTCACTCATAATATCACTTCTCGTACCCCCTGTATCTTCCATCACCTTCCAGGTCCCTTCTTCGACTGCAACACTCACTGTGCACGTCTCCAATCCCTGGGACCTCTTCTCGATGTTCAAGGGAGCCACCATCCGTCGGGTCGTCCACTGGTCCTTACTGAGAACACACACGAGAACAAAACAAAATACCACTAAGAGACATTTGGTTAACTGAGGGATAAGCTTCCTGAGCCTGTAATGTCCATAGCCGGCTATATCCATTAGCCTGGTTTGGACCAACGAGGGCACTATAACCTTCACACATACCTCACATACCTCCGACGTCTGGGGAATCTCTGGCCGGTTCAATGAACGTGGTACTTTGCCATACCGCAAGTACTCAGATGCCTTTGCTCCAGACTCGTTGGTATCCTTGGGCGCTTGCACACGAGACCTCTCTTCATGCTCAGTTGCCTCTGCCATCGTAACCTCATGTTCCTTATTGGGAGAAGAATCAGGAGACTCTGCTAGGATGCTGTCAATCTGTAGGCGAGAGGACAAATTAAACATAGTATTTAATTCCGGGTCTGTCTGTACCTGGACATTACCACTGCCTGCTGTTACCTCAGACCTTGCTGTTCCGGCTGACTCGTCCACAATCTTGGGATGATTGGTGCTCCAATCTGTCACCAAGTCGTTGGCTAGTATCACGTCAATCCCAGCTATAGGAAGGGTATCGACTACTGCCAACGCACATGTGCCGCAGAAGTAAGGAGAGTCGAGATGTATCGGCACTAAGGGGGCGATGTACTGCGTCCTAGGAAACCCAACCAGGACAACCTTTTGTCTCCCATCCACACTCACTCCCTCGGGTAACGAGTTTTTCACGATCAGGGACTGGGCTGCTCCACTATCTCTGAGCACTACAACTGATCTACCAGTATGATCACTCGATACATACCCGCTTGAAGTGTGAGGGGAAAACAATCCTGGTTCTTCCTGAGTAGTCATAGACTGGCTTCCTACTGGTGTTGTCACACAGCTCATCAACATCACCTCCATACGTGCGCCACTACCTCTTCTGCCTCGGCACATAGCAGCTACATGCCCTTTCTGCCCACAAGGGGGGCAGAAAGGGGGGGGTTAAACACTATTATATACAACGCAGTCTTCCTCTGAAGACTCTGGACGTTCACGGTGCTCAACAAGGCTAAGCTCTTAGTCCTCTTGTGGCCTTACGATGAATCCTTCGATACTCTAGAGTCTACCCTGGCCACAGGCCAACCAAATCACCGTTCCACTGGGGGCACCGTCGTGGAGGCCCTCAACCACAAATCCAGCCTGTAGCTGGCAGGTTCCAATCAGCAACACTGGTTAGGCCACTCCACGATCGATACTAAGGTCGCGAGCCCTAGTCAGGAGCCTCGTGTGATCCCACAGGTCACTCTCCTTTCCACAACACCCCAGTGGTTAAGCGTCTCCACCAGTCAGTCCCGGGTATGACAATCCCTCAACTGCCACTTCACAGGCAGGCTAACACCACAGTGTTCATCCGGGGGGCGACTCACAGCTGCTGCAGCAAATACTTGGAGACAAGACAGCTGCCTTGGGTAGACTGATCCAACGTTCATTACAGCAGTCCCAGGTCGACTCTGTAATCAGACACGTCATCAGTACTAGGGACACTCTAGGGCACGTCACTTACCGGCTCAGACCCAAACGCCCACCTATCCACTCCATAGATGGCGTTGCTGTCTAAGCGCCACCTCACCAGAGGTCAGCAGTGGCTGTGTTATGAGCTGATCAGGACGGGAAACTAGCCCTTGTGGCTGGTATTTCCTGTCCTCGCTTGATGGCGCTGTCCATTTGGAGGGGATTTCGGGAGCTGACCCACAGAGGGCGTGGTCGTCACTGCCCCGTGCTCGGACGCTGGGCTCGGGTCCGTAACACTTCATACACAGTTTTAAATGTAGATATGATAGAGCCTAGTAGGCTCAGGAATCTGTACACCAGTTGATTGACAGTGGAGAGGCGGGACCAAAGAGCCAAAGTTCAACCCCCACTAGCACAAATAGGTGAGTACAAATACGTAAGTACACACACACGAGCCCTGTGTGTGTGTGTGAACTCAGGAACCTGTATATTAGTTGATTGGCAGTAAGAGGCAGGACCAAAGAGCCAAAGTTCAACCTCCGCAACTACAATTAGATAAATACAATTAGGTAAGTACACACACACACAAACACACACACACACACACACACACAAACACACACACACACACACACACACACACACTCACACACACACACACACACACACACAGGTCAACCAGTGGTTGACCTGGAGAGCATTGGGTTTGTAAACAAGCACCAACATGGGTTCTGGACAGGGAAATCATGCCTAACAAACCTTTTAGAATTCTATGATAAAGTAACAAGGATAAGGCAGGACAGAGAAGGCTGGGCCGACTGCATATTTCTTGACTGCCAAAAGGCCTTTGATACAGTACCGCACATGAGACTGCTATACAAACTTGAGAGGCAGGCAGAAGTAAGCGGAAAGGCCCTAGTATGGGTGAAGAACTACCTAACAGGAAGGAGTCAGAGGGTAATGGTAAGGGGCGAGAAGTCGGACTGGCGAACAGTAACAAGTGGAGTACCTCAAGGATCGGTGCTGAGACCAATCCTCTTTCTAATTTACGTAAATGATATGTTTACAGGAGTGGAATCATACATGTCAATGTTTGCGGATGACGCAAAATTAATGAGAAGAGTTGTGACAGATGAGGATTGTAGGATCCTCCAAGAGGACTTAAACAGGTTGCAGAGATGGTCAGGGAAATGGCTACTGGAGTTTAACACCAGTAAATGTAAAGTTATGGAAATGGGATCAGGTGATAGACCAAAGGGACAGTACACATTGAAGGGGAACTGAACCTTACGACACTAGAGAAAAGAAGGGAGAGAGGAGATATGATAAGGACATATAAAATACTCAGAGGAATTGACAAAGTGGAAATAGATGAAAAGTTCACACATAATAATAACAGAACGAGGGGCCATGGGTGGAAACTGGAAACTCAGATGAGTCACAGAGATGTTAGGAAGTTTTCTTTTAGCGTGAGAGTAGTAGAAAAATGGAATGCACTTGGGGAACAGGTTGTGGAAGCAAATACTATTCATACTTTTAAAACTAGGTATGATAGGGAAATGGGACAGGAGTCATTGCTGTAAACAACCGATTGCTAGAAAGGCGGGATCCAAGAGTCAATGCTCGATCCTGCAAGCACAAATAGGTGAATAGGTGAGTACACACACACACACACACACACAATCCTGGAGTATGCAGCCCCAGCATGGAGTCCATATCTTGTCAAGGATAAGACTAAACTGGAAAAGGTTCAAAGGTTTGCTAACAGACTAGTACCCGAGCTGAGATGTATGAGCTACGAGGAGAGACTACGGGAATTAAACCTAACTTCGCCCGGAAGACAGAAGAGTTAGGGGGGACATGATCACCACATTCAAGATTCTGAAGGGAATTGATAGGGTAGATAAAGAAAGGCTATTTAACACAAGGGGCACAAGCACAAGGGGACACAGGTGGAAACTGAGTGCCCAAATGAGCCACAGAGATATTAGAAAGAACTTTTGTAGTGTCAGAGTGGTTGACAAATGGAATGCATTAGGAAGTGATGTGGTGGAGGCTGACTCCATACACAGTTTCAAGTGTAGATATGATAGAGCCCAATAGGCTCAGGAATTTGTACACCTGTTGATTGACGGTTGAGAGGCGGAACCAAAGAGCCAGAGCTCAACCCCCCGCAAACACAACTAGGTGAGTATACACACACATACATTCCAACATGGTCCAGCACACACGCCAACATGTGTTCAGAGAGGGGTAAATCTTGTATTACAGGCTTAATAGAATTCTACGACCAGGTGACAAAGATTAAACAAAACGAGAAGGATAGGCGGACTGCATTTTCTTTGACTGTCGGAAAGCCTTTGGCACAGTACCCCTAAGAGGCTGGTACATAAGCTAGAGAGACAGGCAGGAGTGACTGGTATGGTGCTCCAGTGGATAAGGGAGTACCTAAGCAAATAGGAAGCAGAGAGTTACAGTGAGGGGTGAGACCTCAGATTGGTGTGAAGTCACCAGTGGAGTCCCACAGGGCTCTGTACTCGGGCTTATCCTGTTTCTGATATACGTAAATGATCTCCCGGAGGGTATAGACTCATTCCCCTCAATGTTTGCTGACGACGCCAAAATTATGAGAAGGATTAAAACAGGGGGAGGACTACTTGAGGCTTCAAGAAGACCTAGGCAAACTGAAGAAATGGTCGAACAAGTGGTTGTTGGAGTTTAACGAGAAAGACTTGGTGGTTGATATCATGCCAGACCTTTTCTGTGCAGCCCATATCAAGAGGATAACAGCAGCAGCATATGCCAGGCTGGCCAACATAAGAACGGCATTTAGAAACTTGTGTAAGGAATCATTCAGAACTTTGAATACCGCATGTGTCAGACCAATCTTGGAGTATGCAGCTCCAGCATGGAATTCAAATCTAGTCAAGCATAAGACTAAACTAGAGAAGGTTCAAAGGTTTACCACCAGACTAGTATCCGAGATGAGAGGTATGACCTACGAGGAGAGATTACGGGAGTTAAACCTCACATCATTGGAAGACAGAAGAATTAGGGGGGACATAATCACCACATGCAAGATTCTCAAAGGAATTGATAGGGTAGATAAACACAGGCTATTTAACACAAGGGGCACACGCACTAGGGGGCACAGGAGGAAATTGAGTGCCCAAATGAGCCACAGAGATATTAGAAAGAACTACTTTAGTGTCAGAGTGGCTGACAAATTGAATGCATTAGGAAGTGATGTGGTGGAGGTTGACTCCATAAAGAGTTTCAAGTGTAGATATGATAGAGTCGAGTAGGCTCAGGAACCTGTACACCAGTTGATTGACAGTTGAGAGGTATGACCAAAGAGCCAGAGCTCAACCCCCGCAAGACAAATAGGTGAGCTTCCTCCTCCTCCTCCTTCCTCCTCGATCTCCTCTGTCTTCTACTCTTCCTCCTCGCCATCTTTCTCCTCCTTCCTCCTAGTCCTCCTTCTTCTCCTTCCTCCTCATTCTGTTCCTTACTCCTTGCCCTCCTCCTCCTCGCCCTCTTCCTCCTTCCTCCTTGTCCTCCTCCTCATTCCACCTCTCTTCCCTCCTTGCCCTCCTCGTTCTTCCTCCTCGCTCTCCTCCCCCTTCATCCTCGCTCTACTCCTCCATCCTCCTTGCCCTCCTGCTTCCTCCTCACCCTCCTTCTCCTCCTTCCTCCTCGCACTCCTCCTTACTCCTCGAGCTCCTCCTCCTTCCTCCTCACTCTCTTCCTCCTTCCTCCTCGCCCTCCTCCTCTTCCCACCACACTTTCTTCCTCCTTCCTTCTCGCCCTCCTCCTTCCTCCTCGAGCTCCTACTCCTCCGTCCTCCTCTTTCTTCTCCTCCCTAAGTGCAGTATGGATGAACTAACATATTCCCCTTCCCCTCCTCTTCCTTGACTTCTGTAGTTCTGAGGTGTTGCATGGTGAGTTGTAATCACCTACAAGCACTAACCTCTCGTTCTCGTGTAGTTGTACTCATCTACTTGTATTCATCTGCAACCCTACACTACTGCCACCCTACACTACTGCCACCCTACACTACTGCTACCCTACACTACTGCCACCCTACACTACTGCCACCCTACACTACTGCCACCCTACACTACTGCCACCCTACACTACTGCCACCCTACACTACTGCCACCCTACACTACTGCCACCCTACACTACTGCCACCCTACACTACTGCCACCCTACACTACTGCCACCCTCCACTACTGCCACCCTACACTACTGCCACCCTACACTACTGCCACCCTACACTACTACCACCCTACACTACTGCCACCCTACACTACTGCCACCCTACACTACTGCCACCCTACACTACTGCCACCCTCCACTACTGCCACCCTACACTACTGCCACCCTCCACTACTGCCACCCTACACTACTGCCACCCTACACTACTGCCGCCCTACACTGCTGCCACCCTACACTACTGCCACCCTACACTACTGCCACCCTACACTACTGCCACCCTACACTACTGCCACCCTACACTACTGCCACCCTCCACTACTGCCACCCTACACTACTGCCACCCTCCACTACTGCCACCCTACACTACTGCCACCCTACACTACTGCCGCCCTACACTGCTGCCACCTTACACTAATGCCACCCTACACTACTGCCACCCTACACTACTGCCACCCTACTCTACTGCCACCCTCCACTACTGCCACCCTACACTACTGCCACCCTACACTACTGCCACTCTACACTACTGCCACCCTACACTACTGCCACCCTCCATTACTGCAACCCTACACTACCGTCACCCTACACTACTGCCACCCTCCACTTCTGCCAACCTACACTACCACCACCCTACACTACTGCCACCCTACACTACTGCCACCCTACACTACTGCCACCCTACACTACTGCCACCCTACACTACTGCCACCCTACACTACTGCCACCCTACACTACTGCCACCCTAAACTACTGCCACCCTACACTACTGCCACCCTACACTACTGCCACCCTACACTACTGCCACCCTCCACTACCACAACCTTACACTAACGCCACCCTACACTACTGCCACCCTCCATTACTGCCACCCTCCACTACTGCCCCCTCCACTATTGCCACCCACCACTATTGCCACCCTCCACTACTGCCACCCTTCACTACCACCACCCTACACTACCGCCACCCTACACTACTGCCACCCTACACTACTGCCAGCCTACACTACTGCCACCCTACACTACTGCCACCCTCCACTACTGCCACCCTTCACTACCACCACCCTCCACTAATGTCACCCTACACTACTGCCACCCTCCACTACTGCCATCCTACACTACTGCCACCCTCCACTACTGCCACCCTCCGCTACTGCCATCCTCCACTACCACCACCCTCCACTACTGCCACCCTACACTACTGCCACCTTACACTACTGCCACCCTACACTACTGCCACCCTCCGCTACTGCCACCCTCCACTACTGCCACCCTCCACTACTGCCACCCTCCACTACCACAACCCTACACTACTGACACCCTCCACTACTGCCACCCTCCACTACTGCCACCCTACACTACCGCCACCCTCCACTACTGCCACCCTACATTACCGCCACCCTACACTACTGCCATCCTCCACTACCACCACCCTCCACTACCGCCACCCTCCACTACTGCCACCCTACACTACCACCACCCTCCACTACTGCCACCCTACACTACTGCCACCCTAAACTACTGCCACCCTCCACTACTGCCACCCTCCACTACCACAACCCTACGCTACTGCTATCCTCCACTACCACCACCCTCCACTACCGCCACCCTCCACTACTGCCACCCTACACTACCACCACCCTCCACTACTGCCACCCTACACAACCGCCACCCTACACTACCACCACCCTACACTACTGCCACCCTCCACTACCACCACCCTACATTACCACCACCCTACACCACTGCCACCCTACCCTACTGCCACCCTACACTACTGCCACCCTACTCTACCGCCACCCTCCACTACCACCACCCTACACTACCACCACCCTCCACTACTGCCACCCTACACAACCGCCACCCTACACTACCACCACCCTACACTACTGCCACCCTACACTACTGCCACCCTACACTACTGCCACCCTACACTACGGCCACCCTACACTACTACCACCCTACTCTACCACCACCCTACACTACTGCCACCCTACACTATCACCACCCTACACTATCGCCACCCTACCTACTGCCACCCTACACTACCACCACCCTACACTACTGCCACCCTACACTACTGCCACCCTACTCTACCGCCACCTTACACTACCGGCACCCTACACTACTGCCACCCTATATTACCTCCACCCTACACTACTGCCACCCTACAATACCGCCACCCTACACTACCGCCACCCTACACTACTGCCACCCTACACTAACGCCACCCTACACTACTGCCACCCTACACTAACGCCACCCTACACTACTGCCACCCTACACTACTGCCACTCTACACTACTGCCACCCTACACTACTGCCACCCTCCATTACCGCCACCCTACACTACTGCCACCCTACACTACCGCCACCCTACACTACCGCCACCCTCCATTACCGCCACCCTACATTACTGCCACCCTCCATTACCGCCACCCTACACTACTGCCACCCTACACTACCGCCACTCTACACTACTGCCACCCTACACTACTGCCACCTTCCATTACCGCCACCCTACACTACTCCCACCCTCCATTACCGCCACCCTACACTACTGCCACCCTACACTAACGCCTCCCTACACTACTGAGACCCTACACTACCGCCACCCTACACTACTGCCACCCTACACAACGGCTACCCTACACTACCGCCACCTACACTATTGCCACCCTACACTACTGCCACCCTCCATTACCGCCACCCTACACTACTGCCACCTTCCATTACCGCCACCCTACACTACTGCAACCCTACACTACTGCCACCCTACACTACTGCCACCCTCCATTACCGCCACCCTACACTACTGCCACCCTCCATTACCGCCACCCTACACGACTGCCACCCTCCATTACCGCCACCCTACACTACTGCCACCCTACACTACCGCCACCCTACACTACTGCCACCCTCCATTACCGCCACCCTACACTACTGCCACCCTTCACTACTGCCACCCTACACTACTGCCACCCTACACTACGGCCACTCTACACTACCGCAACCCTACACAACTGCCACCCTACACTACTGCAACCCTACACTACCGCCACCCTACACTACTACACTACCGCCAACCTACACTACCGCCACCCTACACTACCGCCACCCTACACTACTGCCACCCTCCATTACCGCGACCCTACACTACTGCCACCCTACACTACCGCCACCCAACACTACTGCCACCCTCCATTACCGCCACCCTACACTTCTGCAACCCTACACTACTGCCAACCTCCACTACCACCACCCTACACTACTGCCACCCTACACTACTGCCACCCTCCACTACCACCACCCTACACTACTGCAACCCTACACTACTGCCACCCTACACTACTGCCACCCTCTACTACTGCCACCCTACACTACCGCCACTCTTCACTACTGCCACCCTACACTACTGCCACCCTCCACTATTGCCACCTTACACTACTGCCACCCTACACTACTGCCACCCTGCACTACTGCTACCCTCCACTACTGCCACCCTACACTACTGCCACCCTCCACTACTGCCACCCTACACTACCGCCACCCTACACTACCGCCACCCTACACTACTGCCACTCTACACTACCGCCACCCTACACTACCGCCACCCTACACTACTGCCACCCTACACTACCGCCACCCTACACTACCGCCACCCTACACTACTGCCACCCTACACTACCGCCACCCTACACTACTGCCACCCTACACTACCGCCACCCTACACTACCGCCACCCTACACTACCGCCACCCTACACTACCGCCACCCTACACTACCGCCACCCTACACTACTGCCACCCTACACTACCGCCACCCTACACTACTGCCACCCTACACTACCGCCACCCTACACTACCGCCACCCTACACTACCGCCACCCTACACTACCGCCACCCTACACTACCGCCACCCTACACTACCGCCACCCTACACTACCGCCACCCTACACTACCGCCACCCTACACTACCGCCACCCTACACTACTGCCACCCTACACTACCGCCACCCTACACTACCGCCACCCTACACTACTGCCACCCTACACTACCGCCACCCTACACTACCGCCACCCTACACTACCGCCACCCTACACTACCGCCACCCTACACTACTGCCACCCTACACTACCGCCACCCTACACTACCGCCACCCTACACTACTGCCACCCTACACTACCGCCACCCTACACTACCGCCACCCTACACTACCGCCACCCTACACTACTGCCACCCTACACTACCGCCACCCTACACTACCGCCACCCTACACTACCGCCACCCTACACTACCGCCACCCTACACTACTGCCACCCTACACTACCGCCACCCTACACTACCGCCACCCTACACTACCGCCACCCTACACTACCGCCACCCTCCACTACCGCCACCCTACACTACCGCCACCCTACACTACCGCCACCCTACACTACCGCCACCCTACACTACCGCCACCCTACACTACCGCCACCCTACACTACCGCCACCCTACACTACTGCCACCCTACACTACCGCCACCCTACACTACCGCCACCCTAAACTACCGCCACCCTACACTACCGCCACCCTACACTACCGCCACCCTACACTACCACCACCCTCCACTACCGCCACCCTACACTACCGCCACCCTACACTACCGCCACCCTACACTACCGCCACCCTACACTACTGCCACCCTACACCAGGGGTCTCCAAACTTGTCAATGTAAGCGCCACATTATATATTTCCCATATTTATGCAGGCCGGAGGAATAAAAAATGAAAAAAACAAAAAACAAATCAGTGCCAGTAATTTAATTTCTTAAATATTAAAGTATAAACATGGAAAAATTAAAACATATCTTTTTGGAAAAAATCAGGGTAAACTAAATAGATTCCTGCCTTTAGTTTTATGCAACCAAATTAGTGTGACGAATGATACTGTCATTTTGACTTCAAAATTTCATTAAAATCAGGTTCCAGATTAGATGAGCCAATTGTAAGAATTGATTTCAAGTGATCATGAGACAAATTTGCTCGATAGTTAGATTTCACATACTTCATTTTGGAAAAAGTTTGTTCACACAAGTATGCTGAACCAAAAATGGACACAAAACTACAAGCAAACTTTATCAAATTTGGAAACTGATCAGATTTCCTTCTCTATACTTATCTTTCAGTCTGTCATCTGCCTGGAGATCAATAATTTCCATTTGAAATTGAGTTGGAAGATTTTCAGCATTGCAGTCAAATGGATTATGAAAGAGCCTGATTTCATTTGCTTTGGCATCAAGGTCAGCAAATCGCTTCTGAAACTGTTTTTTCAAAACTGAAATTATTTCATTTGCAAATGAAAAAGGAAATTCAACTTTACTTTCTGCATGAAATTTTTCACAACATGGAAAATGAGCAAAATTCTTAACCTTCACCTGGCCTTCAAGTAGCGCAAGTTTTGCTCTGAATGCCTTGACATGAACAAAGTAGTCACTGATCAAATTTGTTTTGCCTTGCAATTTCAGATTCAAGTTATTCATATGACCTGTCATATCTGCAAAAAATGCCAATTTCCAAATCCATTCACATTCTGATAATAATGGCTGAGGTTTATTTTTCTCTGTGAGAAATAAATCAATTTCTAATGTGAGCTCAAAGAAATGCAGCAAAACCTTTCCACAACTAAGCCATCTAACTGCTGTATAATAAGGCAAGTTACAAACTCTGCATCAATTTCTTTCAAGAAATCACGGAACTGGCGATGGTTGAGTGCATGAGATCTAATGAAATTAACCACAGAAACAACAGGTTTCATGACACAAGACATATCAACATATTTTAGGCACAATGCTTGTTGATGGATAAGGAAATGCAGAAAAATGGGTTTTGAGAATCCTCCAACCTCACAAGCTGTTGTAATTTGCCCAATCAAACCCTTCATTGTCCCAGACATATTCTTTCCTCCATCAATTGTCACACACTGCACTTGTTTCCATTCCAGGTTATATTCTGTCATAGTTTAATTACTTCATTGAAAATGTCCTCTCGAGTTGTTGTGGTGTGCATGCTGTGAACTGATGCTAATTCTTGGCTCACATTAAATTCACTATCAACACCATGAATGAATACTAAGAGCTGAGAAGTATCACACACATCAGTTGATTCATCCAACGCAAGAGAATACCAACAAAATCTTTTTGTTTTTTCCTTTATTTGCCGAATTATGTCGCCTCCTAAATCTTCAATTCTACGAGCAACAGTATTTGACCCAAGACTTATCATTTTGAAGAGGTTTACTTTTTCTGGACATACCTCTCCTGCTGCTTCCACTATACACTCTTTTATGATACTACCATCAGTGAAAGGTTTTCCTTTTTTAGCCAACACATAGGCAACTTTGTAACTGGCTCTAGTTGAATTTTCATTTTCAGATTTTTTCTTACTGAAAACAGCTTGTTGAGAATGCAGACTGTGCTGAAATGATTCAAACTTTTTAGTGCGTTCTGCTCCTGTGATGTGAGAATAACTTGAGCCATGTTTAGATTCATAGTGCCGACGAATATTGTATTCCTTCAGAACAGCAACACTGTCTCTACATATTATGCATAAAGCTTTATCATTTGCTATCACAAAAAAGTACTTTATCTTCCATTCGTCATTGAACCGACGGCACTCACTGTCCACTTTTCTTTTCTTTATTTTTTCCATATCTGAAAACATAAGGGTAAAATAAATGAAATAAATTCTACAAGAAAAAAACAGCTTGTATGTGGTGTTAAAAAGCATAGCATATTATTATAAAGTGGTAAATATTATGGCAACAGCTTTCGTTGATAAACTTAATGGTTACCATTTTAACTATTTTAAACATGCAATATTTTTGGCTACAATAGTATTATTGCTATTTTGTATAACTAAGATAAAGGCATTGTCATAGTACAGAGAAAAGAATATTGTACAGTGTTTGTGCTCCCTGAAACGGAAGCAGCGAAGCCCAACTCGCCCTCCATCCCCACAATATACAGTTATACACAACTGATTGGTTGTAATGCACAACACATACCTACCAGTATTAGTATCTGTGCGTCACACTATCGAGAGAGAAAAAAACTGACTCGGGTTGAGCGCAACCAGTCAGCAGCCCCAGCTTTGAATAATTCTGCGATGCCATTCGTACGATAATTATTTTTTCAAGGCCACCACACAGGGATTTGTTTGGAGGGCCGGATGAAATTATGTGGCGGGCCTGATGAAATTATGTGGCGGGCCGGATGTGGCCCGCGGGCCATAGTTTGGAGACCCCTGCCCAACACTACTGCCACCCTCCACTATTGCCACCCTCCACTATTGCCACCCTACACTACTGCCACCCTCCACTATTGCGACCCTCCACTACTGCCACCCTACACTACTGCCACCCTCCACTACTGCCATCCTACATTTCTGCCACCCTTCACTACTGCAACCCTACACTACTGCCACCCTCCACTACTGCCACCCTACACTACTGCCACCCTACACTACAGCCACCCTACACTACTTCCACCCTTCACTACTGCCACCCTACAATACTGCCACCCTACACTACTGCATCCCTATACTAATGCCACCCTCCACTACTGCCACCCTACACTACTGCCACCCTCCACTACTGCCACCCTACACTACCGCCACCCTACACTACTGCCACTCTACACTACCGCCACCCTACACTACCGCCACCCTACACTACTGCCACCCTACACTACCGCCACCCTACACTACTGCAACCCTACACTAATGCCACACTCCACTACTGCCACCCTCCACTACTGCCACCCTACACTACTGCCATCCTCCACTACTGCCACCCTCCACTACTGCCACTCTACACTACTGCCACCCTCCACACTACTGCCACCCTACACTTCTGCCACCCTTCACTACTGCCACCCTACACTACTGCCACCCCTCCACTACTGCCACCCTACATTAGTGCCACCCTACACTACTTCCACCCTACACTACTTCCACCCTTCACTACTACAACCCTACAATACTGCCACCCTACACTACTGCCGCCCTATACTAATGCCACCCTACACTACTGCCACCCTACACTACTGCCACCCTCCACTACTGCCACCCTACACTACTGCCACCCTACACTACTGCCACTCTACACTACTGCCACCCTACACTACTGCCACCCTACACTACTGCCACCCTCCACTACTGCCACCCTTCACTAATGCCACCCTTCACTACTGCCACTCTACACTACCGCCACCCTACACTACAGCCACCCTACACTACTGCCACCCTACACTACTGCCACCCTACACTACTGCCACCCTCCACTACTGTCACCCTACACTACTGCCACCCTTCACTACTGCCACCCTACACTACTGCCACCCTCCACTACTGTCACCCTCAAGTAATGCAACCCTCCATTACCACTACCCTACATTACCGCCACCCTACACAACTGCCACCCTCCACATCAGCCATCCTACACTATTGCGACCCTCCACTACTACCACCCTCCACTACTGCCACCCCAACACTACCACCACCCTCCACTACTGCCACCCTACACTACTGCCACCCTTCACTACCACCACCCTCCACTACTGCCACCCTACACTACCTCCACCCTACACTACTGCCACCCTCCACTTCTGCCATCCTACACTACTGCCACCCTTCAGTACCACCACCCACCACTACCACCGCCCTCCACTACTGCCACCCTACACTACTGCCACCCTACACTACTGCCACCCTCCACTACCAAAACCCTCCACTACTGCCACCCTACACTACCGCCACTCTCCACTACTGCCACCCTACATTACCGCCACCCTACACTACTGCCATCCTCCACTACTGCCACCCTACACTACCACCACCCTCCACTACTGCCACCCTCCACTACTGCCATCCTCCACTACTACCACCCAACACTACTGCCACCATACACAACCGCCACCCTACACTACCACCACCCTACACTACTGACACCCACACTACTGCCAGCCTTCACTACTGCCACCCTACATAACCGCCACCCTACACTACCACCAGCCTACACCACCGCCACCCTTCCCTACTGCCACCCTACACTACTGCCACCGTACTCTACCGCCACCCTCCACTACCACCACCCTACACTACCGCCACCCTACACTACAACCACCCTACACTACTGCCACCCTACACTACCGCCACCCTACACTACAACCACCCTACACTACTGCCACCCTACACTACCGCCACCCTACACTACTGCCACCCTACTCTACTGCCACCCTACACTACCGCCACCCTACACTACTGCCACCCTACACTACCACCACCCTACACTACTGCCACCCTACACTACCACCACCCTACACTACCGCCACCCTACACTTATGCCACCCTACTCTACCGCCACCCTACACTAACGCCACCCTACACTACTGCCACCCTACACTACCGCCACCCTACACTACTGCCACCCTACACTACAACTACCCTACACTACCGCCACCCAACACTACTGCCCCCTTACTCTACCGCCACCCTACACTACTGCCACCCTACTCTAACGCCACCCTACACTACTGCCACCCTACACTACCGCCACCCTACAATACTGCTACCCTAAACTACCGCCACCCTATACTACCGCCACCTTACACTACTGCCACCCTACACTAACGCCACCCTACAGTACTGCCACCCTACACTACAGCCACCCTACACTACTGCCACCCTACACTGCCGCCACCCTACACTACCGCCACCCTACACAACTGCCACCCTCCATTACGGCTACCCTACACTAATGCAACCCTACACTACTGCCACCCTACACTACCACCACCCTACACTACCGCCACCCTACACTACCGCCACCCTACACAACTGCCAACCTCCATTACCGCCACCCTACACTACTGACACCCTACACTACCACCACCCTACACTACCGCCACCCTACACTACTGCCACCCTCCATTACCGTCACCCTACCCTACTGCAACCCTACACTACTGCCAACCTTCCACTACCACCACCCTACACTACTTCCACCCTACACTACTGCCACCCTACACTACTGCCACCCTCTACTACCACCACCCTATACTACTGCAACCCTACACTACTGCCACCCTGCAAAACTGCCACCCTCCACCACTGCCACCCTACACTACTGCCACCCTTCACTACTGCCACCCTACACTACTGCCACCCTCCACTACTGCCACCCTACACTACTGCCACCCTCCACTACTGCCACCCTACACTACTGCAACCCTCCACTACTGCCACCCTACACTACTGCCACCCTCCACTACTGCCACCTTACACTACCGCCACCCTACACTACCGCCACCCTACACTACTGCCACCCTACACTACCGCCACCCTACACTACCACCACCCTAAACTACTGCCACCCTACACTACCGCCACCCTACACTACCGTCACCCTACACTTCTGCCATCCTACACTACCGCCACCCTACACTACTGCAATCCTACACTAATGCCACAATCCACTACTGCCACCCTCCACTACTGCCACCCTACACTACTGCCACCCTCCACTACTCCCTCCCTTCACTACTTCCACCCTACACTACTGCCACCCTCCACTACTGCCACCCTACACTACTGCCACCCTCCACTACTGTCATTCTACACTACTGCCACCCTTCACTACTGCCACCCTACATTACTGCCACCCTACACTACCGCCACCCTACACTACTGCCACCCTACACTACTGCCACCCTTCACTACTGCCACCCTACACTACTGCCACCCTCCACTACTGCCACCCTTCACTACTGCCACCCTTCACTACTGCCACCCTACACTACCGCCACCCTACACTACTGCCACCCTACACTACTGCCACCCTACACTACTGCCACCCTACACTACTGCCACCCTACTCTACTGCCACCCTACACTACTGCCACCCTCCACTACTGCCACGCTTCACTACTGCCACCCTCCACTACTGCCACCCTTCATTACTGCCACCCTGCACTACTGCCACCCTACACTACTGCCACCCTACACTACTGCCACCCTCCACTACTGCCACCCTTCACTACTGCCACCCTTCACTACTTCCACCCTACACTACTGCCACCCTCCACTACTGCCACCCTACACTACTGCCACCCTACACTACTGCCACCCTCCACTACTGTCATTCTACACTACTGCCACCCTTCACTACTGCCACCCTACATTACTGCCACCCTACACTACCGCCACCCTACACTACTGCCACCCTACACTACTGCCACCCTTCACTACTGCCACCCTACACTTCTGCCACCCTCCACTACTGCCACCCTTCACTACTGCCACCCTTCACTACTGCCACCCTACACTACCGCCACCCTACACTACTGCCACCCTACACTACTGCCACCCTACACTACTGCCACCCTACACTACTGCCACCCTACACTACTGCCACCCTACACTACTGCCACCCTCCACTACTGCCACCCTTCGCAACTGCCACCCTGCACTACTGCCACCCTACACTACTGCCACCCTCCACTACTCCCTCCCTTCACTACTTCCACCCTACACTACTGCCACCCTCCACTACTGCCACCCTACACTACTGCCACCCTCCACTACTGTCATTCTACACTACTGCCACCCTTCACTACTGCCACCCTACACTACCGCCACCCTACACTACTGCCACCCTACACTACTGCCACCCTTCACTACTGCCACCCTACACTACTGCCACCCTCCACTACTGCCACCCTTCACTACTGCCACCCTTCACTACTGCCACCCTACACTACCGCCACCCTACACTACTGCCACCCTACACTACTGCCACCCTACACTACTGCCACCCTACACTACTGCCACCCTACTCTACTGCCACCCTACACTACTGCCACCCTCCACTACTGCCACGCTTCACTAATGCCACCCTCCACTACTGCCACCCTTCATTACTGCCACCCTGCACTACTGCCACCCTACACTACTGCCACCCTACACTACTGCCACCCTCCACTACTGGCACCCTTCACTACTGCCACCCTTCACTACTTCCACCCTACACTACTGCCACCCTCCACTACTGCCACCCTACACTACTGCCACCCTACACTACTGCCACCCTCCACTACTGTCATTCTACACTACTGCCACCCTTCACTACTGCCACCCTACATTACTGCCACCCTACACTACCGTCACCCTACACTACTGCCACCCTACACTACTGCCACCCTTCCCTACTGCCACCCTACACTACTGCCACCCTCCACTACTGCCACCCTTCACTACTGCCACCCTTCACTACTGCCACCCTACACTACCGCCACCCTACACTACTGCCACCCTACACTACTGCCACCCTACACTACTGACACCCTACACTACTGCCACCCTACACTACTGCCACCCTACACTACTGCCACCCTCCACTACTGCCACCCTTCGCAACTGCCACCCTGCACTACTGCCACCCTACACTACTGCCACCCTACACTACTGCCACCCTACACTTCTGCCACCCTGCACTACTGCCACCCTACACTACTGCCACCCTCCACTACTGCCACCCTTCACTACTGCCACCCTGCACTACTGCCACCCTACACTACTGCCACCCTTCACTACTGCCACCCTACACTACCGCCACCCAACACTACTGCCATCCTACACTACTGCCACCCTACACTACTGCCACCTTACACTACTGCCACCCAACACTACTGCCACCCTCCACTACTGTCACCCTACAATACTGCCACCCTTCACTACTGCCACCCTATCCTACTGCCACCCTCCACTACTGCCACCCTTCACTACTGCCACCCTTCAATACTGCCACCCTACACTACCGCCACCCTACACTACTGCCACCCTACACTACTGCCACCCTACACTACTGCCACCCTACACTACTGCCACCCTCCACTACTGTCATTCTACACTACTGCCACCCTTCACTACAGCCACCCTACACTACTGCCACCCTACACTACTGCCACCCTACACTACTGCCACCCTACACTACTTCCACCGTTCACTACTGCCACCCTACACTACTGCCACCCTACACTACTGCAACCCTACACTAATGCCACCCTACACTACTTCCACCCTACACTACTGCCACCCTGCACTACTGCCACCCTACACTACTGCCACCCTCCACTAATGCCACCCTTCACTACTGCCACCCTGCACTACTGCCACCCGACACTACTGCCACCCTACACTACCGCCACCCAACACTACTGCCACCCTACACTACTGCCACCCTACACTACTGCCACCTTACACTACTGCCACCCAACACTACTGCCACCCTCCACTACTGTCACCCTACACTACTGCCACCCTTCACTACTGCCACCCTACACTACTGCCACCCTACACTACTGCCACCCTCCACTTCTGCCATCCTACACTACTGCCACCCTTCAGTACCACCACCCACCACTACCACCGCCCTCCACTACTGCCACCCTACACTACTGCCACCCTACACTACTGCCACCCTCCACTACCAAAACCCTCCACTACTGCCACCCTACACTACCGCCACTCTCCACTACTGCCACCCTACATTACCGCCACCCTACACTACTGCCATCCTCCACTACTGCCACCCTACACTACCACCACCCTCCACTACTGCCACCCTCCACTACTGCCATCCTCCACTACTACCACCCAACACTACTGCCACCATACACAACCGCCAACCTACACTACCACCACCCTACACTACTGACACCCACACTACTGCCAGCCTTCACTACTGCCACCCTACATAACCGCCACCCTACACTACCACCAGCCTACACCACCGCCACCCTTCCCTACTGCCACCCTACACTACTGCCACCGTACTCTACCGCCACCCTCCACTACCACCACCCTACACTACCGCCACCCTACACTACAACCACCCTACACTACTGCCACCCTACACTACCGCCACCCTACACTACAACCACCCTACACTACTGCCACCCTACACTACCGCCACCCTACACTACTGCCACCCTACTCTACTGCCACCCTACACTACCGCCACCCTACACTACTGCCACCCTACACTACCACCACCCTACACTACTGCCACCCTACACTACCACCACCCTACACTACCGCCACCCTACACTTATGCCACCCTACTCTACCGCCACCCTACACTAACGCCACCCTACACTACTGCCACCCTACACTACCGCCACCCTACACTACTGCCACCCTACACTACAACTACCCTACACTACCGCCACCCAACACTACTGCCCCCTTACTCTACCGCCACCCTACACTACTGCCACCCTACTCTAACGCCACCCTACACTACTGCCACCCTACACTACCGCCACCCTACAATACTGCTACTCTAAACTACCGCCACCCTATACTACCGCCACCTTACACTACTGCCACCCTACACTAACGCCACCCTACAGTACTGCCACCCTACACTACAGCCACCCTACACTACTGCCACCCTACACTGCCGCCACCCTACACTACCGCCACCCTACACAACTGCCACCCTCCATTACGGCTACCCTACACTAATGCAACCCTACACTACTGCCACCCTACACTACCACCACCCTACACTACCGCTACCCTACACTACCGCCACCCTACACAACTGCCAACCTCCATTACCGCCACCCTACACTACTGACACCCTACACTACCACCACCCTACACTACCGCCACCCTACACTACTGCCACCCTCCATTACCGCCACCCTACCCTACTGCAACCCTACACTACTGCCAACCTTCCACTACCACCACCCTACACTACTGCCACCCTACACTACTGCCACCCTACACTACTGCCACCCTCTACTACCACCACCCTATACTACTGCAACCCTACACTACTGCCACCCTGCAAAACTGCCACCCTCCACCACTGCCACCCTACACTACTGCCACCCTTCACTACTGCCACCCTACACTACTGCCACCCTCCACTACTGCCACCCTACACTACTGCCACCCTCCACTACTGCCACCCTACACTACTGCAACCCTCCACTACTGCCACCCTACACTACTGCCACCCTCCACTACTGCCACCTTACACTACCGCCACCCTACACTACCGCCACCCTACACTACTGCCACCCTACACTACCGCCACCCTACACTACCACCACCCTAAACTACTGCCACCCTACACTACCGCCACCCTACACTACCGTCACCCTACACTTCTGCCATCCTACACTACCGCCACCCTACACTACTGCAATCCTACACTAATGCCACAATCCACTACTGCCACCCTCCACTACTGCCACCCTACACTACTGCCACCCTCCACTACTCCCTCCCTTCACTACTTCCACCCTACACTACTGCCACCCTCCACTACTGCCACCCTACACTACTGCCACCCTCCACTACTGTCATTCTACACTACTGCCACCCTTCACTACTGCCACCCTACATTACTGCCACCCTACACTACCGCCACCCTACACTACTGCCACCCTACACTACTGCCACCCTTCACTACTGCCACCCTACACTACTGCCACCCCCCACTACTGCCACCCTTCACTACTGCCACCCTTCACTACTGCCACCCTACACTACCGCCACCCTACACTACTGCCACCCTACACTACTGCCACCCTACACTACTGCCACCCTACACTACTGCCACCCTACACTACTGCCACCCTACACTACTGCCACCCTCCACTACTGCCACGCTTCACTACTGCCACCCTCCACTACTGCCACCCTTCATTACTGCCACCCTGCACTACTGCCACCCTACACTACTGCCACCCTACACTACTGCCACCCTCCACTACTGCCACCCTTCACTACTGCCACCCTTCACTACTTCCACCCTACACTACTGCCACCCTCCACAACTGCCACCCTACACTACTGCCACCCTACACTACTGCCACCCTCCACTACTGTCATTCTACACTACTGCCACCCTTCACTACTGCCACCCTACATTACTGCCACCCTACACTACCGCCACCCTACACTACTGCCACCCTACACTACTGCCACCCTTCACTACTGCCACCCTACACTACTGCCACCCTCCACTACTGCCACCCTTCACTACTGCCACCCTTCACTACTGCCACCCTACACTACCGCCACCCTACACTACTGCCACCCTACACTACTGCCACCCTACACTACTGCCACCCTACACTACTGCCACCCTACACTACTGCCACCCTACACTACTGCCACCCTCCACTACTGCCACCCTTCGCAACTGCCACCCTGCACTACTGCCACCCTACACTACTGCCACCCTCCACTACTCCCTCCCTTCACTACTTCCACCCTACACTACTGCCACCCTCCACTACTGCCACCCTACACTACTGCCACCCTCCACTACTGTCATTCTACACTACTGCCACCCTTCACTACTGCCACCCTACACTACCGCCACCCTACACTACTGCCACCCTACACTACTGCCACCCTTCACTACTGCCACCCTACACTACTGCCACCCTCCACTACTGCCACCCTTCACTACTGCCACCCTTCACTACTGCCACCCTACACTACCGCCACCCTACACTACTGCCACCCTACACTACTGCCACCCTACACTACTGCCACCCTACACTACTGCCACCCTACTCTACTGCCACCCTACACTACTGCCACCCTCCACTACTGCCACGCTTCACTACTGCCACCCTCCACTACTGCCACCCTTCATTACTGCCACCCTGCACTACTGCCACCCTACACTACTGCCACCCTACACTACTGCCACCCTCCACTACTGGCACCCTTCACTACTGCCACCCTTCACTACTTCCACCCTACACTACTGCCACCCTCCACTACTGCCACCCTACACTACTGCCACCCTACACTACTGCCACCCTCCACTACTGTCATTCTACACTACTGCCACCCTTCACTACTGCCACCCTACATTACTGCCACCCTACACTACCGTCACCCTACACTACTGCCACCCTACACTACTGCCACCCTTCACTACTGCCACCCTACACTACTGCCACCCTCCACTACTGCCACCCTTCACTACTGCCACCCTTCACTACTGCCACCCTACACTACCGCCACCCTACACTACTGCCACCCTACACTACTGCCACCCTACACTACTGACACCCTACACTACTGCCACCCTACACTACTGCCACCCTACACTACTGCCACCCTCCACTACTGCCACCCTTCGCAACTGCCACCCTGCACTACTGCCACCCTACACTACTGCCACCCTACACTACTGCCACCCTACACTTCTGCCACCCTGCACTACTGCCACCCTACACTACTGCCACCCTCCACTACTGCCACCCTTCACTACTGCCACCCTGCACTACTGCCACCCTACACTACTGCCACCCTTCACTACTGCCACCCTACACTACCGCCACCCAACACTACTGCCATCCTACACTACTGCCACCCTACACTACTGCCACCTTACACTACTGCCACCCAACACTACTGCCACCCTCCACTACTGTCACCCTACAATACTGCCACCCTTCACTACTGCCACCCTATCCTACTGCCACCCTCCACTACTGCCACCCTTCACTACTGCCACCCTTCAATACTGCCACCCTACACTACCGCCACCCTACACTACTGCCACCCTACACTACTGCCACCCTACACTACTGCCACCCTACACTACTGCCACCCTCCACTACTGTCATTCTACACTACTGCCACCCTTCACTACAGCCACCCTACACTACTGCCACCCTACACTACTGCCACCCTACACTACTGCCACCCTACACTATTTCCACCGTTCACTACTGCCACCCTACACTACTGCCACCCTACACTACTGCAACCCTACACTAATGCCACCCTACACTACTTCCACCCTACACTACTGCCACCCTGCACTACTGCCACCCTACACTACTGCCACCCTCCACTAATGCCACCCTTCACTACTGCCACCCTGCACTTCTGCCACCCGACACTACTGCCACCCTACACTACCGCCACCCAACACTACTGCCACCCTACACTACTGCCACCCTACACTACTGCCACCTTACAGTACTGCCACCCAACACTACTGCCACCCTCCACTACTGTCACCCTACACTACTGCCACCCTTCACTACTGCCACCCTACACTACTGCCACCCTCCACTACTGCCACCCTTCACTACTGCCACCCTTCACTACTGCCACCCTACACTACCGCCACCCTACACTACTGCCACCCTCCACTACTGCCACCCTACACTACTGCCACCCTACACTACTGCCACCCTCCACTACTGTCATTCTACACTACTGCCACCCTTCACTACTGCCACCCTACATTACTGCCACCCTACACTACCGCCACCCTACACTACTGCCACCCTACACTACTGCCACCCTTCACTACTGCCACCCTACACTACTGCCACCCTCCACTACTGCCACCCTTCACTACTGCCACCTTTCACTACTGCCACCCTACACTACCGCCACCCTACACTACTGCCACCCTACACTACTGCCACCCTACACTACAGCCACCCTACACTACTGCCACCCTACACTACTGCCACCCTACACTACTGCCACCCTCCACTACTGCCACGCTTCACTACTGCCACCCTCCACTACTGCCACCCTTCATTACTGCCACCCTGCACTACTGCCACCCTACACTACTGCCACCCTACACTACTGCCACCCTCCACTACTGCCACCCTTCACTACTGCCACCCTTCACTACTTCCACCCTACACTACTGCCACCCTCCACTACTGCCACCCTACACTACTGCCACCCTACACTACTGCCACCCTCCACTACTGTCATTCTACACTACTGCCACCCTTCATTACTGCCACCCTACATTACTGCCACCCTACACTACCGCCACCCTACACTACTGCCACCCTATTCTACTGCCACCCTTCACTACTGCCACCCTACACTACTGCCACCCTCCACTACTGCCACCCTTCACTACTGCCACCCTTCACTATGCCACCCTACACTACCGCCACCCTACACTACTGCCACCCTACACTACTGCCACCCTACACTACTGCCACCCTACACTACTGCCACCCTACACTACTGCCACCTTACACTACTGCCACCCTCCACTACTGCCACCCTTCACTACTGCCACCCTGCACTACTGCCACCCTACACTACTGCCACCCTACACTACTGCCACCCTACACTACTGCCACCCTGCACTACTGCCACCCTACACTACTGCCACCCTCCACTACTGCCACCCTTTACTACTGCCACCCTGCACTACTGCCAGCCTACACTACTGCCACCCTTTACTACTGCCACCCTACACTACCGCCACCCAACACTACTGCCATCCTACACTACTGCCACCCTACACTACTGCCACCTTACACTGCTGCCACCCAACACTACTGCCACCCTCCACTACTGTCACCCTACACTACTGCCACCCTTCACTACTGCCACCCTACACTACTGCCACCCTCCACTACTGCCACCCTTCACTACTGCCACCCTTCAATACTGCCACCCTACACTACCGCCACCCTACACTACTGCCACCCTACACTACTGCCACCCTACACTACTGCCACCCTCCACTACTGCCACCCTCCACTACTGTCATTCTACACTACTGCCACCCTTCACTACAGCCACCCTACACTACTGCCACCCTACACTACTACCACCCTACACTACTGCCACCCTACACTACTTCCACCGTTCACTACTGCCACCCTACACTACTGCCACCCTACACTACTGCTACCCTACACTAATGCCACCCTATACTACTGCGACCCTACACTACTGCAACCCTGCACTACTGCCACCCTACACTACTGCCACCCGACACTACTGCCACCCTTCACTACTGCCACCCTGCACTACTGCCACCCGACACTACTGCCACCCTTCACTACTGCCACCCTACACTACCGCCACCCAACACTACTGCCACCCTACACTACTGCCACCCTACACTACTGCCACCTTACACTACTGCCACCCAACACTACTGCCACCCTCCACTACTGTCACCCTACACTACTGCCACCCTTCACTATTGCCACCCTACACTACTGCCACCCTCCACTACTGCCACCCTTCACTGCTGCCACCCTTCACTACTGCCACCCTACACTACCGCCACCCTACACTACTGCCACCCTCCACTACTGCCACCCTACACTACTGCCACCCTACACTACTGCCACCCTCCACTACTGTCATTCTACACTACTGCCACCCTCCACTACTGCCACCCTACATTACTGCCACCCTACACTACCGCCTCCCTACACTACTGCCACCCTACACTACTGCCACCCTTCACTACTGCCACCCTACACTACTGCCACCCTCCACTACTGCCACCCTTCACTACTGCCACCCTTCACTACTGCCACCCTACACTACCGCCACCCTACGCTACTGCCAGCCTACACTACTGCCACCCTACACTACTGCCACCCTACACCACTGCCACCCTACAATACTGCCACCCTCCACTACTGCCACCCTTCACTACTGCCACCCTGCACTACTGCCACCCTACACTACTGCCACCCTACACTACTGCCACCCTACACTACTGCCACCCTGCACTACTGCCACCCTACACTACTGCCACCCTCCACTACTGCCACCCTTCACTACTGCTACCCTGCACTACTGCCACCCTACACTACTGCCACCCTTCACTACTGCCACCCTACACTACCGCCACCCAACACTACTGCCATCCTACACTACTGCCACCCTACACTACTGCCACCTTACACTACTGCCACCCAACACTACTGCCACCCTCCACTACTGTCACCCTACACTACTGCTACCCTTCACTACTGCCACCCTACACTACTGCCACCCTCCACTACTGCCACCCTTCACTACTGCCACCCTTCAATACTGCCACCCTACACTACCGCCACCATACACTACTGCCACCCTACACTACTGCCACCCTACACTACTGCCACCCTACACTACTGCCACCCTCCACTACTGTCATTCTACACTACTGCCACCCTTCACTACAGCCACCCTACACTACTGCCACCCTACACTACTGCCACCCTACACTACTGCCACCCTACACTACTTCCACCGTTCACTACTGCCACCCTACACTACTGCTACCCTACACTAATGCCACCCTACATTACTGCCACCCTACACTACTGCCACCCTGCACTACTGCCACCCTACACTACTGCCACCCTCCACTACTGCCACCCTTCACTACTGCCACCCTGCACTACTGCAACCCGACACTACTGCCACCCTTCACTACTGCCACCCTACACTACCGCCACCCAACACTACTGCCACCCTACACGACTGCCATCCTACACTACTGCCACCTTACACTACTGCCACCCAACACTACTGCCACCCTCCACTACTGTCACCCTACACTACTGCCACCCTTCACAACTGCCACCCTACACTACTGCCACCCTCCACTACTGCCACCCTTCACTACTGCCACCCTTCACTACTGCCACCCTACACTACTGCCACCTTACACTACTGCCACCCTTCACTACTGCCACCCTACACTACCGCCACCCAACACTACTGCCACCCTACACTAATGCCACCCTACACTACTGCCACCCTACACTACTGCCACCCTACACTACTGCCACCCTCCACTACTGTCATACTACGCTACTGCCACCCTTCACTACTGCCACCCTACACTACTGCCACCCTACACTACAGCCAGCCTACACTACTGCCACCCTACACTGCTGCCTTCCTACACTACTGCCCCCCTCCACTACTGCCACCCTTCACTACTGCCACTCTTCACTACTGCAACCCTCCACTACCGCCACCCTACACTACTGCCACCCTACACTACTGCCACCCAACACTACTGCCACCCTCCACTACTGCCACCCTACACAACCGCCACCCTACACTACTGCCACCCTACACTACTGCCACCCTCCACTACTGCCACCCTACACAACTACCACCCTCCACTACTGCCACCCTACACTACTGCCACCCTCCACTACTGCCATGCTACACTACCACCACCCTTCACTACTGCCACCCTATACTACCGCTACCCAACACTACCGCCACCCTACACAACCGCCACCCTACACTACTGCCATCCTGCACTACCGCCACCCTACAGTACCACCACCATTTACTACTGCCACCCTTCACTTCTGCCACCCTACACTACCGCCACCCTTCACTATTGCCACCCTTCACTACTGGCATCCTACACTACCACCACCCTACACTACTGCCACCCTACACTACTGCCACCCTACACTACCGCCACCCTAAACTACTGAAACCCTACACTACTGCCAGCCTCCACTACTGCCACCCTACACTACTGCCACCATACACTACTGCCACCCTCCACTACTGACAACCTGCACTACTGCCATCCTCCACTACTTCCACCCTCATCTACCGCCACCCTACACTACCGCCACCATACACTACTGCCACCCAACACTACAGCCACCCAACACTACCGCTACCCTAAACTACTGCCACCCTACACTACCGCCACCCTACACTACCGCCACTCTACACTACTGCGACCCTACACTTACGCCACCCTACACTACTTCAACTCTACACTAATGCCACACTCCACTACTACCACCCTACACTACTGCCACCCTACACTACTGCCACCCAACACTACTGCCACCCTCCACTACTGCCACCCTACACAACCGCCACCCTACACTACTGCCACCCTACACTACTGCCACCCTCCACTACTGCCACCCTACACAACTACCACCCTCCACTACTGCCACCCTACACTACTGCCACCCTCCACTACTGCCATGCTACACTACCACCACCCTTCACTACTGCCACCCTATACTACCGCTACCCAACACTACCGCCACCCTACACATCCGCCACCCTACACTACTGCCATCCTGCACTACCGCCACCCTACACTACCACCACCCTTTACTACTGCCACCCTACACTACCACCACCCTACAATACTGCCACCCCTCACTACTGCCACCCTACACTACCTCCACCTTTCACTACTGCCACCCTTCACTACTGCCACCCTTCACTTCTGCCACCCTACACTACCGCCACCCTTCACTATTGCCACCCTTCACTACTGGCACCCTACACTACCACCACCCTACACTACTGCCACCCTACACTACTGCCACCCTACACTACCGCCACCCTAAACTACTGCCACCCTACACTACTGCCACCCTCCACTACTGCCACCCTACACTACTGCCACCATACACTACTGCCACCCTGCACTACTTCCACCCTTCACTACTGCCACCCTACACTACTGCCACCCTGCACTACTGCCACCCTACGCTAATGCCAACCTACACTACTGCCACCCTACACTACTGCCACTCTCCACTACTGCCACCCTACACTACTGCCACTCTACACTACTGCCACCCTACACTACTGCCACCCTACACTACTGCCACCCTTCACTACTGCCACCCTACACAACTGCCACCCTCCACTACTGTCACCCTCCAGTACTCCCACTCTCCATTACCACTACCCTACATTACCGCCACCCTCCACTACTGCAACCCTTCACTACTGCCACCCTATGCTAATGCCACCCTACACTACTGCCACCCTACACTACTGCAACTCTCCACTACTGCCACCCTACACTACTGCCACCCTACATTACTGCCACCCTACACTACTGCCACCCTACACTACTGCCATCCTACACTATTGCGACCCTCCACTACTGCCACCCTCCACTACTGCCAACCTACACTAGCACCACCCTCCACTGCTGCCACCCTACACTACTGCCACCATACACTACCACCACCCTTCACTACTGCCAGCCTACACTACCACCACCCTACACTACCACCACCCTCCACTTCTGCCACCCTACTCTATCCCCAACCTCCACTACTGCCACCCTACACTTCTGTCACTCTCCACTACTGCTACCCTACACTACTGTCACCCTACACTACCACCACCCTCCACTATTGCCACCCTACATAACAACCACCCTACACTACCACCACCCTCCACTTCTGCCACCCTACTCTATCCCCAACCTCCACTACTGCCACCCAACACTTCTGTTACTCTCCACTACTGCCACCCTTCAATACTGCCACCCTACACTACTGTCACCCCAAACTACAGCCACCCTCCACTATTGCCACCCTACATAACAACCACCCTACACTACCAACACCCTCCACTTCTGCCACCCTTCTCTATCCCCACCCTCCACTACTGCCACCCTACACTACTGTCACCCTACACTACTGCCACTCTCGACTATTGCTACCCTCCACTACCACCACCCTACAATACCACCACCCTCCTCTACTACCACCGCCACCCTACACTACCACCACCGTAAACTACTGCCACCCTACACTAATGCCACCCTTCACTACTGCCACCCTACACTACCACCACCGTAAACTACTGCTACCCTACACTAAAGCCACCCTTCACTACTGCCACCCTACACTACTGCCACACTACACTACTACCACCCTACACTACCACCACCCTCCACTACTGCCACCCTACACTACTGTCACCCTCCACTACTGCTACCCTACACTACCGCCACCCTCCACTACTGCCACCCTTCAGTACCACCACCCACCACTATCACCGCACTCCACTACTGCCACCCTACACTACTGCCACAATACACTACTGCCAACCTCCACTACCACAACCCACTACTACTGCAACCCTACAATACCGCCACCCTACTCTACTGCCACCCTACATTACCGCCACCCTACACTACTGCCATCCTCCACTACCACCACCCTCCACTACCGCCACCCTCCACTACTGCACCCTACACTACCACCACCCTCCACTACTGCCACCCTCCACTACTGCCATCCTCCTCTACTACCACTCTACACTACTGCCACACTACACAACCGCCACCCTACACAACCACCACCCTACACTACTGCCACCCTCCAGTACTGCCAGCCTACACTACTGCCACCCTACTCTACCGCCACCCAACACTACTACCACCCTACACTACTGCCACCCTACACTACCACCACCCTACACTACTGCCACCCTACACTACTGCCACCCTACACAACTTCCACCCTACACTAACGCCACCCTTCACTACTGCCACCCTACACTACCGCCACCCTACACTACTTCCTCCCTACACTACCGCCACCCTACACTACTGCAACCCTACACTACCGCCACCCTACACTACCGCCACCCTACACTTCCGCCACCCTACACTACCGCCACCCTACACTACTGCCACCCTCCATTACCGCCACCCTACACTACTGCAACCCTACACTACCGCCACCCTACACTACTTCCACCCTCCATTACCGCCACCCTACCCTACTGCAACCCTACACTACTGCCAACCTCCTCCCTACACTACCGCCACACTACACTACCGCCACCCTACACTACCGCCACCCAACACTACTGCCACCCTACACTACTGCCACCCTACACTACCGCCACCCTACACTACTGCCATCCTACACTACAGCCACCCTACACTACCGCCACCCTCCACTACTGCCACCCTCCACTACTGCCACCCTACACTACTGCCACCCTACACTACCGCCACCCTACACTACTGCCACCCTCCATTACCGCCACCCTACCCTACTGCAACCCTACACTACTGCCAACCTCCACTACCACCACACTACACTACTGCCACCCTACACTACTGCCACCCTACACTACTGCCACCCTCCACTACCACCACCCTACACTACTGCAACCCTACACTACTGCCACCCTACACTACTGCCACCCTCCACTACTGCCACCCTACACTACCGCCACCCTTCACTGCTGCCACTCTACACAAATGCCACCCTCCACTACTGCCACCCTACACTACTGCCACCCTCATCTACTGCCACCCTACACTACTGCCACCCTCCACTACTGACAACCTACACTACTGCCATCCTCCACTACTGCCACCCTCATCTACCGCCACCCTACACTACCGCCACCATACACTACTGCCACCCAACACGACAGCCACCCAACACTACCGCCACCCTAAACTACTGCCACCCTACACTACCGCCACCCTACACTACCGCCACTCTACAGTACTGCGACCCTACACTTACGCCACCCTACACTACTTCAACTCTACACTAATGCCACACTCCACTACTACCACCCTACACTACTGCCACCCTACACTACTGCCACCCTCCACTACTGCCACCCTCCACTACTGCCACCCTCCACTACTGCCACCCTACACTACTGCCACCCTACACTACTGCCACCCTACACTACTGCCACCCTTCACTAATGCCACCCTACACTAATGCCACCCTTCACTAATGCCACCCTACACTCCTGCCACCCTACACTACTACCACCCTACAATAATGCCACCCTACACTACTGCCACCCTACACTAATGCCACCCTCCACTACTGCCACCCTACACTACTGCCACCTTACACTACTGCCACCCTACACTACTGCCACCCTACACTACTGCCACCCTACACTACTGCCTTCCTACACTACTGCCACCCTCCACTACTGCCCCCTTCACTACTTCCATCCTTCACTACTGCCACCCTACACTACCGCCACCCTACACTACCGACACCCTACACTACTGCCACCCTACACTACTGCCACCCTACACTACTGCCACCCGACACTACTGCCCCCTTCACTACTTCCACCCTTCACTACTGCCACCCTACACTACCGCCACCCTACACTACCGACACCCTACACTACTGCCACCCTACCCTACTGCAACCCTACACTACTGCCAACCTCCACTACCACCACCCTACACTACTGCTACCCTACACTACTTCCACCCTACACTACCGCCGCCCTACACTACTGCCACCCTACACTAACGCCACCCTACACAACTGCCACCCTACACTACCGCCACCCTACACTACTGCCACCCTCCTTTACTGCCACCCTACACTACTGCAATCCTACACTACCGCCACACTACACTACCGCCACTCTACACTACCGCCACCCTACACTACCGCCACCCTACACTACTACCACCCTTCATTACCGCCACCCTACACTACTGCCATCCTACACTACAGCCACCCTACACTACCGCCACCCTACACTACTGCCACCCTCCATTACCGCCACCCTACCCTACTGCAACCCTACACTACTGCCAACCTCCACTACAACCACCCTACACTATTGCCACCCTACACTACTGCCACCCTCCACTACTGCCACCCTACACTACTGCCACCCTACACTACTGCCACCCTACACTACTGCCACCCTTCACTAATGCCACCCTACACTAATGCCACCCTTCACTAATGCCACCCTACACTCCTGCCACCCTACACTACTACCACCCTACAATAATGCCACCCTACACTACTGCCACCCTACACTAATGCCACCCTCCACTACTGCCACCCTACACTACTGCCACCTTACACTACTGCCACCCTACACTACTGCCACCCTAAACTACTGCCTTCCTACACTAATGCCACCCTCCACTACCACCACCCTACACTAATGCAACCCTACACTACCGCCACACTACACTACCGCCACCCTACACTACCGCCACCCTACACTACCGCCACCCTACACTACTACCACCCTTCATTACCGCCACCCTACCCTACTGCAACCCTACACTACTGCCAACCTCCACTACCACCACCCTACACTATTGCCACCCTACACTACTGCCACCCTACACTACTGCCACCCTCCACTACCACCACCCTACACTACTGCCACCCTACACTACTGCCACCCTCCACTACCACCACCCTACACTACTGCAACCCTACACTACTGCCACCCTACACTACTGCCACCCTCCACTACTGCCACCCTACACTACCGCCACCCTTCACTGCTGCCACTCTACACAAATGCCACCCTCCACTACTGCCACACCACACTACTGCCACCCTCATCTACTGCCACCCTACACTACTGCCACCCTCCACTACTGACACCCTACACTACTGCCACCCTCCACTACTGCCACCCTACACTACCGTCACCCTACACTACCGCCACTCTACACTACTGCCACCCTACACTTACGCCACCCTACACTACTTCAACTCTACACTATTGCCACACTCCACTACTGCCACCCTCTACTACTGCCACTCACCACTACTGCCACCCTACACTACTGCCACCCTCCACTACTGCCACTCTACACTTCTGCCACCCTACACTACTGCCACCCTACACTACTGCCACCCTCCACTACTGCCACCCTACACTACTGCCACCCAACACTAATGCCACCCTACACTACTGCAACCCTACACTACTGCCACCCTTCACTACTGCCACCCTACTCTACCGCCACCCTTCACTACTGCCACTCAATACTACTGCCAACCTACACTACTGCCACCCTACACTACTGCCACCCTACACTACTGCCACCCTACACTACTGCCACCCTTTACTACTGCCACCCTACACTACCGCCACCCAACACTACCACAACCCTACACTACTGCCACCCTATCCTACTGCCACCCTCCACTACTGCCACCCTACTCTACCGCCACCCTTCACTACTGCCACCCTTCACTAATGCCACCCTACACTCCTGCCACCCTACACTACTACCACCCTACAATAATGCCACCCTACACTACTGCCACCCTACACTAATGCCACCCTCCACTACTGCCACCCTACACTACTGCCACCTTACACTACTGCCACCCTACACTACTGCCAACCTACACTACTGCCTTCCTACACTACTGCCACCCTCCACTACTGCCCCCTTCACTACTTCCACCCTTCACTACTGCCACCCTACACTACCGCCACCCTACACTACCGACACCCTACACTACTGCCACCCTACACTACTGCCACCCTACACTACTGCCACCCGACACTACTGCCCCCTTCACTACTTCCACCCTTCACTACTGCCACCCTACACTACCGCCACCCTACACTACCGACACCCTACACTGCTGCCACCCTACCCTACTGCAACCCTACACTACTGCCAACCTCCACTACCACCACCCTACACTACTGCTACCCTATACTACTTCCACCCTACACTACCGCCGCCCTACACTACTGCCACCCTACACTAACGCCACCCTACACTACTGCCACCCTACACTACCACCACCCTACACAACCGCCACCCTACACTACTGCCACCCTCCATTACTGCCACCCTACACTAATGCAACCCTACACTACCGCCACACTACACTACCGCCACCCTACACTACCGCCGCCCTACACTACGGCCACCCTACACTACTGTCACCCTTCATTACCGCCACCCTACACTACTGCCATCCTACACTACAGCCACCCTACACTACCGCCACCCTACACTACTGCCACCCTCCATTACCGCCACCCTACCCTACTGCAACCCTACACTACTGCCAACCTCCACTACCACCACCCTACACTATTGCCACCCTACACTACTGCCACCCTACACTACTGCCACCCTCCACTACCACCACCCTACACTACTGCAACCCTACACTACTGCCACCCTACACTACTGCCACCCTCCACTACCGCCACCCTACACTACCGACACCCTACACTACTGCCACCCTACACTACTGCCACCCTACACTACTGCCACCCGACACTACTGCCCCCTTCACTACTTCCACCCTTCACTACTGCCACCCTACACTACCGCCACCCTACACTACCGACACCCTACACTGCTGCCACCCTACCCTACTGCAACCCTACACTACTGCCAACCTCCACTACCACCACCCTACACTACTGCTACCCTATACTACTTCCACCCTACACTACAGCCGCCCTGCACTACTGCCACCCTACACTAACGCCACCCTACACTACTGCCACCCTACACTACCGCCACCCTACACAACCGCCACCCTACACTACTGCCACCCTCCATTACTGCCACCCTACACTAATGCAACCCTACACTACCGCCACACTACACTACCGCCACCCTACACTACCGCCACCCTACACTACGGCCACCCTACACTACTGTCACCCTTCATTACCGCCACCCTACACTACTGCCATCCTACACTACAGCCACCCTACACTACCGCCACCCTACACTAATGCCACCCTACACTATTGCCACCCTACACTACTGCCACCCTACACTACTGCCACCCTCCACTACCACCACCCTACACTACTGCAACCCTACACTACTGCCACCCTACACTACTGCCACCCTCCACTACTGCCACCCTACACTACCGCCACCCTTCACTGCTGCCACTCTACACAAATGCCACCCTCCACTACTGCCACACCACACTACTGCCACCCTCATCTACTGCCACCCTACACTACTGCCACCCTCCACTACTGACACCCTACACTACTGCCACCCTCCACTACTGCCACCCTACACTGCCGTCACCCTACACTACCGCCACTCTACACTACTGCCACCCTACACTTACGCCACCCTACACTACTTCAACTCTACACTATTGCCACACTCCACTACTGCCACCCTCTACTACTGCCACTCACCACTACTGCCACCCTACACTACTGCCACCCTCCACTACTGCCACTCTACACTTCTGCCACCCTACACTACTGCCACCCTACACTACTGCCACCCTCCACTACTGCCACCCTACACTACTGCCACCCAACACTAATGCCACCCTACACTACTGCAACCCTACACTACTGCCACCCTACACTACTGCAACCCTACACTACTGCCACCCTACACTACAACCACCCTCCACTACTGCCACCCTTCACTACTGCCACCCTACTCTACCGCCACCCTACACTACTGCCACTCAACACTACTGCCAACCTACACTACTGCCACCCTACACTACTGCCACCCTACACTACTGCCACCCTACACTACTGCCACCCTTTACTACTGCCACCCTACACTACCGCCACCCAACACTACCACAACCCTACACTACTGCCACCCATCACTACTGCCACCCTACACTACTGCCACCTAACACTTCCACCACCCTACACTACTGCCACCCTTCACTACTGCCACCCTACACTACCACCAAACAACACTACCACCACCTTACACAACTGCCACCCTATACTACTGCCACCCTACACTACTGCCACCCTACACTACTTCAACCCTACACTAATGCAACCCTCCACTACTGCCACCCTCCACTACTGCCACCCTACACTACTGCCACCCTACACTACTGCCACCCTCCACTACTGCCACCCTCCACTACTGCCACCCTCCACTACTGCCACCCTACACTACTGCCACCCTACACTACTGCCACCCTACACTACTGCCACCCTTCACTAATGCCACCCTACACTACTGCCACCCTACACTAATGCCACCCTCCACTACTGCCACCCTACACTACTGCCACCTTACACTACTGCCACCCTACACTACTGCCACCCTACACTACTGCCTTCCTACACAACTGCTACCCTCCACTACTGCCCCCTTCACTACTTCCACCCTTCACTACTGCCACCCTACACTACTGCCACCCTACACTACTGCCACCCTCCACTACTGCCACCCTACACTACTGCCACCCAACACTACTGCCACCCTACACTACTGCAACCCTACACTACTGCCACCCTACACTACAACCACCCTACACTACTGCCACCCTTCACTACTGCCACCCTACACTACCGCCACCCTACACTACGGCCACTCAACACTACTGCCAACCTACACTACTGCCACCCTACACTACTGCCACCCTACACTACTGCCACCCTACACTACTGCCACCCTACACTACTGCCACCCTTTACTACTGCCACCCTACACTACCGCCACCCAACACTACCACAACCCTACACTACTGCCACCCATCACTACTGCCACCCTACACTACTGCCACCCTACACTGCTGCAACTCTACACTACTGCCACCCTACACTACAACCACCCTACACTACTGCCACCCTTCACTACTGCCACCCTACACTACCGCCACCCTACACTACGGCCACTCAACACTACTGCCAACCTACACTACTGCCACCCTACACTACTGCCACCCTATACTACTGCCACCCTACACTACTGGCACCCTACACTACTGCCAGCCTTCACTACTGCCACCCTATACTACTTCAACCCTACACTAATGCAACCGTCCACTACTGCCACCCTCCACTATTGCCACCCTACACTACTGCCACCCTACACTACTGCCACCCTCCACTACTGCCACCCTCCACTACTGCCACCCTCCACTACTGCCACCCTACACTACTGCCACCCTTCACTACTGCCACCCTACACTACTGCCACCCTTCACTAATGCCACCCTACACTACTGCCATCCTACACTAATGCCACCCTCCACTACCGCCACCCTACACTACCGACACCCTACACTACTGCCACCCTACAATAATGCCACCCTACACTACCACCACCCTACACTACTGCCACCCTTCACTACTGGCCACCCTACACTACCACCAAACAAAACTACCACCACCTTACACTACTGCCACCCTATACTACTGCCACCCTACACTACTGCCACCCTACAATAATGCCACCCTACACTACCACCACCCTACACTACTGCCACCCTCCACTACTGCCACCCTACACTACTGCCACCTTACACTACTGCCACCCTACACTACTGCCACCCTACACTACTGCCACCCTACACTACTGCCACCCTACACTACTGCCACCCTTTACTACTGCCACCCTACACTACCGCCACCCAACACTACCACAACCCTACACTACTGCCACCCATCACTACTGCCACCCTACACTACTGCCACCCTTCACTACAGCCACCCTACACTACCACCAAACAACACTACCACCACCTTACACTACTGCCACCCTATACTACTGCCACCCTACACTACTGGCACCCTACACTACTGCCAGGCTTCACTACTGCCACCCTACACTACTTCAACCCTACATAAATGCAACCCTCCACTACTGCCACCCTCCACTACTGCCACCCTACACTACTGCCACCCTACACTACTGCCACCCTCCACTACTGCCACCCTCCACTACTGCCACCCTCCACTACTGCCACCCTACACTACTGCCACCTTACACTACTGCCACCCTACACTACTGCCACCCTACACTACTGCCTTCCTACACTACTGCCACCCTCCACTACTGCCCCCTTCACTACTTCCTCCCTTCACTACTGCCACCCTACACTACCGCCACCCTACACTACCGACACCCTACACTACTGCCACCCTACAATAATGCCACCCTACACTACTGCCACCCTACACTAATGCCACCCTTCACTACTGCCACCCTACACTACTGCCACCTTACACTACTGCCACCCTACACTACTGCCACCCTACACTACTGCCTTCCTACACTACTGCTACCCTCCACTACTGCCCCCTTCACTACTTCCACCCTTCACTACTGCCACCCTACACTACCGCCACCCTACACTACCGACACCCTTCACTACTGCCACCCTACACTACTGCCACCCTACACTACTGCCACCCTACACTAATGC
>NC_091210.1:4327325-4364213 GCF_040958095.1 Procambarus clarkii | reverse complement strand
TAACGTAGAGTACCATCATGTTGTTGTCTGAGGAGACAAGTGTTGATGATTAACGTAGAGTACCATCATGTTGTTGTCTGAGAGAGGACAAGTGTTGATGATTAACGTAGAGTACCATCATGTTGTTGTCTGAGAGAGACAAGTGTTGATGATTAACGTAGAGTACCATCATGTTGTTGTCTGAGAGAGACAAGTGTGATTAACGTAGAGTACCATCATGTTGTTGTCTGAGAGAGACAAGTGTTGATGATTAACGTAGAGTACCATCATGTTGTTGTCTGAGAGAGACAAGTGTTGATGATTAACGTAGAGTACCATCATGTTGTTGTCTGAGAGAGACAAGTGTTGATGATTAACGTAGAGTACCATCATGTTGTTGTCTGAGAGAGACAAGTGTTGATGATTAACGTAGAGTACCATCATGTTGTTGTCTGAGAGAGACAAGTGTTGATGATTAACGTAGAGTACCATCATGTTGTTGTCTGAGAGAGACAAGTGTTGATGATTAACGTAGAGTACCATCATGTTGTTGTCTGAGAGAGACAAGTGTTGATGATTAACGTAGAGTACCATCATGTTGTTGTCTGAGAGAGACAAGTGTTGATGATTAACGTAGAGTACCATCATGTTGTTGTCTGAGAGAGACAAGTGTTGATGATTAACGTAGAGTACCATCATGTTGTTGTCTGAGAGAGACAAGTGTTGATGATTAACGTAGAGTACCATCATGTTGTTGTCTGAGAGAGACAAGTGTTGATGATTAACGTAGAGTACCATCATGTTGTTGTCTGAGAGAGACAAGTGTTGATGATTAACGTAGAGTACCATCATGTTGTTGTCTGAGAGAGACAAGTGTTGATGATTAACGTAGAGTACCATCATGTTGTTGTCTGAGAGAGACAAGTGTTGATGATTAACGTAGAGTACCATCATGTTGTTGTCTGAGAGAGACAAGTGTTGATGATTAACGTAGAGTACCATCATGTTGTTGTCTGAGAGAGACAAGTGTTGATGATTAACGTAGAGTACCATCATGTTGTTGTCTGAGAGAGACAAGTGTTGATGATTAACGTAGAGTACCATCATGTTGTTGTCTGAGAGAGACAAGTGTTGATGATTAACGTAGAGTACCATCATGTTGTTGTCTGAGAGAGACAAGTGTTGATGATTAACGTAGAGTACCATCATGTTGTTGTCTGAGAGAGACAAGTGTTGATGATTAACGTAGAGTACCATCATGTTGTTGTCTGAGAGAGACAAGTGTTGATGATTAACGTAGAGTACCATCATGTTGTTGTCTGAGAGAGACAAGTGTTGATGATTAACGTAGAGTACCATCATGTTGTTGTCTGAGAGAGACAAGTGTTGATGATTAACGTAGAGTACCATCATGTTGTTGTCTGAGAGAGACAAGTGTTGATGATTAACGTAGAGTACCATCATGTTGTTGTCTGAGAGAGACAAGTGTTGATGATTAACGTAGAGTACCATCATGTTGTTGTCTGAGAGAGACAAGTGTTGTGATTAACGTAGAGTACCATCATGTTGTTGTCTGAGAGAGACAAGTGTTGGATTAACGTAGAGTACCATCATGTTGTTGTCTGAGAGAGACAAGTGTTGATGATTAACGTAGAGTACCATCATGTTGTTGTCTGAGAGAGACAAGTGTTGATGATTAACGTAGAGTACCATCATGTTGTTGTCTGAGAGAGACAAGTGTTGATGATTAACGTAGAGTACCATCATGTTGTTGTCTGAGAGAGACAAGTGTTGATGATTAACGTAGAGTACCATCATGTTGTTGTCTGAGAGAGACAAGTGTTGATGATTAACGTAGAGTACCATCATGTTGTTGTCTGAGAGAGACAAGTGTTGATGATTAACGTAGAGTACCATCATGTTGTTGTCTGAGAGAGACAAGTGTTGATGATTAACGTAGAGTACCATCATGTTGTTGTCTGAGAGAGACAAGTGTTGATGATTAACGTAGAGTACCATCATGTTGTTGTCTGAGAGAGACAAGTGTTGATGATTAACGTAGAGTACCATCATGTTGTTGTCTGAGAGAGACAAGTGTTGATGATTAACGTAGAGTACCATCATGTTGTTGTCTGAGAGAGACAAGTGTTGATGATTAACGTAGAGTACCATCATGTTGTTGTCTGAGAGAGACAAGTGTTGATGATTAACGTAGAGTACCATCATGTTGTTGTCTGAGAGAGACAAGTGTTGATGATTAACGTAGAGTACCATCATGTTGTTGTCTGAGAGAGACAAGTGTTGATGATTAACGTAGAGTACCATCATGTTGTTGTCTGAGAGAGACAAGTGTTGATGATTAACGTAGAGTACCATCATGTTGTTGTCTGAGAGAGACAAGTGTTGATGATTAACGTAGAGTACCATCATGTTGTTGTCTGAGAGAGACAAGTGTTGATGATTAACGTAGAGTACCATCATGTTGTTGTCTGAGAGAGACAAGTGTTGATGATTAACGTAGAGTACCATCATGTTGTTGTCTGAGAGAGACAAGTGTTGATGATTAACGTAGAGTACCATCATGTTGTTGTCTGAGAGAGACAAGTGTTGATGATTAACGTAGAGTACCATCATGTTGTTGTCTGAGAGAGACAAGTGTTGATGATTAACGTAGAGTACCATCATGTTGTTGTCTGAGAGAGACAAGTGTTGATGATTAACGTAGAGTACCATCATGTTGTTGTCTGAGAGAGACAAGTGTTGATGATTAACGTAGAGTACCATCATGTTGTTGTCTGAGAGAGACAAGTGTTGATGATTAACGTAGAGTACCATCATGTTGTTGTCTGAGAGAGACAAGTGTTGATGATTAACGTAGAGTACCATCATGTTGTTGTCTGAGAGAGACAAGTGTTGATGATTAACGTAGAGTACCATCATGTTGTTGTCTGAGAGAGACAAGTGTTGATGATTAACGTAGAGTACCATCATGTTGTTGTCTGAGAGAGACAAGTGTTGATGATTAACGTAGAGTACCATCATGTTGTTGTCTGAGAGAGACAAGTGTTGATGATTAACGTAGAGTACCATCATGTTGTTGTCTGAGAGAGACAAGTGTTGATGATTAACGTAGAGTACCATCATGTTGTTGTCTGAGAGAGACAAGTGTTGATGATTAACGTAGAGTACCATCATGTTGTTGTCTGAGAGAGACAAGTGTTGATGATTAACGTAGAGTACCATCATGTTGTTGTCTGAGAGAGACAAGTGTTGATGATTAACGTAGAGTACCATCATGTTGTTGTCTGAGAGAGACAAGTGTTGATGATTAACGTAGAGTACCATCATGTTGTTGTCTGAGAGAGACAAGTGTTGATGATTAACGTAGAGTACCATCATGTTGTTGTCTGAGAGAGACAAGTGTTGATGATTAACGTAGAGTACCATCATGTTGTTGTCTGAGAGAGACAAGTGTTGATGATTAACGTAGAGTACCATCATGTTGTTGTCTGAGAGAGACAAGTGTTGATGATTAACGTAGAGTACCATCATGTTGTTGTCTGAGAGAGACAAGTGTTGATGATTAACGTAGAGTACCATCATGTTGTTGTCTGAGAGAGACAAGTGTTGATGATTAACGTAGAGTACCATCATGTTGTTGTCTGAGAGAGACAAGTGTTGATGATTAACGTAGAGTACCATCATGTTGTTGTCTGAGAGAGACAAGTGTTGATGATTAACGTAGAGTACCATCATGTTGTTGTCTGAGAGAGACAAGTGTTGATGATTAACGTAGAGTACCATCATGTTGTTGTCTGAGAGAGACAAGTGTTGATGATTAACGTAGAGTACCATCATGTTGTTGTCTGAGAGAGACAAGTGTTGATGATTAACGTAGAGTACCATCATGTTGTTGTCTGAGAGAGACAAGTGTTGATGATTAACGTAGAGTACCATCATGTTGTTGTCTGAGAGAGACAAGTGTTGGATGATTAACGTAGAGTACCAATCATGTTGTTGTCTGAGGAGAGACAAGTGTTTGATGATTAACGTAGAGTACCATCATGTTGTGTCTGAGAAGAGACAAGTGTTGGTGATTAACGTAGAGTACCATCATGTTGTTGTCTGAGAGAGACAAGTGGTTGGTGATTAACGTAGAGTACCATCATGTTGTTGTCTGAGAGGAGACAGAGTGTTGTGATTAACGTAGAGTACCATCATGTTGTTGTCATGGGGAGAGACAAGTGTTGTGATTAACGTAGAGTACCATCATGTTGTTGTCTGAGAGAGACAGTGTTGATGATTAACGTAGAGTACCATCATGTTGTTGTCTAGAGAGAGACACGTGTTGATGATTAACGTAGAGTACCATCATGTTGTTGTCTAGAGAGAGAACAAGTGTTGATGATTAACGTAGAGTACCATCATGTTGTGTGTCTGAGGAGACAAGTGTTGATGGATTAACGTAGAGTTCCATCATGTTGTTGTCTGAGAGAGACAAGTGTTGGTGATTAACGTAGAGTACCATCATGTTGTTGTCTGAGAGAGACAAGTGTTTGTGATTAACGTAGAGTACCATCATGTTGTTGTCTGAGAGAGACAAGTGTTGATGATTAACGTAGAGTACCATCATGTTGTTGTCTGAGAGAGACAAGTGTTGATGATTAACGTAGAGTACCATCATGTTGTTGTCTGAGAGAGACAAGTGTTGATGATTAACGTAGAGTACCATCATGTTGTTGTCTGAGAGAGACAAGTGTTGATGATTAACGTAGAGTACCATCATGTTGTTGTCTGAGAGAGACAAGTGTTGATGATTAACGTAGAGTACCATCATGTTGTTGTCTGAGAGAGACAAGTGTTGATGATTAACGTAGAGTACCATCATGTTGTTGTCTGAGAGAGACAAGTGTTGATGATTAACGTAGAGTACCATCATGTTGTTGTCTGAGAGAGACAAGTGTTGATGATTAACGTAGAGTACCATCATGTTGTTGTCTGAGAGAGACAAGTGTTGATGATTAACGTAGAGTACCATCATGTTGTTGTCTGAGAGAGACAAGTGTTGATGATTAACGTAGAGTACCATCATGTTGTTGTCTGAGAGAGACAAGTGTTGATGATTAACGTAGAGTACCATCATGTTGTTGTCTGAGAGAGACAAGTGTTGATGATTAACGTAGAGTACCATCATGTTGTTGTCTGAGAGAGACAAGTGTTGATGATTAACGTAGAGTACCATCATGTTGTTGTCTGAGAGAGACAAGTGTTGATGATTAACGTAGAGTACCATCATGTTGTTGTCTGAGAGAGACAAGTGTTGATGATTAACGTAGAGTACCATCATGTTGTTGTCTGAGAGAGACAAGTGTTGATGATTAACGTAGAGTACCATCATGTTGTTGTCTGAGAGAGACAAGTGTTGATGATTAACGTAGAGTACCATCATGTTGTTGTCTGAGAGAGACAAGTGTTGATTAACGTAGAGTACCATCATGTTGTTGTCTGAGAGAGACAAGTGTTGATGATTAACGTAGAGTACCATCATGTTGTTGTCTGAGAGAGACAAGTGTTGATGATTAACGTAGAGTACCATCATGTTGTTGTCTGAGAGAGACAAGTGTTGATGATTAACGTAGAGTACCATCATGTTGTTGTCTGAGAGAGACAAGTGTTGATGATTAACGTAGAGTACCATCATGTTGTTGTCTGAGAGAGACAAGTGTTGATGATTAACGTAGAGTACCATCATGTTGTTGTCTGAGAGAGACAAGTGTTGATGATTAACGTAGAGTACCATCATGTTGTTGTCTGAGAGAGACAAGTGTTGATGATTACGTAGAGTACCATCATGTTGTTGTCTGAGAGAGACAAGTGTTGGTGATTAACGTAGAGTACCATCATGTTGTTGTCTGAGAGAGACAAGTGTTTGATGATTAACGTAGAGTACCATCATGTTGTTGTCTGAGAGAGACAAGTGTTGGATGATTAACGTAGAGTACCATCATGTTGTTGTCTGAGGAGACAAGTGTTGGTGATTAACGTAGAGTACCATCATGTTGTTGTCTGAGGAGAGACAAGTGTTGATGATTAACGTAGAGTACCATCATGTTGTTGTCTGAGAGAGACAAGTGTTGGTGATTAACGTAGAAGTACCATCATGTTGTTGTCTGAGAGAGACAAGTGTTGGTGATTAACGTAGAGTACCATCATGTTGTTGTCTGAGAGGAGACAAGTGTTGGTGATTAACGTAGAGTACCATCATGTTGTTGTCTGAGAGAGACAAGTGTTGTGATTAACGTAGAGTACCATCATGTTGTTGTCTGAGAGAGACAAGTGTTGAGTGATTAACGTAGAGTACCATCATGTTGTTGTCTGAGAGAGACAAGTGTTGATGATTAACGTAGAGTACCATCATGTTGTTGTCTGAGAGAGACAAGTGTTGGTGATTAACGTAGAGTACCATCATGTTGTTGTCTGAGGAGAGACAAGTGTTGATGATTAACGTAGAGTACCATCATGTTGTTGTCTGAGAGAGACAAGTGTTGATGATTAACGTAGAGTACCATCATGTTGTTGTCTGAGAGAGACAAGTGTTGATGATTAACGTAGAGTACCATCATGTTGTTGTCTGAGAGAGACAAGTGTTGGTGATTAACGTAGAGTACCATCATGTTGTTGTCTGAGAGAGACAAGTGTTGGTGATTAACGTAGAGTACCATCATGTTGTTGTCTGAGAGAGGACAAGTGTTGATGATTAACGTAGAGTACCATCATGTTGTTGTCTGAGAGAGACAAGTGTTGTGATTAACGTAGAGTACCATCATGTTGTTGTCTGAGAGAGACAAGTGTTGGTGATTAACGTAGAGTACCATCATGTTGTTGTCTGAGAGAGACAAGTGTTGGTGATTAACGTAGAGTACCATCATGTTGTTGTCTGAGAGAGACAAGTGTTGTGATTAACGTAGAGTACCATCATGTTGTTGTCTGAGAGAGACAAGTGTTGATGATTAACGTAGAGTACCATCATGTTGTTGTCTGAGAGAGACAAGTGTTGATGATTAACGTAGAGTACCATCATGTTGTTGTCTGAGAGAGACAAGTGTTGATGATTAACGTAGAGTACCATCATGTTGTTGTCTGAGAGAGACAAGTGTTTGTGATTAACGTAGAGTACCATCATGTTGTTGTCTGAGAGAGACAAGTGTTGATGATTAACGTAGAGTACCATCATGTTGTTGTCTGAGAGAGACAAGTGTTGATGATTAACGTAGAGTACCATCATGTTGTTGTCTGAGAGAGACAAGTGTTGATGATTAACGTAGAGTACCATCATGTTGTTGTCTGAGAGAGACAAGTGTTTGTGATTAACGTAGAGTACCATCATGTTGTTGTCTGAGAGAGACAAGTGTTGATGATTAACGTAGAGTACCATCATGTTGTTGTCTGAGAGAGACAAGTGTTTGTGATTAACGTAGAGTACCATCATGTTGTTGTCTGAGAGAGACAAGTGTTGATGATTAACGTAGAGTACCATCATGTTGTTGTCTGAGAGAGACAAGTGTTGATGATTAACGTAGAGTACCATCATGTTGTTGTCTGAGAGAGACAAGTGTTTGATGATTAACGTAAGAGTTACCATCATGTTGTTGTCTGAGGAGGACAAGTGTTTGTGATTAACGTAGAGTACCATCATGTTGTTGTCTGAGAGAGACAAGTGTTGTGATTAACGTAGAGTACCATCATGTTGTTGTCTGAGAGAGACAAGTGTTTGATGATTAACGTAGAGTACCATCATGTTGTTGTCTGAGAGAGACAAGTGTTTGATGATTAACGTAGAGTACCATCATGTTGTTGGTCTGAGAGAGACAAGTGTTTGTGATTAACGTAGAGTACCATCATGTTGTTGTCTGAGAGAGACAAGTGTTTGATGATTAACGTAGAGTACCATCATGTTGTTGTCTGAGAGAGACAAGTGTTGTGATTAACGTAGAGTACCATCATGTTGTTGTCTGAGAGAGACAAGTGTTGGTGATTAACGTAGAGTACCATCATGTTGTTGTCTGAGAGAGACAAGTGTTGTGATTACCGTAGAGTCCCATCATGTTGTTGTCTGAGAGAGACAAGTGTTGATGATTAAAGTAGAGTACCATCATGTTGTTGTCTGAGAGAGACAAGTGTTTGTGATTAACGTAGAGTACCATCATGTTGTTGTCTGAGAGAGACAAGTGTTGGTGATTAACGTAGAGTACCATCATGTTGTTGTCAGAGAGAGACAAGTGTTTGTGATTAACGTAGAGTACCATCATGTTGTTGTCTGAGAGAGACAAGTGTTGATGATTAACGTAGAGTACCATCATGTTGTTGTCAGAGAGAGACAAGTGTTTGTGATTAACGTAGAGTACCATCATGTTGTTGTCTGAGAGAGACAAGTGTTGATGATTAACGTAGAGTACCATCATGTTGTTGTCAGAGAGAGACAAGTGTTTGTGATTAACGTAGAGTTCCATCATGTTGTTGTCTGAGAGAGACAAGTGTTGATGATTAACGTAGAGTACCATCATGTTGTTGTCTGAGAGAGACAAGTGTTTGTGATTAACGTAGAGTACCATCATGTTGTTGTCTGAGAGAGACAAGTGTTGATGATTAACGTAGAGTTCCATCATGTTGTTGTCTGAGAGAGACAAGTGTTGATGATTAACGTAGAGTACCATCATGTTGTTGTCTGAGAGAGACAAGTGTTGATGATTAACGTAGAGTACCATCATGTTGTTGTCTGAGAGAGACAAGTGTTTGTGATTAACGTAGAGTACCATCATGTTGTTGTCTGAGAGAGACAAGTGTTGATGATTAACGTAGAGTACCATCATCTTGTTGTCTGAGAGAGACAAGTGTTTGTGATTAACGTAGAGTACCATCATGTTGTTGTCTGAGAGAGACAAGTGTTGATGATTAACGTAGAGTACCATCATGTTGTTGTCTGAGAGAGACAAGTGTTGATGATTAACGTAGAGTACCATCATGTTGTTGTCTGAGAGAGACAAGTGTTGATGATTAACGTAGAGTTCCATCATGTTGTTGTCTGAGAGAGACAAGTGTTTGTGATTAACGTAGAGTACCATCATGTTGTTGTCTGAGAGAGACAAGTGTTGATGATTAACGTAGAGTACCATCATGTTGTTGTCTGAGAGAGGACAAGTGTTGATGATTAACGTAGAGTTCCATCATGTTGTTGTCTGAGAGAGACAAGTGTTGATGATTAACGTAGAGTCCATCATGTTGTTGTCTGAGAGAGACAAGTGTTGATGATTAACGTAGAGTACCATCATGTTGTTGTCTGAGAGAGACAAGTGTTGGTGATTAACGTAGAGTACCATCATGTTGTTGTCTGAGAGAGACAAGTGTTGGTGATTAACGTAGAGTACCATCATGTTGTTGTCTGAGAGAGACAAGTGTTGATGATTAACGTAGAGTACCATCATGTTGTTGTCTGAGAGAGACAAGTGTTTGTGATTAACGTAGAGTACCATCATGTTGTTGTCTGAGAGAGACAAGTGTTTGTGATTAACGTAGAGTACCATCATGTTGTTGTCTGAGAGAGACAAGTGTTGATGATTAACGTAGAGTACCATCATGTTGTTGTCTGAGAGAGGCAAGTGTTGGTGATTAACGTAGAGTACCATCATGTTGTTGTCTGAGAGAGACAAGTGTTGATGATTAACGTAGAGTACCATCATGTTGTTGTCTGAGAGAGACAAGTGTTTGTGATTAACGTAGAGTACCATCATGTTGTTGTCTGAGAGAGACAAGTGTTGATGATTAACGTAGAGTACCATCATGTTGTTGTCTGAGAGAGACAAGTGTTTGTGATTAACGTAGAGTTCCATCATGTTGTTGTCTGAGAGAGACAAGTGTTGGTGATTAACGTAGAGTACCATCATGTTGTTGTCTGAGAGAGACAAGTGTTGATGATTAACGTAGAGTACCATCATGTTGTTGTCTGAGAGAGACAAGTGCTTGTGATTAACGTAGAGTTCCATCATGTTGTTGTCTGAGAGAGACAAGTGTTGATGATTAACGTAGAGTACCATCATGTTGTTGTCTGAGAGAGACAAGTGTTGATGATTAACGTAGAGTACCATCATGTTGTTGTCTGAGAGAGACAAGTGTTTGTGATTAACGTAGAGTTCCATCTGTTACGGACCCGGATTCAGCGTCCGAGCCTGGAGCAGTGACAAACACGCCATCTGTGGGTCAGCTCCCGAAACCCCCGCCAAACGAACGACGACACCTAGTGAGGACAGCGTGTACTGGCCTCGAGGACCAGTTTCCAGTCTGGTTCAGCGCTCAACACCGCCGCTCCTGACCTCTGGTGAGGTGGTGCTCCGACGACAGCGCCATCTATGGAGTGGATATGTCGGGCGTTTGTATCTGAGCCTGTGAGTGTGGTGTATTAGTGTCCCGGTTATTAATGACGTGTCTGCTTACAGAGCCGACCTGGGACCACTGTGTTGAAGGTGGAGTCAGTCTACCCGAGGCAGCCAGTCTCCATACAGTGAAGTTTGCTGCAGCTGTCGTGACGTCGTCCCCCGGAAGAACACTGTGGTGTGTTAAGCCTGCCAGTGGAGTGGCAGTGGAAGGATTACCCGGGACCGACGGTCGGAGACGATAATCCACTGGGGTATTGAGGACAGGAGGGTGATTGGTGATATCACACGAGACTCCTGTCTAGGGCGTACCCCCTTATATCGTTCGTGGAGTGGCCGTGCCAGCCTTGGTGGCTCTGTACCTGCCAGCAGACCTGCTGGACGTGTGGTTGACGGCCTCCACGACGGTGCCCCCAGTGGACCTGTGTTGTGGCTGACCTGTGGCCAGGGTAGACTCGGCGTTCTCAGAGGACACGTCTTGAGGCCACGAAGAAAGCACCGCGGACTCGGCACCGAGCTTCGAGGATCCATAGTCTCCAGCAGAAGACTACAGTGTTGATCCCCTTGTAAAGTGTTAATACCCCTCCCCCTTGTGTATTCTTTTATTATATATATTTAAACGGTGAAGGTGAAGATTACATTATATTAAGTTCTTACCTTTCTTTCCCTACTCCCTTTAAGTTACTTGCGTCACGGATCGCATCCCTTGATAGCCTCTACTGGCTTGGGGCCGGATATATATCTTCCTCTAACTACATCAGAGTAAGAACCCCGTTGCGTCCCGAGAGGGCCGTAACACCATCATGTGTGTTGTCTGAGAGAGACAAGTGTTGATGATTAACGTAGAGTACCATCATGTTGTTGTCTGAGAGAGACAACGTGGTGATGATATAACGTAGAGTAACCATCATGTTGTTGTCTGAGAGAGACAAGTGTTGGTGATTAACGTAGAGTACCATCAATGTTAGTTTGTCTGAGAGGGGGGGGGGGGGGGGGGAGAGAAAGACCCAAGTGTTGATGATTAACGTAGAGTACCATCATGTTGTTGTTCCTGAGAGAGTGAACAAGTGTTGATGATTAACGTAGAGTAGCCATCATGTTGTTGTCTGAGAGAGACAAGTGTTTGTGATTAACGTAGAGTTCGAAAAAAAAAAAAAAAAAACCATCATGTTGTTGTCTGAGAGAAGACAAGTGTTGGTGATTAACGTAGAGTACCATCATGTTTGTTGGCTGAGGGGGGGGGGGGGGCAAAGTGTTGATGATTAACGTAGAGGACCATCAGGTTGTTGTCTGAGAGAGACAAGTGCTTGTGATTAACGTAGAGTTCCATCATGTTGTTGTCTGAGAGAGACAAGTGTTGATGATTAACGTAGAGTACCATCATGTTGTTGTCTGAGAGAGACAAGTGTTGATGATTAACGTAGAGTACCATCATGTTGTTGTCTGAGAGAGACAAGTGTTGATGATTAACGTAGAGTACCATCATGTTGTTGTCTGAGAGAGACAAGTGTTGATGATTAACGTAGAGTACCATCATGTTGTTGTCTGAGAGAGACAAGTGTTGATGATTAACGTAGAGTACCATCATGTTGTTGTCTGAGAGAGACAAGTGTTGGATGATTAACGTAGAGTACCATCATGTTGTTGTCTGAGAGAGACAAGTGTTGATGATTAACGTAGAGTACCATCATGTTGTTGTCTGAGAGAGACAAGTGTTGATGATTAACGTAGAGTACCATCATGTTGTTGTCTGAGAGAGACAAGTGTTGATGATTAACGTAGAGTACCATCATGTTGTTGTCTGAGAGAGACAAGTGTTGATGATTAACGTAGAGTACCATCATGTTGTTGTCTGAGAGAGACAAGTGTTGATGATTAACGTAGAGTACCATCATGTTGTTGTCTGAGAGAGACAAGTGTTGATGATTAACGTAGAGTACCATCATGTTGTTGTCTGAGAGAGACAAGTGTTGATGATTAACGTAGAGTACCATCATGTTGTTGTCTGAGAGAGACAAGTGTTGATGATTAACGTAGAGTACCATCATGTTGTTGTCTGAGAGAGACAAGTGTTGATGATTAACGTAGAGTACCATCATGTTGTTGTCTGAGAGAGACAAGTGTTGATGATTAACGTAGAGTACCATCATGTTGTTGTCTGAGAGAGACAAGTGTTGATGATTAACGTAGAGTACCATCATGTTGTTGTCTGAGAGAGACAAGTGTTGATGATTAACGTAGAGTACCATCATGTTGTTGTCTGAGAGAGACAAGTGTTGATGATTAACGTAGAGTACCATCATGTTGTTGTCTGAGAGAGACAAGTGTTGATGATTAACGTAGAGTACCATCATGTTGTTGTCTGAGAGAGACAAGTGTTGATGATTAACGTAGAGTACCATCATGTTGTTGTCTGAGAGAGACAAGTGTTGATGATTAACGTAGAGTACCATCATGTTGTTGTCTGAGAGAGACAAGTGTTGATGATTAACGTAGAGTACCATCATGTTGTTGTCTGAGAGAGACAAGTGTTGATGATTAACGTAGAGTACCATCATGTTGTTGTCTGAGAGAGACAAGTGTTGGTGATTAACGTAGAGTACCATCATGTTGTTGTCTGAGAGAGACAAGTGTTGATGATTAACGTAGAGTACCATCATGTTGTTGTCTGAGAGAGACAAGTGTTGATGATTAACGTAGAGTACCATCATGTTGTTGTCTGAGAGAGACAAGTGTTGATGATTAACGTAGAGTACCATCATGTTGTTGTCTGAGAGAGACAAGTGTTGATGATTAACGTAGAGTACCATCATGTTGTTGTCTGAGAGAGACAAGTGTTGATGATTAACGTAGAGTACCATCATGTTGTTGTCTGAGAGAGACAAGTGTTGGTGATTAACGTAGAGTACCATCATGTTGTTGTCTGAGAGAGACAAGTGTTGATGATTAACGTAGAGTACCATCATGTTGTTGTCTGAGAGAGACAAGTGTTGGATGATTAACGTAGAGTACCATCATGTTGTTGTCTGAGAGAGACAAGTGTTGATGATTAACGTAGAGTACCATCATGTTGTTGTCTGAGAGAGACAAGTGTTGATGATTAACGTAGAGTACCATCATGTTGTTGTCTGAGAGAGACAAGTGTTGATGATTAACGTAGAGTACCATCATGTTGTTGTCTGAGAGAGACAAGTGTTGATGATTAACGTAGAGTACCATCATGTTGTTGTCTGAGAGAGACAAGTGTTGATGATTAACGTAGAGTACCATCATGTTGTTGTCTGAGAGAGACAAGTGTTGATGATTAACGTAGAGTACCATCATGTTGTTGTCTGAGAGAGACAAGTGTTGATGATTAACGTAGAGTACCATCATGTTGTTGTCTGAGAGAGACAAGTGTTGATGATTAACGTAGAGTACCATCATGTTGTTGTCTGAGAGAGACAAGTGTTGATGATTAACGTAGAGTACCATCATGTTGTTGTCTGAGAGAGACAAGTGTTGATGATTAACGTAGAGTACCATCATGTTGTTGTCTGAGAGAGACAAGTGTTGATGATTAACGTAGAGTACCATCATGTTGTTGTCTGAGAGAGACAAGTGTTGATGATTAACGTAGAGTACCATCATGTTGTTGTCTGAGAGAGACAAGTGTTGATGATTAACGTAGAGTACCATCATGTTGTTGTCTGAGAGAGACAAGTGTTGATGATTAACGTAGAGTACCATCATGTTGTTGTCTGAGAGAGACAAGTGTTGATGATTAACGTAGAGTACCATCATGTTGTTGTCTGAGAGAGACAAGTGTTGATGATTAACGTAGAGTACCATCATGTTGTTGTCTGAGAGAGACAAGTGTTGGTGATTAACGTAGAGTACCATCATGTTGTTGTCTGAGAGAGACAAGTGTTGGTGATTAACGTAGAGTACCATCATGTTGTTGTCTGAGGGAGACAAGTGTTGGTGATTAACGTAGAGTACCATCATGTTGTTGTCTGAGAGAGACAAGTGTTGGTGATTAACGTAGAGTACCATCATGTTGTTGTCTGAGAGAGACAAGTGTTGGTGATTAACGTAGAGTACCATCATGTTGTTGTCTGAGAGAGACAAGTGTTGGTGATTAACGTAGAGTACCATCATGTTGTTGTCTGAGAGAGACAAGTGTTGGTGATTAACGTAGAGTACCATCATGTTGTTGTCTGAGAGAGACAAGTGTTGATGATTAACGTAGAGTACCATCATGTTGTTGTCTGAGAGAGACAAGTGTTGATGATTAACGTAGAGTACCATCATGTTGTTGTCTGAGAGAGACAAGTGTTGGTGATTAACGTAGAGTACCATCATGTTGTTGTCTGAGAGAGACAAGTGTTGATGATTAACGTAGAGTACCATCATGTTGTTGTCTGAGAGAGACAAGTGTTGATGATTAACGTAGAGTACCATCATGTTGTTGTCTGAGAGAGACAAGTGTTGGTGATTAACGTAGAGTACCATCATGTTGTTGTCTGAGAGAGACAAGTGTTGGTGATTAACGTAGAGTACCATCATGTTGTTGTCTGAGAGAGACAAGTGTTGATGATTAACGTAGAGTACCATCATGTTGTTGTCTGAGAGAGACAAGTGTTGAGTGATTAACGTAGAGTACCATCATGTTGTTGTCTGAGAGAGACAAGTGTTGATGATTAACGTAGAGTACCATCATGTTGTTGTCTGAGAGAGACAAGTGTTGGTGATTAACGTAGAGTACCATCATGTTGTTGTCTGAGAGAGACAAGTGTTGATGATTAACGTAGAGTACCATCATGTTGTTGTCTGAGGAGAGACAAGTGTTGATGATTAACGTAGAGTACCATCATGTTGTTGTCTGAGGAGAGACAAGTGTTGATGATTAACGTAGAGTACCATCATGTTGTTGTCTGAGGGAGACAAGTGTTGATGATTAACGTAGAGTACCATCATGTTGTTGTCTGAGGGAGACAAGTGTTGATGATTAACGTAGAGTACCATCATGTTGTTGTCTGAGGGAGACAAGTGTTGATGATTAACGTAGAGTACCATCATGTTGTTGTCTGAGGGAGACAAGTGTTGGTGATTAACGTAGAGTACCATCATGTTGTTGTCTGAGGGAGACAAGTGTTGATGATTAACGTAGAGTACCATCATGTTGTTGTCTGAGGGAGACAAGTGTTGATGATTAACGTAGAGTACCATCATGTTGTTGTCTGAGGGAGACAAGTGTTGATGATTAACGTAGAGTACCATCATGTTGTTGTCTGAGAGAGACAAGTGTTGTGATTAACGTAGAGTACCATCATGTTGTTGTCTGAGGGAGACAAGTGTTGATGATTAACGTAGAGTACCATCATGTTGTTGTCTGAGGAGAGACAAGTGTTGGTGATTAACGTAGAGTACCATCATGTTGTTGTCTGAGAGGAGACAAGTGTTGATGATTAACGTAGAGTACCATCATGTTGTTGTCTGAGAGAGACAAGTGTTGATGATTAACGTAGAGTACCATCATGTTGTTGTCTGAGAGAGACAAGTGTTGGATGATTAACGTAGAGTACCATCATGTTGTTGTCTGAGAGAGACAAGTGTTGATGATTAACGTAGAGTACCATCATGTTGTTGTCTGAGAGAGACAAGTGTTGATGATTAACGTAGAGTACCATCATGTTGTTGTCTGAGAGAGACAAGTGTTGGTGATTAACGTAGAGTACCATCATGTTGTTGTCTGAGAGAGACAAGTGTTGATGATTAACGTAGAGTACCATCATGTTGTTGTCTGAGAGAGACAAGTGTTGATGATTAACGTAGAGTACCATCATGTTGTTGTCTGAGAGAGACAAGTGTTGATGATTAACGTAGAGTACCATCATGTTGTTGTCAGAGAGAGACAAGTGTTGTGATTAACGTAGAGTACCATCATGTTGTTGTCAGAGAGAGACAAGTGTTTGTGATTAACGTAGAGTACCATCATGTTGTTGTCTGAGAGAGACAAGTGTTTGTGATTAACGTAGAGTACCATCATGTTGTTGTCTGAGAGAGACAAGTGTTGGTGATTAACGTAGAGTACCATCATGTTGTTGTCAGAGAGAGACAAGTGTTTGTGATTAACGTAGAGTACCATCATGTTGTTGTCTGAGAGAGACAAGTGTTGATGATTAACGTAGAGTACCATCATGTTGTTGTCTAGAGAGAGACAAGTGTTTGTGATTAACGTAGAGTACCATCATGTTGTTGTCTGAGAGAGACAAGTGTTGATGATTAACGTAGAGTACCATCATGTTGTTGTCTGAGGAGAGACAAGTGTTGTGATTAACGTAGAGTTACCATCATGTTGTTGTCTGAGAGAGACAAGTGTTGATGATTAACGTAGAGTACCATCATGTTGTTGTCTGAGAGAGACAAGTGTTGTGATTAACGTAGAGTACCATCATGTTGTTGTCTGAGAGAGACAAGTGTTGATGATTAACGTAGAGTTACCATCATGTTGTTGTCTGAGAGAGACAAGTGTTGATGATTAACGTAGAGTACCATCATGTTGTTGTCTGAGAGAGACAAGTGTTGATGATTAACGTAGAGTACCATCATGTTGTTGTCTGAGAGAGACAAGTGTTTGTGATTAACGTAGAGTACCATCATGTTGTTGTCTGAGAGAGACAAGTGTTGATGATTAACGTAGAGTACCATCATGTTGTTGTCTGAGAGAGACAAGTGTTGTGATTAACGTAGAGTACCATCATGTTGTTGTCTGAGAGAGACAAGTGTTGATGATTAACGTAGAGTACCATCATGTTGTTGTCTGAGAGAGACAAGTGTTGATGATTAACGTAGAGTACCATCATGTTGTTGTCTGAGAGAGACAAGTGTTGATGATTAACGTAGAGTTTCATCATGTTGTTGTCTGAGAGAGACAAGTGTTGATGATTAACGTAGAGTTCCATCATGTTGTTGTCTGAGAGAGACAAGTGTTGATGATTAACGTAGAGTACCATCATGTTGTTGTCTGAGAGAGACAAGTGTTGGTGATTAACGTAGAGTACCATCATGTTGTTGTCTGAGAGAGACAAGTGTTGGTGATTAACGTAGAGTACCATCATGTTGTTGTCTGAGAGAGACAAGTGTTGATGATTAACGTAGAGTACCATCATGTTGTTGTCTGAGAGAGACAAGTGTTTGTGATTAACGTAGAGTACCATCATGTTGTTGTCTGAGAGAGACAAGTGTTTGTGATTAACGTAGAGTACCATCATGTTGTTGTCTGAGAGAGACAAGTGTTGATGATTAACGTAGAGTACCATCATGTTGTTGTCTGAGAGAGGCAAGTGTTGGTGATTAACGTAGAGTACCATCATGTTGTTGTCTGAGAGAGACAAGTGTTGATGATTAACGTAGAGTACCATCATGTTGTTGTCTGAGAGAGACAAGTGTTTGTGATTAACGTAGAGTACCATCATGTTGTTGTCTGAGAGAGACAAGTGTTGGTGATTAACGTAGAGTACCATCATGTTGTTGTCTGAGAGAGACAAGTGTTGATGATTAACGTAGAGTACCATCATGTTGTTGTCTGAGAGAGACAAGTGTTGGTGATTAACGTAGAGTTCCATCATGTTGTTGTCTGAGAGAGACAAGTGTTGGTGATTAACGTAGAGTACCATCATGTTGTTGTCTGAGAGAGACAAGTGTTGATGATTAACGTAGAGTACCATCATGTTGTTGTCTGAGAGAGACAAGTGTTTGTGATTAACGTAGAGTACCATCATGTTGTTGTCTGAGAGAGACAAGTGTTGATGATTAACGTAGAGTACCATCATGTTGTTGTCTGAGAGAGACAAGTGTTGATGATTAACGTAGAGTACCATCATGTTGTTGTCTGAGAGAGACAAGTGTTGATGATTAACGTAGAGTACCATCATGTTGTTGTCTGAGAGAGACAAGTGTTTGTGATTAACGTAGAGTTCCATCATGTTGTTGTCTGAGAGAGACAAGTGTTGGTGATTAACGTAGAGTACCATCATGTTGTTGTCTGAGAGAGACAAGTGTTGATGATTAACGTAGAGTACCATCATGTTGTTGTCTGAGAGAGACAAGTGCTTGTGATTAACGTAGAGTTCCATCATGTTGTTGTCTGAGAGAGACAAGTGTTGATGATTAACGTAGAGTACCATCATGTTGTTGTCTGAGAGAGACAAGTGTTGATGATTAACGTAGAGTACCATCATGTTGTTGTCTGAGAGAGACAAGTGTTTGTGATTAACGTAGAGTTCCATCTGTTACGGACCCGGATTCAGCGTCCGAGCCTGGAGCAGTGACAAACACGCCATCTGTGGGTCAGCTCCCGAAACCCCCGCCAAACGAACGACGACACCTAGTGAGGACAGCGTGTACTGGCCTCGAGGACCAGTTTCCAGTCTGGTTCAGCGCTCAACACCGCCGCTCCTGACCTCTGGTGAGGTGGTGCTCCGACGACAGCGCCATCTATGGAGTGGATATGTCGGGCGTTTGTATCTGAGCCTGTGAGTGTGGTGTATTAGTGTCCCGGTTATTAATGACGTGTCTGCTTACAGAGCCGACCTGGGACCACTGTGTTGAAGGTGGAGTCAGTCTACCCGAGGCAGCCAGTCTCCATACAGTGAAGTTTGCTGCAGCTGTCGTGACGTCGTCCCCCCGGAAGAACACTGTGGTGTGTTAAGCCTGCCAGTGGAGTGGCAGTGGAAGGATTTACCCGGGACCGACGGTCGGAGACGATAATCCACTGGGGTATTGAGGACAGGAGGGTGATTGGTGATATCACACGAGACTCCTGTCTAGGGCGTACCCCCTTATATCGTTCGTGGAGTGGCCGTGCCAGCCTTGGTGGCTCTGTACCTGCCAGCAGACCTGCTGGACGTGTGGTTGACGGCCTCCACGACGGTGCCCCTAGTGGACCTGTGTTGTGGCTGACCTGTGGCCAGGGTAGACTCGGCGTTCTCAGAGGACACGTCTTGAGGCCACGAAGAAAGCACCGCGGACTCAGCACCGAGCTTCGAGGATCCATAGTCTCCAGCAGAAGACTACAGTGTTGATCCCCTTGTAAAGTGTTAATACCCCTCCCCCTTGTGTATTCTTTTATTATATATATTTAAACGGTGAAGGTGAAGATTACATTATATTAAGTTCTTACCTTTCTTTCCCTACTCCCTTTAAGTTACTTGCGTCACGGATCGCATCCCTTGATAGCCTCTACTGGCTTGGGGCCGGATATATATCTTCCTCTAACTACATCAGAGTAAGAACCCCGTTGCGTCCCGAGAGGGCCGTAACACCATCATGTTGTTGTCTGAGAGAGACAAGTGTTGATGATTAACGTAGAGTACCATCATGTTGTTGTCTGAGAGAGACAAGTGTTGGTGATTAACGTAGAGTTCCATCATGTTGTTGTCAGAGAGAGACAAGTGTTGATGATTAACGTAGAGTTCCATCATGTTGTTGTCTGAGAGAGACAAGTGTTGATGATTAACGTAGAGTACCATCATGTTGTTGTCTGAGAGAGACAAGTGTTGATGATTAACGTAGAGTACCATCATGTTGTTGTCTGAGAGAGACAAGTGTTGGTGATTAACGTAGAGTTCCATCATGTTGTTGTCTGAGAGAGACAAGTGTTGGTGATTAACGTAGAGTTCCATCATGTTGTTGTCTGAGAGAGACAAGTGTTGGTGATTAACGTAGAGTTCCATCATGTTGTTGTCTGAGAGAGACAAGTGTTGGTGATTAACGTAGAGTTCCATCATGTTGTTGTCTGAGAGAGACAAGTGTTGATGATTAACGTAGAGTACCATCATGTTGTTGTCTAAGAGAGACAAGTGTTGATGATTAACGTAGAGTACCATCATGTTGTTGTCAGAGAGAGACAAGTGTTGATGATTAACGTAGAGTACCATCATGTTGTTGTCTGAGAGAGACAAGTGTTTGTGATTAACGTAGAGTTCCATCATGTTGTTGTCTGAGAGAGACAAGTGTTGGTGATTAACGTAGAGTACCATCATGTTGTTGTCAGAGAGAGACAAGTGTTGATGATTAACGTAGAGTACCATCATGTTGTTGTCTGAGAGAGACAAGTGTTTGTGATTAACGTAGAGTACCATCATGTTGTTGTCAGAGAGAGACAAGTGTTGATGATTAACGTAGAGTACCATCATGTTGTTGTCTGAGAGAGACAATTGTTTGTGATTAACGTAGAGTACCATCATGTTGTTGTCAGAGAGAGACAAGTGTTTGTGATTAACGTAGTACTTTGTTGCTGACTGCTGTGGACAGTCAATTAACAAAATTAATCACATAATCAATTTTGTAATCGATTAAGGCAATTTCTTTTGTTTATCGTCTGGAGACGAGGAAAGTAACTTAGGGATTACTGGAGAAGTGTCTCAGAATCCCACCTTGCCTGGCTTTGTTTACATCTGCAACTTCTTGCATGGAGCTGCAAGGAGTGTTCACATTTGATTGTGATGGGGGGGAGTCAGTGTTGGACTACCCGCCTAATTACGTGGGTATCTCGCCTGGGGGGTTGGAGGACCCGCAAGATTGTGATTATAGTATCAGTTCACCGTGAAGCCGTGACAATATTGATTGTAAGCTTGCGTCATCAATGAGCATCATTGTTCAGTTAATTCATTTAATCAGCCCTCAGTGCGAGGGGCTGTTGAATAGCTGTTTTGCAATGTCACTGGATAGACACTAACGTAACGATTCACTCACTGTGGTGTAAACAAGGCTTGAGAATTATTTGTTTGCAATATTGCGTCGTCAGTGGGCACACCTGTGTTCAGGTTAGTTCAGTATGCAGCCGCACAGCAATGGACCGAAGTCGTTGCCAATTAGCTGTTGTTATAGTGCCATTTGATGGACATTAACGTAACGTAAACTCGATGTTGCAGTAGTTTAGTCTCTTGTAAATAAATTGTTAATTTGTTATAGAAAACGGTCTTTGATGTCAACCCTTCAACCAATCTTTTCCACCCATGTTCTGCTTTATGCGATTGTCTGTAAATATGATCTTTTTTAATGACGGCTGTTCTTGGGAAATTCGAATTCCAATTCATAGCGCCACACATCAAAGTAAAATTTGGTGTGAGAACCCGTTGGTTACCCTTTATTGGTTTTAACGTCCTTTTTTAACTAGGAGGAACCAGCGGCCCAAGTGGACAGGTTTTCAACCTTGTGGTGGAAGCCTGGCGGTTTGCTCCCGCTTTTCCTTTTTCTATTGGTGTCATGCTTAGAGTAGAAATATCTGCAGTGTGCAGTTCTTTATGCTTGAGGTCCACCTCCTAAGGGAGGTAGGCGTAGAAAAAAATCTCACATCAGGTACCTATTTACTGCTTGGTAACAGGGGCATAGGTTGAAAGAAACTCGGCCCATCGATTCTCGCCGGCGCCCGGAATCGAACCCGGGACCACAGGATTACGTGTCCAGCGTGCTGTCCGCTCGGCCACTGGCTCCCCTGTGTGTGTGAGTGTTTACTCACCTATTTGTGCTTGCGGGGGTTTAGTTTTGGCTCTTTGGTCCCGCCTCTCAACCGTCAATCAACTGGTGTACAGATTCCTAAGCCTACTGGGCTCTATCATATCTACATTTGAAACTGTGTATGGAGTCAGCCTCCACAACATCACTGCCTAATGCATTCCATCTGATAACTACTCTGACACTGAAAACGTTCTTTCTAACGTCTCTGTGGCTCATGTGGGTACTCAGTTTCCACCTGTGTCCCCTTGTTCGCGTACCACCAGTGTAAAATAGTTTATCCTTGTCTACCCGATCGATTCCCCTGAGGATTTTGTAGGTAGTGATCATGTCTCCCCTTGCTCTTCTGTTTTCCAGTGTTGTAAGGTGTATTTCCCGCAGCCTATCCTCGTAACTCATGCTTCGTTGTTCTGGGACTAGTCTAGTAGCATATCTTTGAACTTTTTCCAGCTTCGTCTTGTGCTTGACAAGGTACGGGCTCCATGCTGGGGCCGCATATGTGTGTAATTACCTAAGTGTAGTTACAGGATGAGAGCTACGCTCGTGGTGTCCCGTCTTCCCAGCACTCATTGTCATATAACGCTTTGAAACTACTAACTGTCTTGGCCTCCACCACCTTCTCACCTAACTTGTTCCAACCGTCTACCACTCTGTTTGATAAGTGAATTTTCTTATATTTCTTCGGCATCTGTGTTTAGCTAGTTTAAATATATGACCTCTTGTTCTTAAAGTTCCAGGTCTCAGGAAATCTTCCCTATCGATTTGATCAATTCCTGTTACTGTTTTGTATGTAGTGATCATATCACCTCATTTTCTTCTGTCTTCTAGTTTTGGCATATTTAATGCCTCTAACCTCTCCTCGTAGCTCTTGCCCATCAGTTCTGGGAGCCACTTAGTAGCATGTCTTTGCACCTTTTCCAGTTTGTTGATGTGCTTCTTAAGATATGGGCACCACACAACCGCTGCATATTCTAGCTTTGGCCTAACAAAAGTCGTGAACAATTTCTTTAGTATATCGCCATCCATGTATTTAAAAGCAATTCTGAAGTTAGAAAGCATGACATAGGCTCCTCGCACAATATTCTTTATGTGGTCCTCAGGTGATAGTTTTCTATCTAGAACCACCCCTAGATCTCTTTCTTTATCAGAATTCTTTAAACATTTCTCACATAATGTACGCGCGCGCGCGTGTGTGTGTACTCACCTAATTATGCTTGCGGGGATTGAGCTTTGGCTCTTTGGTCCCGCCTCTCAATTGTCAATCAACTGGTGTACAGATTCCTGAGCCTACTGGGCTCTATCATATCTACATTTGAAACTGTGTATGGAGTCAGCCTCCACCACATCACTTCCTAGTGCATTCCATTTATTAACTACTCTGACACTGAAAAAATTCTTTCTAACGTCTCTGTGGCTCATCTGGGTACTAAGTTTCCACCTGTGTCCCCTTGTTCGTGTCCCACCCATGTTGAAGAGTTTGTCTTTGTCCACCCTGTCAATTCCCCTGACAATTTTGTAGGTGGTTATCATGTCTCCCCTTACTCTTCTGTTTTCCAGGGATGTGAGGTTCAGCTCCTTTAGCCTTTCCTAGTAGCTCAATCCTCTCAGTTCCGGGACGAGCCTGGTGGCATACCGCTGAATCTTCTCTAACTTTGTCTTGTATTTAACTAGGTATGGACTCCAGGCTGGAGCTGCATACTCCAGGATTGGTCTTACATAAGTGGTATACAGGGTTCTGAAAGATTCCTTACACAAGTTTCTGAAGGCAGTTCTTATGTTGGCCAGTCTAGCATATGCCGCTGATGATATTCTTTTGAAAAAGGCCTCTGGGAACAGGTTCGGTGTGATATCAACCCCCAGATCCTTCTCTCTATTTGACTCTTGCAGGATTTCCCCTCCCAGATGATACCTTGTGTTCAGCCTCCTGCTCCCTTCGCCTAATTTCATCACCATACACACTCCCGAGTTGAACTTTAGCAACCATTTTCTAGACCATTCCTCCAGTTTATCCAGGTCATCCTGTAGTGTCTGTCTATCTTCATCCATCTTGATTCGTCTCATAATTTTTGCATCATCAGCAAACATCGAGAGGAATGAGTCTATACCCTCTGGAAGATCGTTCACATATATTAGAAACAGGATGGGTCCAAGTACTGAGCCCTGTGGGACTCCGCTGGTGACATCTCGCCACTCTGATGCCTCCCTCCTCACCGTTACTCGCAGTTTCCTGTTGCTTAAGTACTCCCTTATCCACTGGAGAACCTTCCCTTTTACTCCTGCCTGTTGCTCCAACTTTTTTAACAGCCTTTTATGGGGTACTGTGTCAAAGGCTTTTTGGCAATCCAGGAAAATGCAGTCGGCCCACCCTTCTCTTTCCTGCCTAATTTTCGTTGCCTGGTCATAAAATTCTATTAAACCTGTGAGGCACGATTTACCATCTCTGCACCCATGTTGGTGGTGCGTTACAAAGTTATTTCTCTCCAGATGCTCTACGAGTCTTTTCCTCACGATCTTCTCCAGCACCTTGCATGATATACAAGTTAAGGAAACTGGCCTGTAATTCAGTGCCTCTTGCCTGTCACCCTTTTTGTATATTGGGACCACATTAGCTGTCTTCCAACTTTCTGGTAAGTCTCCTGTTTCCAGTGACCTGTTATACACCATAGAGAGTGGCACACTTAGTGCTTCTTCACCTTCCTTTAGTATCCATGGTGAGATTCTATCAGGCCCAACAGCCTTTGTCACATCCAGCTCCAGCAGACACCTTTTGACATCATCACTGGTGAGGTCAAATTCCTCCAAGGTTGCTTGGTTTGCCGCCTCCTCATTTAGTGCAGGGGCTTCTCCTTGTTCTATTGTGAAGACCTCCTGGAATCTCTTGTTGAGTTCTTCACACACCTCCTTGTCATTCTCTGTGTATCTGTTCTCCCCTTTCCGCAGCTTCATCACTTGTTCCTTCACTGCTATTTTCCTCCTGATGTGGCTGTGGAGCAGCTTTGGTTGGGTCTTGGCTTTACTCGCGATGTCATTTTCAAACTGTCTCTCTGCTTCCCTCCTCACTGTGAGGTACTCATTTCTGGCCCTCTGGTATCTCTCCCTGCTCTCTGGTGTTCTGTTATTTCTGTAGTTTCTCCATGTTCTTTTACTCAGTTGTTTCGCTACCTTACATTCCTGGTTGAACCATGGGTTTTTCTGTTGTTTTTCGTTTTTCTCATTTTGGACGGGGATAAACCTGTCTGCAGCTTCCTGGCACTTTTGGGTGACAAAATCTATCATGACCTGCACATTCTTGTCTCTAAGTTCGGTTTCCCATGGTATTCCCCTGAGGAAGTTCCTCATCTCTTCATATTTTCCTCTTCGGTAATTCAGTCTTTTCCCCTCTACTCCCATCCTTGGATAGGTTATCCCTACCTCCACCAAGTACTCAAAGGTCAGTACACTGTGGTCACTCATTCCTATGGGGGCTTCAACTTTGACTTCCCTTATTTCTGACTCATTCAGGGTGAATATCAAGTCGAGTCTAGCTGATTCATCATTGCCTCTCACTCTTGTGGGTTCCTTGACGTGCTGGCTCAGAAAATTCCTTGTTGCCACTTCCAAGAGTTTAGCTCGCCACGTATCTGCACCACCACGTGGGTCCCCATTCTCCCAGTCTATCTTTCCATGGTTGAAATCGCCCATGATTAAGAGTCTTGAGCCATTCTTGCAGGCAACTGAAGCTGCTCGCTCTATTATATTAATGGTTGCCATGTTGTTCCTATCAAACTCCTGTCAAGGTCTTCTGTCATTTAGGGGAGGGTTGTAAATGACTGCCACTATTATCTTAGGTCCACCCATTGTTATAGTTCCTGTTATGTAATCTCTGAATCCGTCACAGCCCGGAATTTCCATCTCATCAAAACTCCAGTCCTTCCTTATCAGCAGGGCCACTCCTCCACCTCCTCTCCCTTCCCTCTCTTTCCTTACTATATAGTAGTCCTTTGGAAACACAGCATCTGTTATGACTCCTGACAATTTTGTTTCCGTTAGTCCTATTACATCAGGGTTTTCTTCTTGCACCCTTTCTGCCAGTTCACTTGCTTTATTGGTAATCCCATCAATGTTTGAGTACATTACCTTGAAGCTCACTTTCTTATATCCAATTTCACCCACACTCCCTACAAGTGTAGGAGGTTGTTCTATGGTCATTGCTACTTGGGTAGGCTCATCCTCCTGTGAGGTAGTTGCCAGGGGTTCAGGGGGAGGTGGAGTGGGGGGTGGAGGGCTTAGGTCTTCCTCAGGCCTGCTTGGGGCAGGAAGAGGGTCCTGGGGGTGAGAGAGCAGGGATTGCTTGGGGAGAGGGCACGCCCTCCTGCGGTGTAGTTGACAGGGGTTTGGAGGGAGGTGGAGTGGGGGATAGAGGGCTTTGGTCTTGCTCAGGCCTGCTTGGGGCAGGGAGAAGACCAGGGGCTGGGAAAGCAGGGGCTACTTGGGGTAAGGGGAGGGGGAGGATTTGGGTTTCATGATGGGCATTATGCAGAGGCAAGGAAGGGTTTGTGCTGGGGGGTAGGGAGGGCCTTATTGGGTGGTGGGCTGGGGTGTTGCATTCCCCCCTGGGGTTCCTGGGTTGCTGGATTGGGGTTCCCCACTCCCCTCTGGGATTGCTGGGTTGGAGGCTGAGATTCCCTGGCTCTCTTCCCTCTCCTTGCGCCTTTTCCTTGCATCTGCTGCCCTTACTATCTCGTCTCTGGTCATGTCCCTCTGAACATATACCTCTTTGTAGTTCCTTGCATACGTCAGTTTGTTCTTCTTTACTTGGATGTTCTCTTTGATGTCCTCGCTCTTGAATACTACCTTGATCAATCTCTTTTTGTCTCTGTTGTACTGGCCAATCCGGAAAAACTTTTCTTTGTCTCGTTCAGCCCCTTCCATTCCTATCTCCTTTAATATCCCTGCCACTGCAGCTTTGTCTTTAGTCCTCGTTTCCTCCTTTGTGGAGCCCCTCGTGTTCCTTCACACCTACCACTACTACAGCTCTTTTCCTTTCCATTAGCTGGCTTGTGTATCTAGCTGCCTCCTGTGAGGTTACTGCTTTCATTACAACTTCCTTGACTGTGGACATTGCTCCTGGGCTCTTGAGCATTTCAGCAAAGGTTGGGCCAATTGAAGGGGTCCCTGCCATTGCTACATTTCCTGGCACCTGGGGGTTGGTCCCCTGGGCCAGAGTCTGATAAGGGCCTGTTTTTAGGCTTTTTATCTCCTCTTGTGCTGCACTTAGTTCTATCTGCAGCTTACATATAGTTTCCCTCAGGTCCTTCAATTCCCAACTGACTTCCTTCCATGTCTTAGCAATCACTCCATGAATGACTCGTCTAGTCCCTCTCCTCCAGCTTCATTCTGTTGTCTTACCATCCCGCTTGACCTGTGTGTGTGTGTGTGTGTGTGTGTGTGTGTGTGTGTGTGTGTGTCTTTGTGTGTGCGTGTGTGTGTGTGTCTTTGTGTGTGCGTGTGTGTGTGTGTGTGTGTGTGTGTGTGTGTGTGTGTGTGTGTGTGTGTCGTGTGTGTCCGTGTGTGTCTTTGTGTGTGCGTGTGTGTCGTGTGTGTGTGTGTGTTGTGTGTGTGTGTGTGTATGTGTGTGTGTGTGTGTGTGTGTGTGTTGTGTGTGTGTGTGTGTGGTTATTGTGGGGTGGCACGATGGGGGGATGGAGGGAGAGGGAGAGAGGGAGTGAAAGGGAGAGGAGGAGTGAAGGGGAGTGAAAGGGAGGGAGAGTGAGAAGTAGGCAGAGAGGAAGAGAGGAAGGAGGGCAATCAGGTGGGTGAGATATGGAGGGTCTGTCCCTGGGGTGAGAGGTGAGGTTGGCGGTAGGCTGGTTTGTGCGTGTGTGTGTGTGTGTGTTTACACTGGCGTGTTATGGTGAGGAGGTGGGGGGGTAGGTCTAGTCAGTAGCGGTGTAATGTAACACACAGGTGTGAGAAACTAGTACCAAGCTGAGGCTCTTGAGCTTCTTTTTCGTATTTTAATTAACTTATGTTCAAAGCTAATTACTATTTAACAAAATACACTGTACACCTTGTATGACTGACTTTGAGAGGCACTCACCTCCGAGTAAGCATCCCACAGCACAATTAGGTGATTTTTGAAGCGATGTCCGCCTTAATTGTTGACGTACCCGCCAGAGGTCCTCCCACGTGGTGGTCCAAGCTCTTCCCTTCTCAGGCTCTGGTGCCACCATCTTGCCACACATCTCGTTCTTTTTCAATTTTTTTCTTATCCAACGTTATAAGAATTCACTATGTTGCGTTATCACTGCGTTGCTGTACCCTTCATATGACCAAAAACTATGTTTTTGGGCTCACTGGTACGTAAATATCCCGAGAATATTGAAGTAATTCGCGGACCGCCATCCTACCTTGTCGTTCCCTGACCGCCGTCCTGGTGTGTGTGTGTGTGTGTGTGTGTGTGTGTGTACTCACCTAGTTGTGCTTGCGGGGGTTGAGCTCTGGCTCTTTGGCCCGCCTCTCAACCGTCAATCAACAGGTGTACAGGTTACTGAGCCTACTGGACTCTATCATATCTACACTATAAACTGTGTATCGAGTCAGCCTCCACCACATCACTTCCTAATGCATTCCATTTGTCAACCACTCTGACACTAAAAAAGTTCTTTCTAATATCTCTGTAGGTCATTTGGGCACTCAGTTTCCACCTGTGTCCCCTAGTGTGTGTGCCCCTTGTGTTAAATAGCCTGTCTTTATCAACCCTGTCGATTCCCTTGAGAATCTTGAATGTGGTGATCATGTGCCCCCTAACTCTTCTGTCTTCCAACGAAGTGAGGTTCAATTCCCGTAGTCTCTCCTCGTAGCTCATACCTCTCAGCTCGGGTACTAGTGTGGTGGCAAACCTTTGAACCTTTTCCAGTTTAGTCTTATGCTTGACTAGATATGGACTCCATGCTGGAGCCGCATACTCCAGGATTGGTCTGACATGTGGTATATAATGTTCTAAAAGATTCCTTACACAAGTTTCTAAAGGCCGTTCTATGTTAGCCAACCTGGCATATGCTGCTGATGTTATCCTTTTGATATGAGATTCAGGGGACAGTTCTGGCGTGATATCAACCCCCAGGTCTTTCTCTCTCTCTGACTCTTGAAGTATTTCATCTCCCAAGTGTTACCTTGTATCTGGTCTCCTGCTTCCTACCCCTATCTTCATTACATTACATTTGCTTGGGTTAAACTCTAACAGCCATTTGTTCGACCATTCCTGCAGCTTGTCCAGGTCTTCTTGAAGCCTCAAGCCGTCCTCCTCTGTCTTAATCCTTCTCATAATTTTGGCGTCGTCAGCAAACAATGAGAGGAATGAGTCTATACCCTCAGGGAGATCATTTACGTATATCAGAAACAGGATAGGTCCAAGCACAGAGCCCTGTGGGACTCCACTATTGACTTCACGCCATTCTGAGGTCTCACCCCTCACTATAACTCTCTGCTTCCTATTGCTTAGGTACTCCCTTATTCACTGGAGCGCCCTACCAGTTACTCCTGCCTGTTTCTCCAGCTTATGCATCAACCTTTTATGGGGAACTGTGTCAAAGGCTTTCCGACAGTTTAAAAAAATGCAGTCCGCCCATCCTTCTCTTTCTTGCTTAATCTTTGTCGCCTGATCATAGAATTCTATCAAGCCTGTAAGGCAAGATTTACCTTCCCTGAACCCATGTTGGTGGGTTGTCATGAAGTCTCTTCTCTCCAGATGTGTTACAAGGTGTTTTCCTCACAATCTTCTCCATCACCTTGCATGGTATATACAAGTTAAGGACACTGGCCTGTAGTCCAGTGCCTCTTGTCTGTCACCCTTTTAAATATTGGTACTACATTAGCAGTCTTCCATATTTCTGGTAGGTCTCCCGTTTCCAGTGACCTACTATACACTATGGAGAGTGGCAAGCAAAGTGCTCCTGCACACTCTTTCAATACCCATGGTGAGATTCCATCCGGCCCAACAGCTTTTCTCACATCCAGCTCCAATAGGTGCTTCTTGACCTCATCTCTCGTAATTTCGAACCTTTCCAAAGTCACCTGGTTTGCTGCCACCGTCTTCTAACGCCGAATGTGGTGTGTGTGTGTGTGTGTGTACTCACCTAATTGTGCTTGCGGGGGTTGAGCTTTGTCTCTTTGGTCGCCGCTTCTAACTGTCAATCAACTGGTGTACAGATTCCTGAGCCTACAGGGCTCTATCATATCTATATATGAAACTGTGTATGGAGTCAGCCTCCACCACATCACTGCCTAATGCATTCCATTTGCTAACTGCTCTGACACTGAAAAAGTTCTTTCTAACGTCTCTGTGGCTCACTTGGGTACTCAGTTTCCACCTGTGTCCCCTTAATCGCGTCCCACCAGTGTTGAATAGTTTATCCTTGTCTACCCTGTCAATTCCCCCTGAGGATTTGTAGTGAGTGATCATGTCTCCCCTCACTCTTCTGTCTTCCAGTGTCGTAAGGTGCATTTCTCGCAGCCTTTCCTCGTAACTCATGCCTCTTAGTTCTGGGACTAGTCTAGAGGCATACCTCTGAGCTTTTTCCTGCTTCGTCCTTGTGCTTGACAAGATACGGGCTCCATGCTGTGGTTGCATACTCCAGGATTGGTCTTACGTATGTGGTGTACAAGATTCTAAATGATTCCTTACCCAGTTTGCTGAACGCTGTTCTGATGTTAGTCAGCCTCGCATATGCCGCAGACGTTATTCTTTTTATGTGGGTTTCAGGAGACAGGTTTTGTTTGGTATCAATTTCTAGATCTTTCTCTTTTCCGTTTCATTAAGTACTTCATCTCCTATTCTGTATCTTGTGTTCTGGCCTCCTGTTTCCACCGCCTAGTTTTCATTACTTTGCATTTACTCGGGTTAAACTTTAGCAGCCATTTGTTGAAACTATTCACTCAGTCTATCCAGGTCGTCCTGTAGCCTCCTACTATTATCCTCCTGTTTAGTCCTTCTCATAGTTTTTGCATCATCACAAAACATTGAGAGAAACGATTCTTTACCCTCTGGGAGATCATTTACATATATCAGAAAACAGTATAGGTCCAAGGACTGGCCCTGCGGGACTCCACTTTGACGTCACGCCAATCCGAGACCTCACCCTTCACAGTGATTCGTTGTCTTCTGTTACTTAGGTACTCCTGTATCCAATGTAGTACCTTCCTTTCACTCCAGCTTTTTCACTCCAAGCTTTTTCACTAGCCTCTTGTGTGTACTGTATCAAAGGCTTTTGACAATCCAAAAATATGCAGTCCGGCCCACCCCTCTCTTTCTTGCCTGGTCGTAAAATTCAATTAGCCCTGTGAGGCAGGACCTGCCATCCCTGAACCCATGTTGATGGCTGTGTTACATCAGTTCTTTCGCTCCAAATGTTCCACTAGGTTTCTTCGCACAAATCTTGTCCATCTGCTTGCAAGATATGCAGGTTAGGGACACTGGCCTGTAGTTCAGTGCCTCCTGTCTATCCGCTTTCTTGTATATCAGGAATATGTTAGCTGCTTTCCTAATTTCTGGCAGTTCCCCTGTTGCCAGTGATTTGTTATACACTATGGAGAGTGGGAGGCACAGTTCTTCTGCTCCTTCCTTCAGTATCCAAGGGAGATTCCATCTGGGCCTAAAGCCTTTGTCACATGATACACACATCCAACTCTAGTAAATACTTCCTTACTTCCCCACTGGTAATCTCAAACTCTTCCAGTGATTCCTGGTTAACTATTCATTCTCTTATCTCTGGAAGTCTCTGTGCTCTAAGGTTAAGACCTCCTGGAATTTCTTATTCAGTTCCTCACACACTTCCTTGTCGTTTGTAGTGAATCCTTCTGCCCCTATCCTTAATTTCATAACCTGTTCCTTTACTGTTGTTTTTCTTCTGATGTGGCTATGCAGCTATTTAGGCTGAGTCTTTGCCTTGCTTGCGAGGTCATTTTCATATTGTCTTTCTGCCTCTCTTCTCATCCTGACATATTCATTCCTGGCATTCTGGTATCTTTCTCTGCTCTCAAGTGTCCTGTTATTTCTTTAGTTTTCTCCATGCCCTTTTACTTTGCTGCTTAGCTAATCTACATCTCTGATTAAACCATGGGTTTCTCATCTTCATTTCATTGTTTTCCTTTTGGACTGGGACAAAACTTGTTTGCTGCTTCCTTGCACTTTGCGTGATGTTGTCCATCATGGTATTGGGCCGTCTTTCCTCCCTGAGCTCTGTTTTTCATGCTTTATTTTTAGGAATTTTCTTATCTCCTCATAGTTTCCCGTTCGTTATGGCCAATTTTTTTTTCAGTATCCCTCCTCGAGTTCAATAACCCTTCTTCAAGCAGGTACTCAAACACCAGTACACTCTGGTCCCTCATTTTTACTGGGTCCTCAGAACCGATTTCTCTTATGTCGGAGTCGTTCGGAGTGAAAACTAGGTCGAGTCTCGCTGGTTCGTCATTTCCTCTCATCCTTGTGGGTTTTCTGACATGCTGGGTTAAAACGTTTCTAGTCACCACCTCCAATAGTTTGACACTCCACGTATCCTCGCCTCCAAGCGGTTCCTTGTTCTCCCAGTCAATCCTTCCGTGGTTGAAGTCCCACATGATGAGCAGGTGGGATCTATTTCTACAGGCAGCAGAGGCTACCCTCTCAATTATAGTGTTAACTGCCATGTTGTTGTTTTCATACTCCTGACTGGGACTTCTGACATTTGGTGGAGGGTTATAAATATTACTGCTTCTACTATTCTCGGTCCTCCCATTGTCATGGTGCCTGCTATGTAGCCTCTGAAACCCTCACAGCCCGGGGATAGCCATCTCCATAAAACTCCATTCCTTTTTCATGAGTAGGGCCACTCTGCCTTCTCCCCTACCTTCCCTCTCTTTCCTTATTACTGTGTACTCCTGGGGAAACCCGGCATTCGTTATGATTTCTGAGAGTTTTTTTTCAGTGAGTCCGATTACATCTGGGTTCACTTCTTGTGCTATTTTCCTTAGTTCACTTGCCTTGCTTGTGATCCCATCTATGTTCGAGTACATTACCCTGAAACTGACTCTCTTTTGCTTCTCCTCTTGGGGGGGGGGACCTGTGGGATCTGGGGTGAGCGGAAGCTGGGAGGATCTGGTACGGGGAGACTGGTGGAGGAGGAAGGGCTTGGGGGGAGAGGAGAGGGGGAGGGTAGGGGGGGATTAGGGAGTGCATGGGGGGGGGTAGGGCAGATGGGAGATTCTGGGGAAAGAGGGGTCGGGGGGAGGGCACCCAAGGTGGGCACCTTGGCACCAGGGGTTGGGGCCGGTAGGGCATCCATTGGGCTGAGCATAGGGGAGTCGCTTCTCTCACTGTGTCTGTATAGCTGCTTGTGGAGGGTTTCCTCGCTCCCTTCTGGGATTGTTGGGCTCAGGGTTGAGTCTCCCCTAATTCATTTCTCTCTCCCTGTGCTCCCTCCTCGCGGCTGCTGCCATCTTTCTCTCGTCCCTTGTCATATCCCTCTGAAGAATTCTTTTTTGAACTTCTGTACATTTGTTAGTCAGCTCTTCCTTGCTAACAGGTCTCTTTTGTTCTCTCGCTTGTGAATACCACCTTTGTCAGTCGGTCTCTGCCCTTGTTTTACCGTCCAATCCTGAAAACCTTCTCAATATTTTGGTCAGGCCTCTCCATCTGTAGCTTTTTAAGTTTAGTTAGTTTTTTAGTTTAGTTCATTTATTATGCACCCCTTACCCATCTTGTGGGTGGTAGTGGAAAGGGTTACAGGGGCACATAATGCGCTCAGGGACTGAACCCCACAATTCATTTAGCTAAGCAAGTTACAATCTTGATGAGCTAGTTACAAAATTCAATATAAGTCATCACATCAACAATGGGTTCGAGATCGACCTCAAGTACAGGTTCTAAATTAAGCAACTGACATATGTGGAGAGCTAGTGTCAAAATTTATATGTTTGTCCTGCACACCGCCCCCCATCCAGTGGGCAGCGGTGGATAGGTTACAATCACTTAGTTACTACCTACAGTTAGCAAACTGGGGATATTTGGCTAAAATTTCTGGTAGCAGATCATTTTGAATGAAATATTGACACATCGCTGGAACATTGGTTATAGAATTGTCTCTAAATTCACGTATCTTTTCGCACTCCATCACATAGTGACGGAGGGTGTGCGAATAATTTTGTTGACACAGTTTACATTTGGTCAGGTCTACATCAGCAGATAATGAGAATTCCCAGAGATACTTGTAACCGAGTCTAAGCCGAGCAGTAGTAACATCTAGAAGTCTGCTGATTTTATTGGATGATCCATAGATGTGTGGCCCCTCTTGCATGATAGTATGATGATAGATGGAATTACTGGTGTCAATTTCACTTTGCCTCAGATCTACAAGATCTTGTTGAAGTTCTCGGTGTACTGCTGCTCTCAGACTGCTCATTGACAATCCAAGGTTACACTCAACGGCTCCTTTAAAGGCAGATTCTTTGGCTAACTTATCAGCTCTATCATGCATTCGGAGCCCAACATGAGATGGAGACCACATGAAATGGACTCTGTTACCATCCTTAATAATTTTGTTGTATTTTAAGGTATTAAGGTATTTATATTTAAAACTTTTTAAGGATCTCATTAACTTCATTTTGTTCTTGTCTCTCCTGTCCACTGTACCAGTCCCTGTTTGCTGCTTAATGCCTACTATCACTACTGCTCTTTTCCGCTCTGTCAGCTGGCAAGTACATTTGGCTGGTACCCTGGGCCAGAGTCTGATAAGGGCCTGTTTTAGGCTTTTTATCTCCTCTTGTGCTGCACTTAGTTCTATCTGCAGCTTACATATAGTTTCCCTCAGGTCCTTCAATTCCCAACTGACTTCCTTCCATGTCTTAGCAATCACTCCATGAATGACTCGTCTAGTCCCTCTCCTCCAGCTTCATTCTGTTGTCTTACCATCCCGCTTGACCTGTGTGTGTGTGTGTGTGTGTGTGTGGTGTGTGTGTGTCTTTGTGTGTGCGTGTGTGTGTGTGTCTTTGTGTGTGCGTGTGTTGTGTGTGTGTGTGTGTGTGGTGTGTGTGTGTGTGGTGTGTGTGTCCGTGTGTGTCTTTGTGTGTGCGTGTGTGCGTGTGTGTGTGTGTGTGTGTGTGTGTGTGTGTATGTGTGTGTGTGTGTGTGTGTGTGTGTGTGTGTGTGTGTGTGTGTGGTTATTGTGGGGGTGGCACGATGGGGGGATGGAGGGAGAGGGAGAGAGGGAGTGAAAGGGAGAGGAGGAGTGAAGGGGAGTGAAAGGGAGGGAGAGTGAGAAGTAGGCAGAGAGGAAGAGAGGAAGGAGGGCAATCAGGTGGGTGAGATATGGAGGGTCTGTCCCTGGGGTGAGAGGTGAGGTTGGCGGTAGGCTGGTTTGTTGCGTGTGTGTGTGTGTGTGTTTACACTGGCGTGTTATGGTGAGGAGGTGGGGGGGTAGGTCTAGTCAGTAGCGGTGTAATGTAACACACAGGTGTGAGAAACTAGTACCAAGCTGAGGCTCTTGAGCTTCTTTTTCGTATTTTAATTAACTTATGTTCAAAGCTAATTACTATTTAACAAAATACACTGTACACCTTGTATGACTGACTTTGAGAGGCACTCACCTCCGAGTAAGCATCCCACAGCACAATTAGGTGATTTTTGAAGCGATGTCCGCCTTAATTGTTGACGTACCCGCCAGAGGTCCTCCCACGTGGTGGTCCAAGCTCTTCCCTTCTCAGGCCTCTGGTGCCACCATCTTGCCACAATCTCGTTCTTTTCAATTTTTTTTCTTATCCAACGTTATAAGAATTCACTATGTTGCGGTTATCACTGCGTTGCTGTACCCTTCATATGACCAAAAACTATGTTTTGGGCTCACTGGTACGTAAATATCCCGAGAATATTGAAGTAATTCGCGGACCGCCATCCTACCCTTGTCGTTCCCTGACCGCCGTCCTGGTGTGTGTGTGTGTGTGTGTGTGTGTGTGTGTACTCACCTAGTTGTGCTTGCGGGGGTTGAGCTCTGGCTCTTTGGCCCGCCTCTCAACCGTCAATCAACAGGTGTACAGGTTACTGAGCCTACTGGACTCTATCATATCTACACTATAAACTGTGTATCGAGTCAGCCTCCACCACATCACTTCCTAATGCATTCCATTTGTCAACCACTCTGACACTAAAAAAGTTCTTTCTAATATCTCTGTAGGTCATTTGGGCACTCAGTTTTCCACCTGGTGTCCCCTAGTGTGTGTGCCCCTTGTGTTAAATAGCCTGTCTTTATCAACCCTGTCGATTCCCTTGAGAATCTTGAATGTGGTGATCATGTGCCCCCTAACTCTTCTGTCTTCCAACGAAGTGAGGTTCAATTCCCGTAGTCTCTCCTCGTAGCTCATACCTCTCAGCTCGGGTACTAGTGTGGTGGCAAACCTTTGAACCTTTTCCAGTTTAGTCTTATGCTTGACTAGATATGGACTCCATGCTGGAGCCGCATACTCCAGGATTGAACTCAGGGACTGAACCCCACAATTCATTTAGCTAAGCAAGTTACAATCTTGATGAGCTAGTTACAAAATTCAATATAAGTCATCACATCAACAATGGGTTCGAGATCGACCTCAAGTACAGGTTCTAAATTAAGCAACTGACTATGTGGAGAGCTAGTGTCAAAATTTATATGTTTGTCCTGCACACCGCCCCCCATCCAGTGGGCAGCGGTGGATAGGTTACAATCACTTAGTTACTACCTACAGTTAGCAAACTGGGGATATTTGGCTAAAATTTCTGGTAGCAGATCATTTTGAATGAAATATTGACACATCGCTGGAACATTGGTTATAGAATTGTCTTCTAAATTCACGTATCTTTTCGCACTCCATCACATAGTGACGGAGGGTGTGCGAATAATTTTGTTGACACAGTTTACATTTGGTCAGGGTCTACATCAGCAGATAATGAGAATTCCCAGAGATACTTGTAACCGAGTCTAAGCCGAGCAGTAGTAAC
>NC_091210.1:4284825-4322325 GCF_040958095.1 Procambarus clarkii | reverse complement strand
TCCTCTGCTGTCTCATCTATATCTGATCGACTATATATAGTCTGATGAAAGACTATATATAATCTTTCATCTAGGGTAATCTCTTCTAACAATGGGAGCCGCTCAGGCTCGGTTGTGAACACTCCATAGAAACTTGCACTCAGTACCTCGCAGATTTCCTGGTCACATTCTGTATATACCCCCTCTGTTTACCTCAGTCTTGTCACTTGGTCATTTACCAACATCTTCCTTCTTATATGGCTATGTATGTGTGTATGTGTGAGTGTGTGTGTGTGTGTGTGTGTTTACTAGTTGTGTTTTTGCGGGGGTTGAGCTTTGCTCTTTCGGCCCGCCTCTCAACTGTCAATCAACTGTTTACTAACTCCTTTTTTTTTTTCCACACCACACACAGACCCCAGGAAGCAGCCCGTGACAGCTGACTAACTCCCAGGTACCTATTTACTGCTAGGTAACAGGGGCACTTAGGGTGAAAGAAACTTTGCCCATTTGTTTCTGCCTCGTGCGGGAATCGAACCCGCGCCACAGAATTACGAGTCCTGCGCGCTATCCACCAGGCTACGAGGCCCCTGGGTGTGTGTGTGTGTGTGTGTGTGTGTGTGTACTCACCTAATTGTGCTTGCGGGTATTGAACTTTGGCTCTTTGGTCCCGCCTCTCAACCGTCAATCAACTGGTGTACAGATTCCTGAGCCTACTGGGCTCTATCATATCTACACTTGAAACTGTGTATGGAGTCAACCTCTACCACATCACTTCCTAGTACATTTAATTTACTAACTACTCTGACACTGAAAAAGTTCTTTCTAATGTCTCTGTGGCTCATTTGGGTACTCAGCTTCCACCTGTTTCCCATTGTTCGCGTCCCTCCAGTGTTGAATAGTTCATCCTTGTTTACCCCGGTCGATTCCCCTGAGGATTTTGTAGGTTGTGATCATGTCCCCCTTACTCTTCTGTCTTCCAGTGTCGTAAGGTGCATTTCCCGCAGCCTTTCCTCATAACTCATGCCTCTTAGTTCTGGGACAAGTCTAGTAGCATACCTTTGGACTTTTTCCAGCCTCGTCTTGTGCTTGACAAGGTACGGGCTCCATGCTGGGACCGCATACTCCAGGATTCGTCTTACATATGTTGTGTACAAGATTCTGAATGATTCCTTACACAGGTTCCTGAACGCCGTTCTGATGTAAGCCAGTCTCGCATATGCCGCAGACTTTATTCTCTTTATGTGGGCTTCAGGAGACAGGTTTGGTGTGATATCAACTCCTAGATAGTAGGAGTTGATCGTGACATTAACTTGATCGTGACATTAAAATCGTGACATTAACAGGGATTCGTAGGACTACTGCCGTGGATTACTGATTACAGACATAACAAAGTGCATAGTGACCGCTGGAAAATTGAAAATAGTCATTAACAATAGAACTTTGTGTTAAATAGAGAATAAACGGGAGACCACGTGTGAGCCAGTGAACGAGGCTTTGTGTACATGCGTGTATTAGGATAAAAAAAACGAAACAAAAAAAAATAGTGAACGGTGATTCGTGGAACAGTGATGTGGAACGGGTATCACAACAACATATAAGTTGGAAGTGAATATTATAAATATAGAACACTAGAAATATAAAATAGTGGCAAGAGGCGGCATCAGTGGTTTTAAATCTGGTAACTGGAAACTGGTGACATCAACCTGGGCCACAAGAGGTCACCTGTACTGACCGGGGGACCAGCCTCGCTACCTACGCTAAGTACCTGCCATAAAGTTTGAACAAAATAACACACATAATATTACAAATATACGATATACATATAATATTATAATATTAAACATATAAATATATATACATATATATTGTTACAAATATACAATATACATATAATATTATAAATATTAAACATATAAATATATATACATATATTGTTACAAATATACAATATACATATAATATTATAAATATATAGATATATACAACAAAACAAGGCAATATGGGAGTAAATAAACAAATTTGTGGCCACTGTAACAACTCCTTAAAGACGAAGGTAACGGGAATTGAATGTTATATCTGTAAGACTAGATTCCATTCGGCTTGTACAGGAGTGAGTAACACTACGGCACTGAGAGATGGCCACTTGCTCTGGGTGTGTAAAAATGACCTGCCAGCTTGGAATATCCTAAAAAACCTTCTAGATAACATGACGCATGAACGGAAAACATCATTCATTGGAAGCCTACCAGCCATCCAGAAGGAGTGGGAAAGGAACAACATTTCTAATATACCAGGGGCGGAGGCTATAGTCAGGGATGAAACTGAGGCTGAAACTCAGGAAGTTGCAAACTCTGACTCAGTAGGCCAGGATGTAGATGACAGTAAACTAGAAAGTGTACCAGACAGCACTGACAGCTCGATAGGTACAGACACCACGACGGTTCTCGATAGAGCAATTCAGAACAGAAGGACAGACTTATGCAAATTTTATGCAAAGGGCATATGCAGACATAGATATGCTGGTAATAAGAAAGGATTAGAATGCAGTTACCAACATCCCAAAAAATGTTTAAATATGCTTAGGAAAGGTGAGTGTCGATTTGGATCAATATGTAGGTTTTTCCATCCTGACATGTGCCAAACCTCACTGGAGGACAGAAAATGCTATGACCTTAGCTTCCCACACTTTCACGTGAAAGGCACGGAACGCTACATAAAGAGTGGCAAGCAGGATAATGAATTTGGAGGAAACTCTATAAATTTTTTATACCAGACCGGCAGAGAATTCAAAAGGAGCAGCATAAAGAGTGTATGGAACTGGATGCCAGATCCACTGGCATTCCAGAATTAGATACAATTACCCACCGAAAGGGAACTACAACTACGACAGAAAACTGCCCTACAACAATCAGTACTGGTCAGAACAAACTCATTATGTCCACGATTAATGGACGTGCCGAAAAAGTCTCCCATTCAAACTATCACTAATAGAGTAACCTCATTCATCTTTGCCAACATACAAGGACTGAAAACAAGAACAAACAACAAAGTACAGTTCATAAATGGCCTCCTCACGGAGTCAAATGCAGTATTTGGAGCTTTCACAGAAACCCATGCAGGGGAATTGTTGGACAGTGAGATCTGGATTCCAGGATATAACCTATACAGGTGTGATAGGAAAATTAGGTCACATGGAGGAGTGGGTCTGTATATTAGGGAAGACCTTGTATGCTCGGAGCTCCTAAACGTTACAAATGAGGTGGTAGAGGTACTGGGATTAAAAATAGAGAAAATAAATTTAGTGATTATACTAATATACAAACCGCCAGATACAACGGCTGAGGAATTCACAGAACAGATAAGCAAAATAGAGAATAGCCTTGATAATTTGGAGAACCCGATACCTGATATTATTTTCCTAGGTGACTTCAACTTGCCTAGTCTCAGGTGGAAAATAGCAAACAATAATATTATACCAGGAAATCTATCAGGACCTAACCAACCACAGATTAGAGAACTACTTAGATTCTGTGACAAATTTTCACTCAATCAGCAGATATCGGAGCCAACGAGAAATGAAAATATTCTAGATCTGGTCTTTACGAACAATGAAGACATTATCAGAGACATTACGATATCAGATACCACATACTCAGATCACAAACTCATTGAAGTGCAAACGACCATCAATACTCAGAATAGACCTAAAACGTTGATAAAGCGAGAGGGGCTATTCAGTAAGTTCAATTTTAATAATAAAAGGATAGACTGGGAGATAATAAACAGGGAACTTACAAACATTCCATGGGGAACTGTTCTAAATAATACAAGTCCTACAGAAGGAATAGAAAAACTTACTTCAGAAGCGTATCAAGTCTGTCTGAAACATGTTCCTTTGAGGAAAGCCAGAAAGAGATCTAACGTAGAAAGAGAACGCAGACGACATTATAAACGCAGGAAAAAAATAACGGAACTGCTTATGCAGACACGATTTTCCCGTCAAAGAAGGAATAATTTAAATAGGGAGATTGAAGAAATCGAGCGGAAATTGAAACACTCATATGAAACTGAAGAAAGGCAGTTAGAACAGAAAGCAATTCAGGAAATAAAGAAAAATCCAAAATATTTCTTCTCATATGCGAAATCAAAAGCAAAAACCACTGCCAGTATTGGACCTATTCGTACAAGTGAAGGTTCATACACGGAGGATGACAAAGAAATTAGTGAAATCCTAAAAAAGCAGTATGAGGACATGTTTAGCACTCCAATAAACAACATGAAGGTGGAAGATCCAGACAATTTCTTTATGCGGGATATTCAAACCCCGGTAAATATAACTGATATAAACACGAGCGCACTAAATTTTGAAAAAGAAATTGAAAACATGCCCATGCACTCGGCCCCAGGTCCAGACTCATGGAATTCAATATTTATAAAGAAATGCAAAGTGCCGGTAGCACAGGCACTCAGTATAGTGTGGAGGAAGAGCTTGGACACGGGGGAGATACCAGATGCACTTAAAGTAGCAGACATAGCCCCTCTACACAAGGGAGGGAGCAAAGCATTGGCAAAAAATTATAGACCAGTTGCACTAACATCGCACATCATAAAAGTATTTGAGAGAGTGATTAGGAGTCAGGTCACCAATTTCATGGAGACCAATGACCTTCATAACCCAGGCCAACATGGATTTCGAGCGGGAAGATCGTGCCTCTCACAGCTACTTGAGCACTACGACAAAGTCACTGAGGCATTAGAAGAGAAACAGAATGCTGATGTGATATACACGGACTTCGCAAAGGCCTTCGATAAATGTGACCATGGCGTGATAGCACACAAAATGAAGTCAATGGGAATAACCGGTAAAGTAGGACGCTGGATACTCAGTTTTCTGTCAAACAGGACTCAGCGAGTAACTGTCAACCATATAAAATCTAGTCCAAGTGCAGTGAAAAGCTCTGTACCTCAGGGTACAGTCCTTGCACCGCTGCTTTTCCTTATTCTCATATCAGATATAGACAAAAATACAAGTCACAGCTTCGTATCATCCTTTGCAGATGACACAAAAATCAGTATGAAAATTACCTCGGCTGAGGACATTGAAAAACTTCAAGCTGATATTAATAAAGTTTTCGACTGGGCATCAGAAAATAACATGATGTTTAACAGTGATAAATTCCAGGTACTCAGGTACGGTAAAAATGAGGACCTTAAACATAATACAGAGTACAAAACACAATCAAATGTACCCATAGTAGGAAAACAGCATGTAAAGGATTTGGGAATAATAATGTCTGACGACCTAACGTTTAAGGAGCATAACCAAGCAAATATTGCGACAGCCAGAAAAATGATAGGATGGATTACAAGAACTTTCAAATCCAGGGATCCCATCACAATGGTTGTACTCTTCAAGGCACTTGTGTTGTCCCGTCTTGAGTACTGCTCAGTACTCACTTCCCCTTCAAAGCAGGAGAGATTGCTGAAATAGAGGGAATACAGAGAACATATACGGCACGCATAGACGCAATAAAGCACCTAAATTATTGGGATCGTCTCAAAGCCCTCCAAATGTACTCACTAGAAAGAAGACGAGAGAGATATCAAATAATATACACCTGGAAGATACTGGAGGGCCAAGTACCAAATCTACACAGTAAAATAACAACGTACTGGAGTGAACGACATGGAAGAAAATGTAGAATAGAACCAATGAAGAGCAGAGGTGCCATAGGCACAATCAGAGAACACTGTATAAACATCAGAGGTCCGCGGTTGTTCAACGTCCTCCCAGCAAGCATAAGAAATATTGCCGGAACAACCGTGGACATTTTCAAGAGGAAACTAGATTTATTCCTCCAAGGAGTGCCGGACCAACCGGGCTGTGGTGGGTATGTGGGCCTGCGGGCCGCTCCAAGCAACAGCCTGGTGGACCAAACTCTCACAAGTCGAGCCTGGCCTCGGGCCGGGCTTGGGGAGTAGAAGAACTCCCAGAACCCCATCAACCAGGTAACCAGGTAATTCCAGGCTGTAAGATCAACCAGATCTTTCTCTCTGTCGGTTTTATTAAGTACTTCATCTCCTATTCTGTATCCTGTGTCTGGCCTCCTGTTTCCACTGCCTAGTTTCATTACTTTGCATTTACTCGGGTTGACCTTCAACAGCCATTTGTTGGACCATTCACTCAATCTATCTAGGTCATCTTGTAGCCTCCTACTATCATCCTCTGTTTCAATCCTCCTCATAATTTTTGCATCGTCAGCAATCATTGAGAGGAACGAATCTATACGCTCTGGGAGATCATTTACATATACCAGAAACAGTATAGGTACAAGGACTGTGTGTGTGTGTGTGTGTGTGTGTGTGTGTGTGTGTGTGTGTGTGTGTGTGTGGTGTGTGTGTGTGTGTGTGTGTGTCTGTGTGTGTGTGTTGTGTGTGTGTGTGTGTGTGTGTGTGTGTGTGTGTGTGTGTGTGTGTGTGTGTGTGTGTGTGTGTGTGTGTGTGTGTGTGTGTGTGTGTATGTTTGATCAGTGGTAGGGGAGAGTGGGAATGGGGGGGAGTGTGTGTGTGTGTGTATTCATCTAATTGTGCTTACGGGGGTTGAGCTTTGGCTCTTTGGTCCCGCCTCTCAACTGCCAATCAACTGGTGTACAGATTCCAGAGCCTACTGGGCTCTATCATATCTACATTTAAAACTGTGTATGGAGTCAGCCTCCACCTGTGTATGGAGTCAGCCTCCACCACATCGAGTGTCGTCGCTACCCTGGTGTGGGCCAGACGTGTAGGCCTACCCCTCCATATGGATTTACTGCTAAATGGGTACAGACGGCCTTAAGGCTTTCGCAACCTTACAGTGATATATACCATCTAGCTCCTGGAAGCTTTCACCTAGGTTTCAAAGTGGTGAGGAGTGCAATCTGACCAGATATGGACAAACAATACCTATGTATTTGAAGTGGCGCCTTGGGCAGTGGGAACATGGCCGATTCCCCTTACCTCACACCTGGTCAGGCGCCTGAGGTGGTACCCCGGGCGCTGGAACTTTAGCCCATATTGGCCCGTTCCCTAAAGCTGTAATTCCCCTGTACAGCCTGGACACGGTGGCACGAACGGACCACTCGCACACCACTGTACAGATGCCTCAGTGATTGGTGGTACCAGTGCAGTGTTACATACAGTGTAGAGGACTATTAAGTGTGTGTGTGTGTGGATAAAGTAGGTTTCAGAGTGGCACTCTCTACACCTGTCACTCTGGTCGGAGCCACACTACCCTCAGCAGTGTTGCCAGCTGACCGCGTATACACCTGCGTTCGCTTGTAAGTGTCTGAACTATTCATCTTGTCTCTGCACTATGATTAGTAGCCGCTGTTGTTCTGGGTCCAGGCCATAGCCTGAAGTGCTACTCTGTGGTAGAAGCTGCTGTGTATTGTCACTTCATGTTGTGACTCTGGCAACTATGGCCACTTCCCTCCCGCCTTCTGGGGACACCCACAGCGACCCTTCCCAAAATGCTTCAGACGCAGTTGCGTCTACTTCAGCCACCTCCCCGCATGACTTACAGCATGGCCAAACACTCCATCCCAGTATAGCCAGGTATGAGGACACCAGCTCAAGTGATGAAGCAGCCTCGGATGGTGGTTTTACTGCATACAAAAGCCGGAAGACCTTACGTAATGAGAGGAAGTTAAGGGAAGGTAATAATTCTGTCAGGACGACAAATGTCACCCCCACAACGGGGGGGGGGGGCATAACGACCCACCCTAGCACCCCGTAATAAATATGCCAGGCTGGCATTTCCATCTCAAGTTACCAGTGACCAGAGGTACGCCTGGATGAGACGGGACTATTTTCCCTAGCTATTTTCCTGACCCCATTGACCTCATAATCCCTAGACACGCCTCGCCCTACATCTATGTAGCCAGGTCCGATGAAGTCACCATCTCGGCCCTACTCCAAGGTCATGTGGGTGGCATCACATTCAGTAAAGCAGACTCTCCTGAGAGGTCCAGGAGGTACAGTGAGTACCTTGTCACATCCTACCCTCATGACCTTGACATCTCCCATGCGAAAGAACTACCAGGTGTGTACAGTGCAAGACGCATCAAGTCTGGAGGCAAGCCACTCAACAGGATTGTCATCGTCTGGAAACATGAGACACCGCCCCCCAGTCATCACACGTTCCTAGGCCCCTACCGGCCAGCCTGCCCCATAACACGCTGGGAGTCCTCAGCTGTCATCTGTTTTAAATGTCAACACTTTGGTCACGTAGCCAAACACTGTCAATCTTCAGGCACCTGTGCCTTCTGTGCAGACAATCATCTCACTAAAGACTGCCCCAATAAAGACCACGCCCCTGGGACTGATGAGACCTCATCCTCAGCCACCAAGCACAAGTGTTCCAGGTGATTGCGGGAGGGAGTAACCGCCTGGCACAAGGACTGTGTCAAGCGGCCTTCCCCGCACAGCACAGTGGGACAACCCTCCACCACCCCAGTCAACCCCCCCACCCGGGGTGGCCCCACCACTACACCTACCCGCCCCCCCCACCCGGGATGACCCCACCACCGTTCCTGACGCCAACAGCCTGACAACCTTCCCTGGCCTACCTGGGAAGCCTGACGCCAGCCTGCAGAGGGAGGTGTTAGAACTTCCAGCTCGCATGAACAAAATAGAAATTACCGTCAACAAGCTCCAGAAACACTCACGAAGATTGAAAATGGTCTCAACAGCATTTATGCTAAGATCACCATGGACAACCCGAGTCAGTGTCCAAGCGATCATCTCGCCAGCCCGAGGAGTGAAGCGATGATGTCGGTATCTTGACGTATGTTAAAAGTAACCTAGTGTGTAAACATGTTAAAAACCACAAAAGTGACGACTCATTATCAGCAGTTTCTGATTGCTACAGCGACCGGGTTTCTTAACTTAGTTAATGTATATGTAAGGTGCGATCAAATGGTGGAAACTTTTCTCCCAAAAATTACCAGCAGCTCTCAAATCATTGTAATGGGTGATTTTAATGCTAGACACACTAGCCTGGGTGACACCAAAACAAACAGGAATGGCAGAGTCTTTGTAAAATACTTAAGAGATAATAACATGTCCGTGTTCAACTTTGACTCCTCTAACGTCACACACCTCAGGGGTGGCAGGCTTGATTATGTCATTGGTCACGGTCTCATTGATAATGCTGTCGGAGGATCAATTGTTCATGAATTAGTTAGTGATCACTTTGCCATATTCAGTTCATACACTATCAATAATGTCAAACCTCTAAGCTTTGGGAAAAAAATCATTAATATCCCTGAAAATTTACACATGCTCTTCAAATTCCGCATTTCTGAATGGTATAACACTTACTACTTTACAACCTGCCGGTCAACCACCAAACTGTGCCTCAATTGTGGAGGAGCTCACATCGCCGTCTCCATGGACTGCCAAGTACGACTAGACGAAATAAATAAAACAGCAACTGCCAACCCAACAACCAATCAGCCGGCGAGCTTCAATATCCAAGCTACATCGTTTCCAGTGCTTCCCAACGCTTCTGCTCCTGCTACACAGACGTCCACACCAGGCCAGACCACCCCCCAATGGGGACCCAGGACACAGGCGACTGCAGCTCAGCCAACCAACTTGACTGTCAACCAATCAGCGGCCTCGACCAACACCACTCTCATCCCATGCCTGATCAGTGTAGCTGAGAGAGAGGCGGGAACAGACAACGCAAAATACGTGAGAGTACTGAACAGGCTGCTCGCCCAGAACAACCTGCCTACAATGTTGATACCAGCAGACCTATTTCAACATCACAACGCTGCTTCAACCCAAACAGACGAAATTCCAACACCAACAGTAACCGCAGTCATACCGCAACCACCACCACCGGAGTCGAACCCAGCACAAGTCACCCAGGCAACAGCATCCACCCAGACTACCACCACAGCAGACCAGTCAACCTCATCACCTGCCCCCACCAGCCCGAGACGGAAGAAAATGAGAGCAAAAAGGAGACCAAAATGTCAGCAAGTGGAAACAGAATCAGATTCAGATGCAGAGTTCCAAGAAGCCCTGGCTGAGACCTTCACATATGAGGCCCCAGACTTCGACCTAAACCCAAGCAAATCAAGCAAGAAAGTGCCCTGCTATGGACTCTACCTCAATCACGGTGGCAATTTCAACGGCAATCGAAGCACAAGAATGGTCATTGCCTTAGAATGCAACAGGATCATGAACCAGCTCAGGAAAACCATTCCTTACCCGGTGTTTGTCCACCACGAGACCGTGGAACGCTATGTAGACTTCTGCGCTCTGGAGAGTGCATACATCGACCCTAAATTCGACTTCAAGAGGGGACAAGTGACCTTCCTGGAAGAAGATGAAGACCCGACAGGAATACCAATACCACCGCTAACATTCGGGAAGTACATGCGAATACCTCCTGGCCGAGACACCACCAAGCAACAGTGAACTTACCTCTCACCATCTCAATAAGGAAGACGCCTCCTCCAAGCCAGACAGACCACCTCAAGTGAACCAGGACGACATCACCCTGCCCCACCACTAGCCTCCTGCCGCCCAAGAAGAACTTAAGCTACAGGCTTTGACTGAAAAAACATCTCCAATCCAAGGTGGACGGGCCACCGAACTTTCAAGCCTCCTCTCTCCACATCCAAATCCTCTTCCAAGAATTTCATCGCCCCATCCTTCTTCCTCCCACATCCTTTCCAAGCTCTTTGGACATCAAAGCGAAAGCGAACTACCGTCAATGCATTATATGAGGACCTGGTCACTGAAGTAACAGCTTTTTATGACAGTGTTGTAAAATCCACAAGACCCAAACCAGTGAGGAAGGGACAGAGGTGGTTCACTGACTCACGCCTTAAGCCCCTGCATGACAGAGTTTTATTCCTAGCTGAGCAGTATAAAACACATAAAACAGCTGACACCCTCAACATATTTCTTAAAGCCAGCCGAGAGTTTAGAGAGCTAAAGGAACAGGTGTATAACCAGCACTGGGAACAGTTTCTGCAAGGCATCAATCATGCAACATCCTCATCCCAAATGTGGAGTAAAATTAAAAAGATTTCTGGTCCTAGCAGTCGTCAACTTGATCACCATTCACCTGTAGACTATGCCGACATGCTGCTTCAGCAGTATGCAAGCACTGCTAGTATAAGCAGCCTGCCCCTAGATGTGCAAAACTATCTGGCTAGTACTAAAATAAATCGTAACTTCAATATTTAAATTGCCTGTAGTGAAATAGGGCCTGATGATAACTATAGCATAACCCCCTTTGAAATTAAAAATGCACTCAAGAAAGGTAAGGCTACCTCTCCTGGAGAGGATGGCATCACATACAACACCATGAGAGTACTTGCTGAGCTGCCAAATAGCCCTTTGCTAGAATTGTTTAATCAAAGTCTAAGGCAGGGTGTTTTACCTGACCGCTGGACACAGGGACTCATAATACCCATACCCAAGCCTAATTCACAAAAATTTAGACCCATTTCTCTGACGTCGTGCATGTGCAAAGTTCTTGAGAGAATTATTCTCGACAGACTAATGTTTCAAATCAAGCCCCACCTTGCCCCTAACATGTATGGTTTTCTTCCTGGAAGAAGCACACAAACTTGCTTTGCTGAGTATTTTATCAGAGGGGGACCAAACTCTCAGGCGGCATTTATTGATCTCCAAACTGCTTTTGATACAGCAAACAAAGAAATAATCCTAGAACAGCTAGCCTCTTTTGGAGTTAGGGGAAGACTGTTGACATGGCTCAGGGGGTACCTGAGTAACAGAACCGCCTCAGTCCTTTTCAAGGGGGTCAAAAGTAAACTTTGTGCACCCTTTGAGTTGGGTACACCCCAGGGTGGAGTGCTAAGTCCCACACTGTTCAATGTTCTGATGCACAAATTAACAATTGATATTCCCACACTACCTGACGAAGCCGTCATTTGTTATGCCGATGATATATGCATTGTTGCAAATTCCCAAACTAGACTGTAAGCTCTACTTGATTCATTCGCTGCTAAAAGCATTGAATGCGGTCTTGTTATCTCTATAACTAAATCCAGAGTTCTCCATCCCAAAGAGAAAACTCATGTCCCTATAGCTTTCAAGGTCAACAACCAGAACATTGAAACGTGTGGGCAGCACAAATACCTTGGAGTTGGTATTAACAGTGACATTGTATATGATCTACACCGTAGGTTAAAAGAAAGACTAAAACCATTGAGAACACTTACTGGTAAGAATATTGGTATCAATATTAAATATGCTAGACTATTCTATATGATGTTTGTTAGATCTCTCGTTGATTATAATGCTCTGCACTTAATTAATTTCCCCTCCTCTGTGTTGGACAAACTTGAAGTAGTACAGAATGAGGCCATGAGGATAATTCTTGGTGCCCCAAGATGCACAAGAATCATCAACATGAGGGAAGAACTGAAGCTTCCAACCATACTAGAGTGAATCATGCAAGTTAACACTACCTTTTGCCTTAAAGTCATGAGAGATCCTACATCTCCTGCATTGCTCAGAGACAAATTATTTAGTGCTGTTAACACCCTTTTGACTGGTGCCGACATACCAACTCACTCCTTTAATGATAATTGGCTGAGAAACAATGCTTACAATCTCATTAAACTTAACATTCCTTTTAAGTGCAATCTACCTGTCTCTGATATTCCTCTTTATCTGTACCCCTCCATTCAAGTATCATACACACCTGTCACCAAGAAAGATAATGAGAATCTTGCTCTACTCAAAGCTGTCACTCTTGAAACAATTGCCTCCTCCATCGAGAGTCTAAGATCTCACGAGCACTGTGTCTACACCGACGGCTCAGTCCAGTCTTCTACTGGACGGACTGCAGCGGCATGTAGGTTTTATAGAAATAATATTTGCACAAAGACTGTCAGTGTCAGGTTAAACAACTGGCTGACCTCCACACAAGCAGAACTAGCAGCATTACATTTAGCAACCAGCACATTAAAAAACATTGGAGGAGGAATAATATTCTGCGATTCAAAGTCTGCTCTTCAAGCAATCGAAAACTTCTCTTGGAAGATCGACAGCAAGAACCTCATACTCCCAATTATAGATGACCTAATTGATGCACAGAGTGAAAGGTCTCGAATCTCCTTTGTATGGATACCTTCACACATAAATATAACCCATCATAATGAGACAGACATTGCAGCCAAATTAGCGTGTAACATGTTTGAAGTTGAATTAGATCTAGGTATCCCCATCTCTGCTGTCAAAACTGTATTGATCCAAACATTCAAATCTGATAGGAAAGAACTTACTGACTCCCAACGACCTGAAAGTACTAGTATAAAAAGCTAGGATTTGTTCAGATCTGAAACCTACATCTATGGACAGCACAAAACGTCCACTAGACTGTGCGACACAGTGGTTGCAAGGATCAGGTTGGGTTACCGTTACCTGTGGCAGGTGGCTGCAGGTGACGGGTCTCCCAATCCTGAGCACTCCAGTTGCAAACTCTGTGAGCAGGAACTACGGCATGATCTCCCGCACTACATCACTGAATGCCCAGTTATTAGACCTTTCAGACCAGTTGGCATGAGGTACCTGGAGCTTTGCAATTACTTTATTCACTCTCGTATTCTTGAAGATATCCTCACAGTATACCCAAAATTTGCCAGTGCAGGCTATTAAACACATGGCTCTGTATGACTAACCATCCTGCGAAATGGGGACTTGTATTACCACTGACGAAGCTAAATACCTTATTCAATCTTGTGGTGTTGATATTCTCAAAATGCATCCGGAGTCTGCCAGTGCAGACCGCTTATCACATGCCTCTGTATGACTAACCATCCTGTGTGATGGGGATTTTTTAGCATCACCTAGTTAGCTTCTTTTTGACACACTGTACTCCACTTCATATAGTCTAGGGTAGCTGCACTAGTGCAGATGTACCTAATATGTTAATAAAAAAAAAAAAAATCCACCACATCACTGCCTAATGCATTCCATCCGTTAACTACTCTGACACCGAAAAAGTTCCTTCTAACGTCCCTGTGGCTAATGTGGGCACTCAGTTTCCACCTGTGTCCCCTTGTTCGCGTCCCACCAGTGTTGAATAGTTTATCCTTGTTTACTCGGTCGATTCCCCTGAGGATTTTGTAGGTTGTGATCATGTCCCCCCTTACTCTTCTGTCTTCCAGTGTCGTAAGGTGCATTTCCCGCAGCCTTTCCTCATAACTCATGCCTCTTAGTTCTGGGACAAGTCTAGTAGCATACCTTTGGACTTTTTCCAGCTTCGTCTTGTGCTTGACAAGGTACGGGCTCCATGCTGGGGACACATACTCCATGATTGGTCTTACATATGTGGTGTACAAGATTCTGAATGATTCCTTACACTGGTTCCTGAACGCTGTTCTGATGTTAGCCAGCCTCGCATATGCCGCAGACGTTATTCTTTTTGTGTGGGCTTCAGGAGACAGGTTTGGTGTGATATCAACTCTTAGATCTTTCTCTCTGTCTGTTTCATTAAGTACTTCATCTCCTATTCTGTATCCTGTGTCTGGCCTCCTGTTTCCACTGCCTAGTTTCATTACTTTGCATTTACTCGGGTTGACCTTCAACAGCCATTTGTTAGACCATTCACTCAGTCTGTCTAGGTCATCTTGTAGCCTCCTACTATCATCCTCAGTTTCAATCCTCCTCATAATTTTTGCATCATCGGCAGACATTGAGAGAAACGATTCTATACCCTCTGGGAGATCATTTACATATATCAGAAACAGTATAGGTCCAAGGACTGACCCCTGCGGGACTCCACTCGTAATGTCTCACCAATCTGAGACCTCACCCCTCACACTGACTCGTTGTCTCCTGTTGCTTAGGTACTCCTAAGGCTACAATTTAGTACCTTCCTTTTCATTCCAGCCTGCATCTCCAGCTTACTCACTAGCCTCTTGTGTGGCACTGTATCAAAAGCTTTCTGACAATCCAAAAATGTGCAGTCTGCCCATCCTTCTCTTTCTTGCCTGTTTTTTGTTGCCTGGTCGTAGAATTCAAGTAACCCTGTGAGGCAGGACCTGCCATCCCTGAACCCATGTTGATGCTATGTTACAAAGTTCTTTTGCTCCAGATGCTCCATTAGCTTTCTTCGAACAATCTTCTCCATCAGCTTGCATGGTATGCAGGTTAGGGACACTGGTCTGTAATTCAGTGCCTCCTGTCAATCCTCTTTCTTATATATCGGGACCACGTTAGCTGCTTTCCAAATTTCTGGCAGTTCCCCTGTTGACAGTGATTTGTTATACACTATGGAGAGTGGTAGGCACAGTTCTTCCGCGCCTTCCTTCAGTATCCAAGGGGAGATTCCATCTGGGCCTATAGCCTTTGTCACATCCATCTCTAGTAAACACTTCCTTACTTCCCCGCTGGTAATCTCAAACTCTTCCAGTGGTTCCTGGTTAGCTATTCCCTCTCTTATCTCTGGAATTTCTCTTTGCTCTAAGGTGAAGACCTCCTGGAATTTCTTATTCAGTTCCTCACACACTTCCTTGTCGTTTGTAGTGAATCCTTCTGCCCCTATACTTAATTTCATAACCTGTTCCTTTACTGTTGTTTTTCTCCTTATGTGGCTATGCACCAATTTAGGCTGATTCTTTGCTTGCTTGTGTGTGTGTGTGTTTACTAGTTGTGTTTTTACAGGGGTTGAACTTTGCTCTTTCGGCCCGCCTCTCAACTGTCAATCAACTGTTTACTAACTACTTTTTTTTTGTTTTCACACCACACACACACACACCAGGAAGCAGCCCGTGACAGCTGACTAGCTCCCAGGTACCTATTTACTGCTAGGTAACAGGGGCATTCAGGGTGAAGGAAACTTTGCCCATTTGTTTCTGCCTCGTGCGGGAATCGAACCCGCGCCACAGAATTACGAATCCTGCGCGCTATCCACCAGGCTACGAGGCCCCTGGGTGTGTGTGTGTGTGTGTGTGTGTGTGTGTGTGTGTGTGTGTGTGTGTGTGTGTATGTGTTTGTGTGTGTGTGTGTGTGTGTGTGCGTGTGTGTGTGTGTGTGAGTGTTTGTGTATAGAGGGAGGGCAGGGGGGTGTCTTGGGACAATGTGAGGCCTCGGAAGTTGGCTGGGATGGGTGATCAGTCACCCGGTCCTGTGTAGCATCCGAGTGTCAAAACCTGTACCCAGAGAGAGCAACCCGAAGCTGTATACCTGAGATATGTAGACCTAATTGTTGTCCCCTAACTCCCCTTGCCACTTCGGGGGGGGGGGGGGTATAGGGTGATTATGTAGCTTCAGGGCACCAATCCCCCTAGCCACAGGGCATGGCGAGAAGGCGCCCCTAAGCATACCTAATTCCCTATCAAACACAAACTAAAATACACATAAATGTCAGATCTCCCACAACCCACAAGAGTTAAGATAATACTAATACCACACAATAATAATCTGAAAAACAAACATACATAAAATGGAAAAATCTTTTGTATTTGGTTTTTTCTTATGTGGGACGCAGCACACAAAGGGAGAGGTGCACAGTATATCATTAAAAAAGAACTAACGCTGAAGGCCAAAACAGCAAGCTGCCTAAGTGGCAGGATTGATGACTTAACATCAGCATACACGGAAAAAACTATTCATAGTGGAAGCTCCTAACAAAGCCCCGGAGCGGGAGGGATATCATGTATGCACATGGGGGTCCCTCCGGCCTCCGCCTTACAAACTCGTGGGCTCCGGTCAGGTCATCCACCCTCTTGTGAGACACCATTTGGAGAAGTGGTACTCCAGATGACGACTCTGTTTAGATAGTTGGCTAACAGCTATCCTGGCTGCGGTTCACCTAAGCGAGACTATATTAACCCTTATGCACCCTGTACACGGTGATCCTGGGACTAAGGTGGTCTGCCTCAAGATGTGGTCTTGGACCATATTCTGTAGATGGAATATGTCCAGGTCAGGGCTTTCACAGAGCAAATCTCAAGGTCGCTCTTGGTGAGTCCCATATCCTTTAAATTAATTAGTTTAAGTCACTCTGTACACCTTATTGATGTCCTAGAGAGGGGTACCTACCATCAGCTCTCCCCGAGCAAGCACGCCTAGGTGAGTTTGAGATGTCCTTTTGACGGAGTTGGTCGCCTGTCCACTCCACTGCCTTGGTATCAATGTTGTCTACACGTGCTCCTGGTATACCATTCATTCCTATCTTCCTCACTGATCGTCAGTCACTATGTGCAACATAGTATACATTCCTAAACAGTGTACACACTTTGGGGGATCAATCACTATGTATGCTATAAAGCGCTTCACAACACATTACTCGGCAGGCAAATCTTAAGTCCTGGCTAGGCTAACCCAACGGTACACACCGATCTTGCCACTCGACCTTATTTTTGCTTTCTTAATTGCTCTACCGCTGTAGGAGCTCACTATACACTTCATCACTGTGTTTGTATACACTCCTTGTGTATGTGTGTATTTGTACTCACCTAGTTGTGCTTGTGCGGGTTGAGCTCTGGCTCTTTGGTCCCGCCTCTCAACCGTCATTCAACAGGTGTACAGGTTCATGAGCCTATTGGGGTCTATCATATCTACACTTGAAACTGTGTATGGAGGCAGCGTCCACCACATCACTTCCTAATGCATTCTATTTGTCAACCACTCTGACACTAAAAAAGTTCTTTCTAATATCTCTGTGGCTCATTTGGGCGCTCAGTTTCCACCTGTGTCCCCTTGTGCGTGTGCCCCTTGTGTTAAATAGCCTGTCTTTATCTACCCTATCAATTCCCTTGAGGATCTTGAATGTGGTGATCATGTCCCTCCTAACTCTTCTGTCTTCCAGCGAAGTGAGGTTTAATTCCCGTAATCTCTCCTCGTAGCTCATACCTCTCAGCTCGGGTACTGTGTGGTGGCAAATCTTTGAACCTTTTCCAGTTTAGTCTTATCCTTGACTAGATATGGACTCCATGCTGGGGCTGCATACTCCAGGATTGGCCTGACATATGTGGTATTCAAAGTTCTGAATGATTCTTTACACAAATTTCTGAATGCCGTTCGTATGTTGGCCAGCCTGGCATATGCCGCTGATGTTATCCTCTTGATATGTGCTGCAGGAGACATGTCTGGCGTGATATCAACTCCCAAGTCTTTTTCTTTCTCTGACTCCTGAAGAATTTCCTCTCCCAGATGATACCTTGTATTTGGCCTCCTGCTCCCTACACCTATCTTCATTATATTACATTTGGTTGGGTTAAACTCTAACAACCACTTGTTCGACCATTCCTGCAGTTTTTCTAGGTCTTCTTGAAGCCTCAAACAGTCCTCTTCTGTCTTAATTCTTCTCATAATTTTGGCATCGTCCGCAAACATTGAGAGAAATGAATCTATACCCTCCGGGAGATCATTTACATATATGAGATACAAGATAGGACCGAGTACAGAACCCTGTGGGACTCCACTGGTGACTTCACGCCAATCGGAGATCTCACCCCTCACCGTAACTCTCTGCTTCCTATTGCTTAGGTACTCCCTTATCCACTGGAGCACCTTACCAGCTACACCTGCCTGTCTCTCCAGCTTATGTACCAGCCTCTTATGCGGTACTGTGTCAAAGGCTTTCCGACAATCCAAGAAAATGCAGTCCGCCCAGCCCTCTCTTTCTTGCTTAATCTGTGTTACCTGGTCATAGAATTCTATTAAGCCAGTCAGGCAAGATTTACCCTCCCTGAACCCATGTTGTCGATTTGTCACGAAGTCCCTTCTCTCCAGATGTGCTACCAGGTTTTTTCTCACGATCTTCTCCATCACCTTGCATGGTATACAAGTCAAGGCTACTGGCCTGTAGTTCAGTGCCAGTGCTTGTGTGTGTGTGTGTGTGTGTGTGTGTGTGTGTGTGTGTGTGTGTGTGTGTGTGTGTACACACCTAGTTGTGCTTGCTGGGGTTGTGCTTGTAACAAATAAGGTTTGTTGTAGGGAATTATTCAGTATATGCATGGGGGTTTTGAAAGTTTGGAGTCAGATGGTACTTGGCCTGACTCAGAGGAAGGTCATCTCTCCTGGGATTAGCGGTTAAGATTACAAAATGGCCGGCGCCTTTGTCTTAAGCAACGTATAATGAATTATTTTACAGAATTCAGTAATTTAGAGAAATTCAAGTCTTCATTCAAATTGTATTCAATAATATGTCTGTTCAAGTATCAAGAGTATTCTCAATTGCCAAAATAATGAGTAAGTCACCGTCAGTGACGTCACTAGCAGAGGACTAGCTTCTGACGCGGATATATTTTGGCCACCCTGGGTCAAGGGTTACCAAAGCCTTCCATATTCTACCAAAGCGTAGGAATTACAGTCTCCGTGGTGTAGTGGTAAGACACTCGCCTGGCGTTCCGCGAGCGCTATGTCATGGGTTCGTATCCTGGCCGGGGAGGATTTACTGGGCGCAAATCCTTAACTGTAGCCTCTGTTTAACTCAACAGTAAAATGTGTACTTGGATGAAAAACGATTCTTCGCGGCGGGGATCGTATTCCAGGGACTGCCCGAAACGCTACGCGTACTAGTGGCTGTACAAGAATGTAACAACTCTTGTATATATCTCAAAAAAAAAAAAAAAAATATTTAGTAATTCTCAAAGTTCAAATAGCCATTTTGTAATTGGAAATAGCCTTTCCCTAAGATGCCTGTACGATTACCATCAGTTTATAAGAGTTCAACCGTTGTTCAGTGCAACAGAGGTTAGTCGTTCAATTTAAACTCTGCTTAGTAATCTTGGTAAATCTGGCGTAGGAATACCGTCTAGCTCTGACTAGCTGTGAGGAAGGCTAGGGGGTAGGATCAGTGTGGACTAGGCAGCGACTGGGGAAGGCAACCATCTTCACCTCTCCCAAATAGATCAGTAGAACACCAGCTGGTCGCATTAAAAGGTATAGTTTGCTACAGTTTTGCTTAGGGAAATAGTTCATCTCATGTCTCGATAGGGGAGTGTTAAGGTATAGGGAATGATATTTCCTTTAGCTGTTGTTTAGACTTGCATTAATAAATAATTAGCTTGTTATTTGTATTTTATTTCCATTTTTGAATGTGCCCATGTCCTTGTCACGTGGTCTCCACGAGTGTGAAGTTTTAGTTGGGCCGCAAGCCTAACAAAGTTTAAGAGTTCATTTATCCCTTTGTTATAATTCCCACACATAACGTAGACTCATCCCTCCTTTTCCAAGTAATTTGGGGATCGACCCGCAAGGTTTTAATGATCGATTAATCGGTTCAGACTCTGATTAATTGACGATTCTGGTTAATAGTCTGGTGGTGGCGGCGTAGAGGGATCCCTTAAGTTTGCTAGAAAACCTGGTACGACGTCACGTGGCTGTAGAATCTTAGCCGATCGAACGGCTAAGACCACGTGGCGTGGGACTCGGCTATAGAGAATACTCTGGGGTCCTTTGGAATTCGGTTTAAGTTTCAGTAAGCATATCCACGGACAGGGTAGAGACAGAGTAGAGCCAATACCTCGTCCCGTGTTACAAGCTCTGGCTCTTTGGTCCCGACTCTCAACTATCAATCAACAGGTGTACAGGTCCCTGAGCCTACGGGACTCTATCATATTTACACTTGAAACTGTGTATGGAGTCAGCCTTCACCACATCACTTCCTAATGCATTCCATTTGTCTACTACTCTGACACTGAAAAAAAATCTTTCTAACGTCTTTATGGCTCATTTGGGCACCCAATTTCCACCTGTGTCCCCTAGTGCGTGTGCCCCTTGTGTTAAACAGCCTGTCTTTATCAATCCAGTTGATTCCCTTGAGAATCTTGAATGTGGTGATCATGTCCCTCCTAACTCTTCTGTCTTCCAACGAAGTGAGGTTTAATTCCCGTAGTCTCTCCTCGAAGCTCATACCTCTCAGCTCGGGTACTAGTCTGGTGGCAAACCTTTGAACCTTTTCCAGTTTAGTCTTATGCTTGACTACATATGGACTCCATGCTGGAGCCGCATACTCCAGGATTGGTCTGACATATGTGGTATATAATGTTCTGAAAGATTCCTTACACAAGTTTCTAAAGGCCGTTCCTATGTTAGCCAACCTGGCATATGCTGCTGATGTTATCCTCTTGATATGAGCTTCAGGGGACAGGTCTGGCGTGATATCAATACCCTAGGTCTTTCTCTCTCTCTGACTCTTGAAGTATTTCATCTCCCAAATGATACCGTGTATCTGGTCTCCTGCTTCCTACCCCTATCTTTATTACATTACATTTACTTGGGTTAAACTCTAACAGTTATTTGTTCGACCATTCCTGCAGCTTGTCCAGGTCTTCTTGAAGCCTCAAACTGTCCTCCTCTGTCTTAATCCTTCTCATAATTTTGGCGTCGTCAGCAAACATTGATAGGAATGAGTCTATACCCTCTGGGAGATCATTTACGTAGATCTGAAACAGGATAAGTCCAAGTACAGAGCCCTGTGGGACTCCACTGGTGACTTCACGCCAGTCTGAGGTCTCACCCCTCACTGTAACTCTCTGCTTCCTATTGCTTAGGTACTCCCTTATCCACTGGAGCGCCCTACCAGTTACTCCTGCCTGTTTCTCCAGCTTATACATTAACTTTTTATGGGGTACTGTGTCAAAGGCTTTGTGACAGTCCAAAAAAATGCAGTCCGCCCACCCTTCTCTTTCTTGCTTAATCTTTGTCACCTGATTGTAGAATTCTATCAAGCCTGTAAGGCAAGATTTACCCTCGCTGAACCCATGTTGATGGGTTGTCACGAAGTCTCTTCTCTCCAGATGTGTTAGTAGGTTTTTATCACAATCTTCTCCATCACCTTGCATGGTGTACAAGTTAAGGACACTGGCCTGTAGTTCAGTGCCTCTTGTCTGTCACCCTTTTTGTATATTGGTACTACATTAGCTGTCTTCCATATTTCTGGTAGGTCCCTCGTTTCCAGTGACCTACTATACACTATGGAGAGTGGTAAGCAAAGTGCTCCTGCACACTCTTTCGATACCCATGGCGAGATTCCATCCGGCCCAACAGCTTTCCTCACATCCAGCTCCAATAGGTGCTTCTTGACCTCATCTCTTGTAATTTCGTACCTATCCAAGGTCACCTGGTTTGCTGCCACCTCTTCTAGCGCCGTGACATCTCCCTGTTCTATTGTAAGGACCTCCTGGAACCTTTTGTTGAGTTCTTCACACACCTCTTTGTCATTTTCTGTGTACCTGTCCCCACCCACCCTAAGTTTCATCACCTGTTCCTTCACTCTTCACCTGTTCCTTGTGTGTGTGTGTGTGTGTGTGTGTGTGTGTGTGTGTGTGTGTGTGTGTGTGTGTGTGTGTGTGTGTGTGTGTGTGTGTGTTTGTTTGTTTGTTGTTTGTTGTGTGTGTGTGTGTGTGTGTGTGTGTGTGTGTGTGTGTGTGTGTGTGTGTGTGTGTGTGTGTGTGTGTGTGTGTGTACTCACCTAGTTGTGCTGCGGTGCTTGATCATTGGCTCTTTGGTCCCCCCTCTCAACTGTCAATCAACTGGTGTACATATTCTAGAGCCTATTTGGTCCTATCAAATCTGCATTTGAAACAATGTATAGATTCTGCTTCCTCCACATCCCTGCCTAATGCATTTCATTTGTTAACTACTCTGACACTAACAAATATTATTTCAAATATCTCAGTAGCTCATTTGGGTTCTAAGTTCCCACCTGTTTCCCTTTGTTCGTGTTCCACCCTTGTTAAATAATTTTTCTTTCTCCACCCTTGAGAATTTTGTAGGTGGTGATCATGTCTCCTTTACTTCTCTGTCTTCCAAAGATTTGAGGTTTAGATCTAGTAGACTTTCCTGTTAGCTCATGCCTCTCAGTTCTGGGACTATTCCGGTGGCATACTTCTGAATCTTCTCTATCATTGCCTTGTGTTTAACTAGGTAATGTTATGATCCCTGCAGCCTGGTTTGAACGAGTCTACCCCTTGTGAGAGTTATTCTACTTTCCGGACCCGAGATTAAGAGGTCAAGAAAATATATAATAAACGTCAGTGAATAATTTAAGAATATGAGCAGAGGATGAGTATTTAAATAAGTGACATGAAATGAGATGTTGATACTTTGGTGACGTCACATGATAGAGGGGACCTGGAAATGAGTGTTGGTGGCACCTTTGTGGAACTCTAATTGTGTTGCTTCTTCAAGAGAAAGGAAGTATGAAGGCGTTTCTGTTGTGGAGTTTGCTGGGCGACTCCATATACTCAAGTCAGGACTAGAAAAAGCTTTGTGAAGCAGTCCTATAGCGATTTTTGTGAGCGGCCTGTGTGAGTGTCATGTTGACCTACTCATAGATCTCTGCGATAAGCCTGTTTAATTGTTTATTAGATTAGCCACCAGTATTTGATCATGTGACAAGCGATCATAATGAACAAAAGTATATGTAGGAAAGTAATTTTATTGAGCTATTGAGGTAAAATAGGAAATTTAAGTTGAGAAGACATGCTGGAGGCGATAGTGGTGCACCACATTCTCCGTTGTCTGGTCAGCGACTGAGGGGCTGCTGGAGGGAGGGCCCAGAGACATGTCAAGACATGTTCCCAGGTGGACTCATCCAGGATGGGGAGGAGCCACTGTGGCGGTGCCGTGGTGTTTGAAAGGATGTCGGGTGGAGGAGTTTATTTGCTGTGAATACTTATATTTATGATTGGTCAGAAAAACACTTCATATTGGCATGGTGATGGACTTGCAGGTTTGTGTGGGAGAAGTTAGTGAAAGAACTTTGTACCAGAGGAGGAGTGTATGCTGAACTCCAAGTGTGAGCTGAAACTCAAGGTGGGAGATAAACTGCAAGGTGTGGTAGGTCTTCCGGTGAGGAGTGGAACTCCATGGACATAATGAATCTTCAAGTAGTGTAGGGAGCTGCACGTCTTTTGTGTGAAGCCGTGTGAGAGGGATTCACAGACATTCGAGGAGGACTTCAGATGCAGCAGATTGTAGGAACTGCATGGAGTACCTATCCTGATTTTCAGGACCCAGACAGATGTATCTGATAGTAGACCTGGAGGAATAGAACAGAGGATGAACAAATCCACAAGAGCCGTGACTAGGATTCGAACCTGCGCCCGAGAGCATCCTAGACAGTGCCTTAATCGACTGAGCTACGACATGGTGAAAAGGAGTTGAAACCGAAGTTCTACTGAACTTGCTGGATCCTGTAGCCTCTCCGAGGCACAAACCAGGGTTTTACACAACTCCCCCATGCCCTCGAGCTATGTCAATAGGCCGTTCTCCCTCTTCGCCCTTACCTCATTACACAAACAGAAATCATAATTGCGTGATGCATCAAATGAACAAATCCACAAGGGCCATGACGAGGATTCGAACCTATTGGTATTTTCATAGATTTCGATTTATTTTATTTTTATTGAATTATTTTGTGTGACATTGTGTTGGAATTGAGCTGTGTTGTTTACCATACCGTTCTTTTCGTAAGTATAAGTAGAGATGCCTCACCTGTGACAGGTAAAACTATGCTTTTCTTGTAAAACAGTGCCATCTGCTGCATGTAAGAGCAACACACACATGCTATACTAAATATGTTACAATTCTATTTCAATGTTTCTGATTGCATTGATAAATAGAATTTTATAAAGCCAAATTTGAGAGAAAAGGAGAAAACAAGACAAATGGAAAACGAAGCAAATAGTGCTTTGGCAGAGCAAAGAATTGAACATGGGTTGCCAGAGAGCACCACACATGTGTCGCACCCACAAAATAATAGGGTGAGGGAAAAAGATATTCCTCTATTCGTGCCTGAGGAGTCAAAGAGCTTCTTCGAGCACTTTGAGAAGATAGCCAACATCAGGCAGTGGCAGCAAGAAGAGTGAGCTCAATTGGTACAGTTACGATTGACCGGTGCTGCCAGAGAGGCATATACCCAGTTGTTTTTGTAGGAATGCCAGGATAACTGGACTGTGAAGAGCATCGTATTGCGTTCCTTCCTGTTAACTCCTGAAGATAACAGAAAACCCTTCAGAGATGAAGAAGGCTCCTGCTAGCACGTTAGCTGAGACAGCAAGAGATCTGGAAAGGCGTTTCATGAGGTGGATAGAAGCTGTCGGTGTAGAATCGTATGATGATTTGAAGCAGTTGTTGATTATAAAGAAATTTCTGGAAATGATGTACCACTGAAACGAAATTTATTTATTTATTTATTTATTTATTTATTTATTTATTTATTTATTTATTTATATATATATACAAGAAGGTACATTGGGTTTGTGAGAATACATTGGATAGTACAGTATTTACATTCTTGTAAGCCACTAGTACGCGCAGCGTTTCGGGCAGGTCCTTAATCTAGCAGATAATTTTAAGTAGGTAATTCCTATCAGAATTGATAATGATAAAGATACATTGCAAGAGAAAAATGAGATGAGAGAGCTTAGTAAGTATATTAAAGCACATTGTTATATTAAAGCTCTGATTGATTACATTGACAGCTTGATTAGTAATTTAAACAAGATTAATAGACACCATACAGCAGATTGACAGCACATATAAGACATCAATGATCACAATGATAAAGATGTTCAGATTGGGTACATAAAGATTGGAGACTGGGTAGCAAAAGATACAGATAAACAAGATTTATAAACACCATACACAGATTGGCAGCACATATAAGAGACAGCAATGTTCACAATGGTAAAGATGTTCAAATTGGGAACATAAAGGTTGGGAGATTGGGTAGCAATTGATACAGTGCAATTTTAAGGCAAAAAGTGAAAAACTATGAACAAGAAATTAGGTACTTTTTAGTATTGATTTTGAATGATGTAAAAGTTGGACAGCTTTTCAATTCAGTAGGGAGTGAGTTCCATAAACTGGGTCCCTTTATTTGCATTGAGTGTTTACAGAGAATAAGTTTAACTCTGGGGATATCAAGAGAAATTTATTTCTGGTGTGGTGATAATGGGTCCTATTACATCTGTCCAGGAAGAGTTTCAGACAAGGATTTGCATTTAAGAACAGGGTTTTGTAAATGTAGTTGACACAAGAGAATTTGTGGAGTGAGATTATGTTTAGCATGTTTATTGAGTTAAACAAGGGGCTGTGTGTTTCTGAAAGCAGAATTTAATATTATTCTGATAGCAGATTTTATCTGGGTGATGATGGACTTGAGGTGGTTTGCAGTGGTTGAACCCCATGCACAGATACCATAGTTGAGATAGGGATAGATTAGTGCATAATATAGAGAGATGAGAGCAGAGTTAGGTACATAATATCTGATTTTGGAGAGTATACCAACTGTTTTAGAGACTTTCTTAGTTATGTGTTGTATGTGGGTGCTGAAGTTGAGTCTCTTGTCTAGGAATAGGCCAAGAAACTTTCCATCATTTTTATTGCTAATGTTTACATTGTCTATCTGAAGCTGAATTGCATTTGTAGATTTGCTTCCAAATAGGATGTAGTAGGTCTTTTCTATGTTAAGTGTTAGTTTGTTGGTTGACATCCATAAGTGGACTTTTTTTAGTTCATTATTAGCAACATCATTTAGTGTATGTGGGTTGGGGTTGGAGTAGATGAGGGTAGTATCATCAGCAAACAAAATAGGTTTCAGAATGTTAGAGACATTAGGCAGATCATTGATGTATGTAAAAAATAGAAGAGGTCCCAAGATGCTGCCCTGTGGCACTCCAACGGTTATTGGTAGAATGGGAGAGATTATATTATTGATGGCTGCACATTGGTGTCTATCACTAAGATAGATTGGATATAGTCCAGTGCATGGCCTCGGATTCCATAATGATGGAGTTTACATAAGAGGTAATCGTGATTAACAGTATCAAAGCCTTTCTCAGGTCAATGAAGAGTCCAATTGGAAACTCAATTTTGTCAAGGGCTGAGTAAATTATATTAAGGAGACTAATAATTGCATCGTTGGTACTCTTTTGAGAGCGGAAGCCAAACTGACAGGGGCTAAGAATGTCAAATTTTACGAGATAGGAGTAGAGCTGTTTGTAGATAATTTTTTCAAATATTTTTGATAGTATGGGTAGGTTCGATATTGGTCTATAGTTGTTTATGTCTGCCGGATTACCTCCTTTATGAACTGGCGTTACTCTTGCTTATTTAAGGATATCAGGGAAGGTATGACACTCAAGGGATTTGTTGAACAGCAGAGCTATAGGTGGCGCAAGGGCATGGGAGGCGCTCTTGTATACAATGGATGGGATTTCACTGATGTTCCCAGCTTTGGTTTTTAGTGAGTGTATGATGGACACAACATCTGTCGGGCTGACTGGTGAGAGGAGAAGAGAGTTTGGATAGCTGCCTGAGAGATATGTGTCTGAGTCTGTGGGATTTTACTTGCAAGGTTAGCAGCAATCGATGAAAAGAAGCTATTAAATTCATTCGCCATTTCTAAGTCAGATGACGGTGTAAGGCCATCCTTAGAGAGTGTTATCTGGTTGTGGGAGTGTTGTTTAGTTCCCAGGATATTAGAGATGGTATTCCATGTGCTTTTCATGTTGCCTTTTGCTTCTTTGAATCTAGTCTCATAATATGAAAGTTTTGCTTTTCTTATGATACTGGTAAGCACTGATGAGTACCTTTTACCTACTTCCTTTGAAACTTGGCCACTCCTAAATTTCTTTTCGTATTCATGTTTTTTGTTGATTGATTTAATTATGCCACTTGTGAGCCACGGGTTATTTTTTCTTTATCAGTAACTTTTTGGTAAGGAGGGGACAGTGAGTATTGTAGAGGCTTAGAGTTTTGGAGAGAAAGAGGTTAGTTGATGAGTTTATATCCTGAATTATTAATTCAGATTCCCAGTTAATATTGTGAAGTGCATTAGAGAGATTGCCTAAAGCTGATTAACTATGTAGCCTGAATGAAAGTTTCTTGGTTTCTGGTGGTGATGTGTCAATGTTTGCTATGAGGAAAGTAGGATAGTGGTCAGTTGTTCTGTCATAAATTACCCCAGATGTAAGGGGAGCTGTTATATTAGTCCATAGGTGATCCAGGGTAGTGGCAGATGTTTTAGTGACTCGGGTGGGCTTGGTGATTGTGGGGAATAGCATACAGAAATTTAACATCCAAGAGGCAGGAGTAAAGAATATGAGAGATGCAGCCAATAAGGAAGATGTGATTACAGAGGCTTATCGGAGCATGAGGGAAAGCAGAGTGAAGTGCGATGTGAGACGTGATTATGGCAGACTTAGTGAAGCATGCGGGAGACAAAAGTGTCGGGGGGGGGGGGGGCAGGATAATAAGTATGGTTGCCCCAAACCCCGTGAAGGAAGGTTGCCGAGTCTGCCGGCCGGAGCTAACGAGAAACTAATTATGTACCGACGAGTCAGGAGTCCAGCCAGGCAGAGAGAGTGCAGGTGGTGCGCCTGTGCAGAGAACCTGGAACACGAGCGGACAGAGTCACAGACACTCAAGGGAATATAGAAAGACTTCTCCCAAGAAAGATGCTATAAATGTACTGAACGAGGTCACATAATGAAAGATTGTCAACAGGGCCAGAGAGTTGTGTCCTCTGACAATGTGTGACCCCCGAAACTCATGTGTTAAATTGATACAGGACCCGTAGAAAGTCAACTTGACGAACGAGAGGTATAGCCCATTCATTAGTAAAAGTTGGGTTAGTACAGAACGCCAACCTGAAGTGGAAGTAAGTATCCTAAGAGATACGGGAGCGAATCAGAGCCTGATTCTGAGAAGCTTGATCGCGGATGATCGACTTTCAGCTAGCAGCCAAAAAATAAGGTGCATGGGTTATTGTCTGAGGGTGACATGCTCATTTGTGCTGTCAGGCTGAAGTCAGATTATTTATCAGCGGAGGTGATGTTGGGAGTATGCCCTGACATACCTGTTCCAGGGATGAAAGTGGTCCTTGGTAATGACTTGTGTGGGTCGAAAGTGTTGCCGACGCTCATTGTAGAAACTGTGCCGGAGAAGTGCAAGAAGGGTAACGGTACTGATGGGACACCTGACAGAGTCAACCTGGCTAGCATCCTATGAAATGAGTCATAGGACAGCCAAATCATTGTATATCCTGCCTGTGTAGTGACGAGGGCAGAGGTTGCCGACGACGGAGGCACTGGAGGTGAGGCGACAGTATCCACTCCACTGAGTGAAGAGATTATTGTGGAGGTAGCAGGGCTGTTTAGTGAAGGTCCGGCTTATGAAAATGAGGGGTATGGAGAGGTCTGTAGTAAAGGTGGCCCTGCCAGAGAAGTGGAACGTGAACAGAGTGGACCTAATTAGAGCCCAGCAAGCCAAATTCGAAAACCAGATCAAAGAGGCAAAAGGGGATAACTCGTGTCCTGAGTCCCCGGTTCGCTAACACATGGAAAACGATATTCTGATGAGGAAATGGCGACCGGATGGAAACGGCATAAACAAAGTGTGGATGGAGAAATACCAAATAAACAAAGTGTAGTGTAGTGAGAAACACCAAGTGTTGGTGTCATTGAAGTTTAGGGCAGTGGTGATGGAGCTGGCCCACTCCGTGAACATGGCAGGACACTTGGGCGTTACGAAAACTTTAAAAAAGCTGCAGGACATTTTTACTGGCCCAGTGTTTGGAGACGAGAAAAAGTATTGTAAGACGTGTTTGTCATGCCAGCATGTGAGTAAGCCGGCACCAGCTGTACCTAGAACACCTATAGAGCCCATCCCTGCTTTTGGCAAACCTTTCCAGAGGATACTAGGATATTTTGGATTCGTTACCAAGGACTAGAAATGTCCATGAGTATCTGCTGACCATTAAGTGTACGGCCTCGCGTTTCCCGGAAGCAGTCCCCATGAGGAAGATGACATCACGGACCGTCTTGGATAGACTGCAGAATTATGTCGCCTGGGTAGGCATACCCGAGATAATCCAGACGGACCAGTGGAGTGTTTCCAGTCAAGGTTATTTAGGGAAACTGTGAAAGGATGGAAAGTAGAGCAAGTGCGCTCATCACCATACCATCCTCAGTTGCAGGGGGCTTTAGAAAGACTCCATGGAACACTGAAGAGCCTGCTGCGGATATACTGCGCTGAGGAAGGGAATAAGTGGGACGAGGCATTGCCGTCTGTTTTGTTTGTCATCAGGGACGTGGTGGTGGAATCATTAGGATTCACCCCATTCCAGCTAGTTTACGGACACTTTGTGAGGAGTGTGGTGAGTTCATTAAGGAGCAACTCACGGAAGGAAGGCAACGAATAAACATCAGACAGTATGTAAAAACTTTGGGTGAGCGATTTTTTAGGCCAGAGAGTTGGCCAGGGAAAATTTAAAAACATCCCAGATGGAAATGGCCAAGTACTATGACAAGCAGACTATGGAGATGAAGTTCCACGAAGGAGAACAGGTGTTAGTCCTCCTGCCCAAAAAGGGAAGTGTGTACGAGTCGAGATTTTGCGGACCGTACACGATCAAGAAAGTGTTGGGGAAAGTGAATCATGTTGTGTATATGCTCGACCGGCCAAGAAAGTCGCAGGTTTGCCAAGTGAACCTGATTAAGATATATTACCCCTGAGAGAACACTCCGAGTGAAGAGGAGGAACAGACGGAAATCCCGCCACAAACGACCATGCTTTGTGTCAGGCACGAGGAAGGAACGGAAGAGAAAGACGTCAAGCTGGAAAAGGCTGATGGATCGAAATGTCCAACACGGACAGCCTGGCCGAGGAAGAAGCGAGGTTGGGTCATTCAGAGGATGACCAGCGCTAGGAATTGGTGGAAATCTTGCGGAAGAATGGATCACTGTTTACGGAAGTACCGAGAAGGCCTCGGGGAACGGTACACGAAGTCAACGTAGGGGATGCTGCTCCTATCAAACAGCACCCTTACAGAGTAAGTTCGGATAAAGACGAGGCCATGAGAAAAGAAGAAAGGTACTTGCTAGATAATGACCTGGCAGAGATCAGTGACACCGAATGGAGTTCACCTTGCCTCCTTATGAAGAAGCAGACGTCAGCATTTGTGTCGTCTGATGCAGTATTCAATATAAAGTATTGCCGTTTGGGATGAAGAACAACGGTAGCTGTTTTTAACGAGTGATGAACCAAGTGTTGCAAGGCGAAACGGGTTGCGCCATATCGATATTTTAGTATTTTCTGAATCCTGGAGAGGGCATGAAGGTACACTACTGGATTTGCTCAGCCAATTAGAGAGGGCCAATATGACAATTAACTTGGCGAAGAGTAAGTTTGGAAGAGCACGACTGGAGTACTTAGGTTATGTATAGGGCAGGTGTAGTTGCTCCAGTGAGGACGAAGGTTGAAGCCATCGATAATTTCCCAGTACTCAACGGAAAGAAAGAGTTGCTGAGGTGCTTAGGAATGATCGGATATTATAGGAAATTTTGAAAGAGTTTTTCCCCAGTCGCCACTCCTATGGCAAGTTTGTTGTCTAAGAATAGAAGTGGGAATGAATGATGGAGTAGCACAGGAGTCATTTGATAAAACCAAGAAATTATTGACTGAGGCGCCTGTGTTAGCTTCGCTGGATTTTGGAGTGCCGTTTGCATTGTTCGTGGATACCAGTGATGTAGGGGCTGGAGCTGTACTGACGCATCAGAATGACGAAATTTATCGAACTGTGTCATTCTTTTCGAAGATGTTTGTCAAGCATCAGAGAACATATAGTACGGCCGAGAAGGAGACTTTGGCATTGGTCCTAGCATTAAAACATTTTGAGATATACGTATGTGGGAAGGACACATAGTTAGTGTGTATACAAACCATAATCCCATGGTGTTCCTGAGCGAGATGAAGCATGTGAATCTGAGGTAAACCAAGTGGTTCTTGTTAATTCAAGAATATAATCGAAGATAAGACATATAAGAGGACAGATAATGTAGTCGCTGATGCTTGATCATGAGCCTAACCACTGAGAATAACTCTCAAAAAATAAAGGGAGTGGAGTGTTATGACCCCTGTAGCCTGGGTTGAGCGAGTCTACCCTTGTGAGAGTTATTCTACTTTCCGGACCTGTGATTAAGAGGTCAGAGAAAGAAAATAAATAATAAACGTCTGTGAATAATTTAAGAATATGAGCAGAGGATGAGTATTAAAATAAGTGACATGAAATGAGATGTCGATACTTTGGTGACATGACGTGATGCTAGGACAATATGACCTCACTTGAGTCAGGGCAGTCGTCAGAGGTGGTCGTACTTCGTTGATATCAGGTTGGTTCAAATAACCAAGTTTCATTGTAAAACCCCCGACCCCTTCCCGATAGTATGGACTCCAGGCTGGAGCTGCATACTCCAGGATTGGTCTGACATTAGTGTTATACAGATCCTGAACGATTCCTTACATAAGTTTCTAAAGCCAGTTCTTATGTTGGTCAATCTAGCATGTGCCTCTGATGATATCCATTTGATGTGGGGTTCTGGGGACAGGTTTGGGTGATATCATATCCCAAATATTTCTTTATTTGACACTTGCAGGATATCACTTCCCAGTTGGTAACTTGTGTTCAGCCTCCTGCTCCCTTCGCCTAATTTTATTGCTTTACACTTTCTGAGTTGAACTTTAGTAGAATTTTCTTGATCATTTCTCCAGTTTGTCCAGGTCATCCTGTAGTCTTGTTTATCTTCATCTATCTTGATTCTTTTCATAATTTTTGCATGAACAACAAACATTGAGTGGAATGCATATATACCCTCTGGTAGATCGTTTACTATATCAGAAACAGGATGGGTCCAAGTACAGAGTTCTGAGTGACTCTGCTGGTGACATCTCGCCCTCTGATGTCTTCCCCCTCACAGTTACTCGCTGTTTCCTGTTGCTTAGATACTCCCTTATCCACTGGAGCACCTTACTTTTTACTTCTGCCTGTTTCTTCAATTTTTGTAACAGCCATTTATTGGGTACGGTGTCAAAGGTTTCCTGACAGTCCAAGAAACTGCAGTCTGCCCACCCTTCTCATTCTTACCCTGATATAGATTTCCATTAAGCCTGAGGAACGATTTACCATCCCTGAACCCATGCTGGTGGGTGTTACAAAACTGTTTCCTCGAGACGTCCTACGAGCCTTTTTCTCGCGATTTCTCCATCACCTTGCATAATATGCAAGTTGGAAACTGGAATTGTGAAACTGCGCCATAATCTTGAAATTCTAATATATTTCAAAGTTGTTCAATTTCAATCAAACTATAGTTTATATGAAAAGAGCTGCAATTGATCCACGTTTCAGCATCGCAGGCTAAATAGAAAGAGAAAACAAATAAAAATCTATTTTCAAAAATAATTTAAAATGTTAAAAAATTAACATCAATCAGTGTTAACTGAAATCATATCTATGACATTCATCTATCACAATATCATATAATAAAATATTTAATAATGATTTTCATCCATATATATATATATATATATATATATATATATATATATATATATATATATATATATATATATATTTAGTTAAAAAAATAGTTTTCTTCGAATTTGTTTTAGTTTTTTAATCAGGGGATTTGCATGGAACGTATACACCTTACTGAATGTTAGCCTATCTAAAATGGTGCCACTTTTGACAGAAATTGGAGGACATCCACAGATTATCTTGAGATGATTTCGGGGCTCTAGTGTCCCCGCGGCCCGGTCCTCGACCAGGCATCCACCCCCAGGAAGCAGCCCGTGACAGCTGACTAACACCCAGGTACCTATTTTACTGCTAGGTAACAGGGGCATAGGGTGAAATAAACTCTGCCCATTGTTTCTCGCCGGCGCCTGGGATTGAACCCAGGATCACAAGTCCAGCGTGCTGTCCGCTCGGCCGACCGGCTCCCGTACTTCCCGTCCTCCCGTACTCCCGGCAAAACTTTTAACTTCATTTTGTTCAAGTAAGTAATTTACAACTACAAGCTGGTTCTACTCATTCATCAATTTACATGAAACTTACATCTTATATGTAGATTTTTGAGCTCTAAAAATGTATAGATTTTAAGACTGTAAGTCCATTTATAGATTTTATAAATATTTATATACATAATTTGGTTGAATAATTTTATGTAGGGGGACAAGTCTTTTCATTGGTAAAACTAAACATATATTAAATAAAAAAGTTTTGGCAATTACTATATTATATGCTACTGTGAGTGCTGAGTGTCATAGCAACGATTTCTGTTGACACTTGTGTTTGAAGAGAAAGATTTCAAAACGGTGAGAATTCGTCGAAAAATTTGTTTAAATTTTTTCTCGATTTCTACTTAGGTTGCGATGCTGAAACTTTGACCAGTTGGAGCCGGCTTCATATGCAACTAGTCAATACAGTTCGACTGAAATTGAAATTGAAATTGAGTTTGAATTTTCAAACTTATGTCCTTAAGTGTAGTGAGAATTACATAAATGTGAATTAAAAAAACAGCTACAGTGGGAACGGAAGCAAGAAAATAATTGTACATCTAGGGGATTTTGAATACTTGAAAATAGGTTGGATAAATGAGGACCCATAATATGGGTGATGAGACATGCAGAACAAAACTGGCAGACTAGGGTGGAAAACATTTCATGAAGTAGCATATTACACTCCTGCAGAGTGTCGGTCGACCTTCACCTTGGTCGTATGAAGCAGTACACAGGTCGACCAAGGTCAACCTGTGTACTGTTGACCTCACTTCATCTCTCGTCTTACAGTCACCGGTACTTAATCATCTCCCAGAACAGACTAGAAAATGGGAATATATATTAATGGGAGGATCAACTGTTTAACTCGGAATAAGGATCATCGATGTCGCCGAGGGTCATCACACTCTTCATTTAGACTACTCTCTAAGATTCTCTCTGGAATGACAGTATTTGCTATATTTTTCCATTTTAGATCCCGTAAGTTGAAATCACCAAAGAAGATGATGATGGTAGTGATTGTTGTTGTGCATATGGTGTGGAGGTAATGGCATGGGTGGCAGTGGTAGTCATTTAGACAATGTTTATTTTATTCAATATTAAACTACAATGAAAAATTTGTCTCTAAATGTTCATCATTCCCTATTAAGTTAAAAATGCATCACCTACTTTCTTTATATACAAATAACTAACAATACTTTATCAGCTGAGTCGGGGGAAGTCAAAGATTAAATGAGAATTCAACTCTATGTTCCTTCCAAAGGCTACTTATGAAGCTTTTGTAACTCTCATATGACATGATCTACATATTTTGTTTTCATTAGCGAATCGGAAGAGTGTGTTATTGCCGTGAAGATGTTACAAAGATGAAGGTTGTGTGTAATGAAGATAAGGCCCCTGCACTTTATTCAGGGACGCCGAATACCTCTGTTTGCTAGAAATAAAACAAATGCAATAATGTAAAACACTATAATAAAGGAAGCTACAAGTGTCAGTTTATAACTACTTACCTGCTGATGTAAGTACCGTCTGATGAAAAATGCGACAGCCACCATATACAACACCAAGACTATTCTCATCGAGCCTCTTGGGTAACGATCTGTAATTATACAACAGAAGCTGATCACAATGCATTTATCAAACCATCTAAGTAAATAGGAAAATATACATATAATTACATAATGGCGGTTGATGCCCTTATGTGTTAATCAATCATTTGGCACATACCTCTCTAGGTTACTCCCTCGTCGAGTGCAATTTATGAAACCCCTCAATCATGGAGACGATGTTTTTCGGAGTACAGATACACTTTGACCCACTTGTTGCTCGACGCTTCATATCGGCATGTAGACCCATCCACTTCACTGCATTATTTGTGGAGATGGTCACAAAACTTGTTTAAAATCTTATATTTATTCAAACTGAAACAGGCGACTTGTCTCTGGTCACTGTTAAGGTGAGTCATGTCTCTGGTCACTGTTAAGGTGAGTCATGTCTCTGGTCACTGTTAAGGTGAGTCATGTCTCTGGTCACTGTTAAGGTGAGTCATGTCTCTGGTCACTGTTAAGGTGAGTCATGTCTCTGGTCACTGTTAAAGTGAGTCATGTCTCTGGTCACTGTTAAGGTAAGTCATGTCTCTGGTCACTGTTAAGGTGAGTCATGTCTCTGGTCACTGTTAAGGTGAGTCATGTCTCTGGTCACTGTTAAGGTAAGTCATGTCTCTGGTCACTGTTAAGGTGAGTCATGTCTCTGGTCACTGTTAAGGTGAGTCATGTCTCTGGTCACTGTTAAGGTGAGTCATGTCTCTGGTCACTGTTAAGGTGAGTCATGTCTCTGGTCACTGTTAAGGTGAGTCATGTCTCTGGTCACTGTTAAAGTGAGTCATGTCTCTGGTCACTGTTAAGGTAAGTCATGTCTCTGGTCACTGTTAAGGTGAGTCATGTCTCTGGTCACTGTTAAGGTGAGTCATGTCTCTGGTCACTGTTAAGGTGAGTCATGTCTCTGGTCACTGTTAAGGTGAGTCATGTCTCTGGTCACTGTTAAGGTGAGTCATGTCTCTGGTCACTGTTAAGGTGAGTCATGTCTCTGGTCACTGTTAAGGTAAGTCATGTCTCTGGTCACTGTTAAGGTGAGTCATGTCTCTGGTCACTGTTAAGGTGAGTCATGTCTCTGGTCACTGTTAAGGTGAGTCATGTCTCTGGTCACTGTTAAGGTGAGTCATGTCTCTGGTCACTGTTAAGGTGAGTCATGTCTCTGGTCACTGTTAAGGTGAGTCATGTCTCTGGTCACTGTTAAAGTGAGTCATGTCTCTGGTCACTGTTAAGGTGAGTCATGTCTCTGGTCACTGTTAAGGTGAGTCATGTCTCTGGTCACTGTTAAGGTGAGTCATGTCTCTGGTCACTGTTAAGGTGAGTCATGTCTCTGGTCACTGTTAAGGTGAGTCATGTCTCTGGTCACTGTTAAGGTGAGTCATGTCTCTGGTCACTGTTAAAGTGAGTCATGTCTCTGGTCACTGTTAAGGTGAGTCATGTCTCTGGTCACTGTTAAGGTGAGTCATGTCTCTGGTCACTGTTAAGGTGAGTCATGTCTCTGGTCACTGTTAAGGTGAGTCATGTCTCTGGTCACTGTTAAGGTGAGTCATGTCTCTGGTCACTGTTAAGGTGAGTCATGTCTCTGGTCACTGTTTAGGAGAGTCATGTCTCTGGTCACTGTTAAGGTGAGTCATGTCTCTGGTCACTGTTAAGGTGAGTCATGTCTCTGGTCACTGTTAAGGTGAGTCATGTCTCTGGTCACTGTTAAGGTGAGTCATGTCTCTGGTCACTGTTAAGGTGAGTCATGTCTCTGGTCACTGTTAAGGTGAGTCATGTCTCTGGTCACTGTTTAGGTGAGCCAATGCTCCGCCGACCACTCCTGATGTTGGATATAATGCTCCGCCGACCGCTCCTGATGCTGGACATAATTCTCCGCCGACCGCTCCTGATGCTGGACATAATTCTCCGCCGACCGCTCTTGATGCTGGACATAATTCTCCGCCGACCGCTCTGATGCTGGACATAATTCTCCGCCGACCGCTTGATGCTGGACATAATTCTCCGCCGACCGCTCTTGATGCTGGACATAATTCTCCGCCGACCGCTCTTGATGCTGGACATAATTCTCCGCCGACCGCTCTTGATGCTGGACATAATT
>NC_091210.1:4206933-4284325 GCF_040958095.1 Procambarus clarkii | reverse complement strand
AAAACATCATTCATTGGAAGCCTACCAGCCATCCAGAAGGAGTGGGAAAGGAACAACATTTCTAATATACCAGGGGCGGAGGCTATAGTCAGGGATGAAACTGAGGCTGAAACTCAGGAAGTTGCAAACTCTGACTCAGTAGGCCAGGATGTAGATGACAGTAAACTAGAAAGTGTACCAGACAGCACTGACAGCTCGATAGGTACAGACACCACGACGGTTCTCGATAGAGCAATTCAGAACAGAAGGACAGACTTATGCAAATTTTATGCAAAGGGCATATGCAGACATAGATATGCTGGTAATAAGAAAGGATTAGAATGCAGTTACCAACATCCCAAAAAATGTTTAAATATGCTTAGGAAAGGTGAGTGTCGATTTGGATCAATATGTAGGTTTTTCCATCCTGACATGTGCCAAACCTCACTGGAGGACAGAAAATGCTATGACCTTAGCTTCCCACACTTTCACGTGAAAGGCACGGAACGCTACATAAAGAGTGGCAAGCAGGATAATGAATTTGGAGGAAACTCTATAAATTTTTTATACCAGACCGGCAGAGAATTCAAAAGGAGCAGCATAAAGAGTGTATGGAACTGGATGCCAGATCCACTGGCATTCCAGAATTAGATACAATTACCCACCGAAAGGGAACTACAACTACGACAGAAAACTGCCCTACAACAATCAGTACTGGTCAGAACAAACTCATTATGTCCACGATTAATGGACGTGCCGAAAAAGTCTCCCATTCAAACTATCACTAATAGAGTAACCTCATTCATCTTTGCCAACATACAAGGACTGAAAACAAGAACAAACAACAAAGTACAGTTCATAAATGGCCTCCTCACGGAGTCAAATGCAGTATTTGGAGCTTTCACAGAAACCCATGCAGGGGAATTGTTGGACAGTGAGATCTGGATTCCAGGATATAACCTATACAGGTGTGATAGGAAAATTAGGTCACATGGAGGAGTGGGTCTGTATATTAGGGAAGACCTTGTATGCTCGGAGCTCCTAAACGTTACAAATGAGGTGGTAGAGGTACTGGGATTAAAAATAGAGAAAATAAATTTAGTGATTATACTAATATACAAACCGCCAGATACAACGGCTGAGGAATTCACAGAACAGATAAGCAAAATAGAGAATAGCCTTGATAATTTGGAGAACCCGATACCTGATATTATTTTCCTAGGTGACTTCAACTTGCCTAGTCTCAGGTGGAAAATAGCAAACAATAATATTATACCAGGAAATCTATCAGGACCTAACCAACCACAGATTAGAGAACTACTTAGATTCTGTGACAAATTTTCACTCAATCAGCAGATATCGGAGCCAACGAGAAATGAAAATATTCTAGATCTGGTCTTTACGAACAATGAAGACATTATCAGAGACATTACGATATCAGATACCACATACTCAGATCACAAACTCATTGAAGTGCAAACGACCATCAATACTCAGAATAGACCTAAAACGTTGATAAAGCGAGAGGGGCTATTCAGTAAGTTCAATTTTAATAATAAAAGGATAGACTGGGAGATAATAAACAGGGAACTTACAAACATTCCATGGGGAACTGTTCTAAATAATACAAGTCCTACAGAAGGAATAGAAAAACTTACTTCAGAAGCGTATCAAGTCTGTCTGAAACATGTTCCTTTGAGGAAAGCCAGAAAGAGATCTAACGTAGAAAGAGAACGCAGACGACATTATAAACGCAGGAAAAAAATAACGGAACTGCTTATGCAGACACGATTTTCCCGTCAAAGAAGGAATAATTTAAATAGGGAGATTGAAGAAATCGAGCGGAAATTGAAACACTCATATGAAACTGAAGAAAGGCAGTTAGAACAGAAAGCAATTCAGGAAATAAAGAAAAATCCAAAATATTTCTTCTCATATGCGAAATCAAAAGCAAAAACCACTGCCAGTATTGGACCTATTCGTACAAGTGAAGGTTCATACACGGAGGATGACAAAGAAATTAGTGAAATCCTAAAAAAGCAGTATGAGGACATGTTTAGCACTCCAATAAACAACATGAAGGTGGAAGATCCAGACAATTTCTTTATGCGGGATATTCAAACCCCGGTAAATATAACTGATATAAACACGAGCGCACTAAATTTTGAAAAAGAAATTGAAAACATGCCCATGCACTCGGCCCCAGGTCCAGACTCATGGAATTCAATATTTATAAAGAAATGCAAAGTGCCGGTAGCACAGGCACTCAGTATAGTGTGGAGGAAGAGCTTGGACACGGGGGAGATACCAGATGCACTTAAAGTAGCAGACATAGCCCCTCTACACAAGGGAGGGAGCAAAGCATTGGCAAAAAATTATAGACCAGTTGCACTAACATCGCACATCATAAAAGTATTTGAGAGAGTGATTAGGAGTCAGGTCACCAATTTCATGGAGACCAATGACCTTCATAACCCAGGCCAACATGGATTTCGAGCGGGAAGATCGTGCCTCTCACAGCTACTTGAGCACTACGACAAAGTCACTGAGGCATTAGAAGAGAAACAGAATGCTGATGTGATATACACGGACTTCGCAAAGGCCTTCGATAAATGTGACCATGGCGTGATAGCACACAAAATGAAGTCAATGGGAATAACCGGTAAAGTAGGACGCTGGATACTCAGTTTTCTGTCAAACAGGACTCAGCGAGTAACTGTCAACCATATAAAATCTAGTCCAAGTGCAGTGAAAAGCTCTGTACCTCAGGGTACAGTCCTTGCACCGCTGCTTTTCCTTATTCTCATATCAGATATAGACAAAAATACAAGTCACAGCTTCGTATCATCCTTTGCAGATGACACAAAAATCAGTATGAAAATTACCTCGGCTGAGGACATTGAAAAACTTCAAGCTGATATTAATAAAGTTTTCGACTGGGCATCAGAAAATAACATGATGTTTAACAGTGATAAATTCCAGGTACTCAGGTACGGTAAAAATGAGGACCTTAAACATAATACAGAGTACAAAACACAATCAAATGTACCCATAGTAGGAAAACAGCATGTAAAGGATTTGGGAATAATAATGTCTGACGACCTAACGTTTAAGGAGCATAACCAAGCAAATATTGCGACAGCCAGAAAAATGATAGGATGGATTACAAGAACTTTCAAATCCAGGGATCCCATCACAATGGTTGTACTCTTCAAGGCACTTGTGTTGTCCCGTCTTGAGTACTGCTCAGTACTCACTTCCCCTTCAAAGCAGGAGAGATTGCTGAAATAGAGGGAATACAGAGAACATATACGGCACGCATAGACGCAATAAAGCACCTAAATTATTGGGATCGTCTCAAAGCCCTCCAAATGTACTCACTAGAAAGAAGACGAGAGAGATATCAAATAATATACACCTGGAAGATACTGGAGGGCCAAGTACCAAATCTACACAGTAAAATAACAACGTACTGGAGTGAACGACATGGAAGAAAATGTAGAATAGAACCAATGAAGAGCAGAGGTGCCATAGGCACAATCAGAGAACACTGTATAAACATCAGAGGTCCGCGGTTGTTCAACGTCCTCCCAGCAAGCATAAGAAATATTGCCGGAACAACCGTGGACATTTTCAAGAGGAAACTAGATTTATTCCTCCAAGGAGTGCCGGACCAACCGGGCTGTGGTGGGTATGTGGGCCTGCGGGCCGCTCCAAGCAACAGCCTGGTGGACCAAACTCTCACAAGTCGAGCCTGGCCTCGGGCCGGGCTTGGGGAGTAGAAGAACTCCCAGAACCCCATCAACCAGGTAACCAGGTAATTCCAGGCTGTAAGATCAACCAGATCTTTCTCTCTGTCGGTTTTATTAAGTACTTCATCTCCTATTCTGTATCCTGTGTCTGGCCTCCTGTTTCCACTGCCTAGTTTCATTACTTTGCATTTACTCGGGTTGACCTTCAACAGCCATTTGTTGGACCATTCACTCAATCTATCTAGGTCATCTTGTAGCCTCCTACTATCATCCTCTGTTTCAATCCTCCTCATAATTTTTGCATCGTCAGCAATCATTGAGAGGAACGAATCTATACGCTCTGGGAGATCATTTACATATACCAGAAACAGTATAGGTACAAGGACTGTGTGTGTGTGTGTGTGTGTGTGTGTGTGTGTGTGTGTGTGTGTGTGTGTGTGGTGTGTGTGTGTGTGTGTGTGTGTCTGTGTGTGTGTGTTGTGTGTGTGTGTGTGTGTGTGTGTGTGTGTGTGTGTGTGTGTGTGTGTGTGTGTGTGTGTGTGTGTGTGTGTGTGTGTGTGTGTGTGTATGTTTGATCAGTGGTAGGGGAGAGTGGGAATGGGGGGGAGTGTGTGTGTGTGTGTATTCATCTAATTGTGCTTACGGGGGTTGAGCTTTGGCTCTTTGGTCCCGCCTCTCAACTGCCAATCAACTGGTGTACAGATTCCAGAGCCTACTGGGCTCTATCATATCTACATTTAAAACTGTGTATGGAGTCAGCCTCCACCTGTGTATGGAGTCAGCCTCCACCACATCGAGTGTCGTCGCTACCCTGGTGTGGGCCAGACGTGTAGGCCTACCCCTCCATATGGATTTACTGCTAAATGGGTACAGACGGCCTTAAGGCTTTCGCAACCTTACAGTGATATATACCATCTAGCTCCTGGAAGCTTTCACCTAGGTTTCAAAGTGGTGAGGAGTGCAATCTGACCAGATATGGACAAACAATACCTATGTATTTGAAGTGGCGCCTTGGGCAGTGGGAACATGGCCGATTCCCCTTACCTCACACCTGGTCAGGCGCCTGAGGTGGTACCCCGGGCGCTGGAACTTTAGCCCATATTGGCCCGTTCCCTAAAGCTGTAATTCCCCTGTACAGCCTGGACACGGTGGCACGAACGGACCACTCGCACACCACTGTACAGATGCCTCAGTGATTGGTGGTACCAGTGCAGTGTTACATACAGTGTAGAGGACTATTAAGTGTGTGTGTGTGTGGATAAAGTAGGTTTCAGAGTGGCACTCTCTACACCTGTCACTCTGGTCGGAGCCACACTACCCTCAGCAGTGTTGCCAGCTGACCGCGTATACACCTGCGTTCGCTTGTAAGTGTCTGAACTATTCATCTTGTCTCTGCACTATGATTAGTAGCCGCTGTTGTTCTGGGTCCAGGCCATAGCCTGAAGTGCTACTCTGTGGTAGAAGCTGCTGTGTATTGTCACTTCATGTTGTGACTCTGGCAACTATGGCCACTTCCCTCCCGCCTTCTGGGGACACCCACAGCGACCCTTCCCAAAATGCTTCAGACGCAGTTGCGTCTACTTCAGCCACCTCCCCGCATGACTTACAGCATGGCCAAACACTCCATCCCAGTATAGCCAGGTATGAGGACACCAGCTCAAGTGATGAAGCAGCCTCGGATGGTGGTTTTACTGCATACAAAAGCCGGAAGACCTTACGTAATGAGAGGAAGTTAAGGGAAGGTAATAATTCTGTCAGGACGACAAATGTCACCCCCACAACGGGGGGGGGGGGCATAACGACCCACCCTAGCACCCCGTAATAAATATGCCAGGCTGGCATTTCCATCTCAAGTTACCAGTGACCAGAGGTACGCCTGGATGAGACGGGACTATTTTCCCTAGCTATTTTCCTGACCCCATTGACCTCATAATCCCTAGACACGCCTCGCCCTACATCTATGTAGCCAGGTCCGATGAAGTCACCATCTCGGCCCTACTCCAAGGTCATGTGGGTGGCATCACATTCAGTAAAGCAGACTCTCCTGAGAGGTCCAGGAGGTACAGTGAGTACCTTGTCACATCCTACCCTCATGACCTTGACATCTCCCATGCGAAAGAACTACCAGGTGTGTACAGTGCAAGACGCATCAAGTCTGGAGGCAAGCCACTCAACAGGATTGTCATCGTCTGGAAACATGAGACACCGCCCCCCAGTCATCACACGTTCCTAGGCCCCTACCGGCCAGCCTGCCCCATAACACGCTGGGAGTCCTCAGCTGTCATCTGTTTTAAATGTCAACACTTTGGTCACGTAGCCAAACACTGTCAATCTTCAGGCACCTGTGCCTTCTGTGCAGACAATCATCTCACTAAAGACTGCCCCAATAAAGACCACGCCCCTGGGACTGATGAGACCTCATCCTCAGCCACCAAGCACAAGTGTTCCAGGTGATTGCGGGAGGGAGTAACCGCCTGGCACAAGGACTGTGTCAAGCGGCCTTCCCCGCACAGCACAGTGGGACAACCCTCCACCACCCCAGTCAACCCCCCCACCCGGGGTGGCCCCACCACTACACCTACCCGCCCCCCCCACCCGGGATGACCCCACCACCGTTCCTGACGCCAACAGCCTGACAACCTTCCCTGGCCTACCTGGGAAGCCTGACGCCAGCCTGCAGAGGGAGGTGTTAGAACTTCCAGCTCGCATGAACAAAATAGAAATTACCGTCAACAAGCTCCAGAAACACTCACGAAGATTGAAAATGGTCTCAACAGCATTTATGCTAAGATCACCATGGACAACCCGAGTCAGTGTCCAAGCGATCATCTCGCCAGCCCGAGGAGTGAAGCGATGATGTCGGTATCTTGACGTATGTTAAAAGTAACCTAGTGTGTAAACATGTTAAAAACCACAAAAGTGACGACTCATTATCAGCAGTTTCTGATTGCTACAGCGACCGGGTTTCTTAACTTAGTTAATGTATATGTAAGGTGCGATCAAATGGTGGAAACTTTTCTCCCAAAAATTACCAGCAGCTCTCAAATCATTGTAATGGGTGATTTTAATGCTAGACACACTAGCCTGGGTGACACCAAAACAAACAGGAATGGCAGAGTCTTTGTAAAATACTTAAGAGATAATAACATGTCCGTGTTCAACTTTGACTCCTCTAACGTCACACACCTCAGGGGTGGCAGGCTTGATTATGTCATTGGTCACGGTCTCATTGATAATGCTGTCGGAGGATCAATTGTTCATGAATTAGTTAGTGATCACTTTGCCATATTCAGTTCATACACTATCAATAATGTCAAACCTCTAAGCTTTGGGAAAAAAATCATTAATATCCCTGAAAATTTACACATGCTCTTCAAATTCCGCATTTCTGAATGGTATAACACTTACTACTTTACAACCTGCCGGTCAACCACCAAACTGTGCCTCAATTGTGGAGGAGCTCACATCGCCGTCTCCATGGACTGCCAAGTACGACTAGACGAAATAAATAAAACAGCAACTGCCAACCCAACAACCAATCAGCCGGCGAGCTTCAATATCCAAGCTACATCGTTTCCAGTGCTTCCCAACGCTTCTGCTCCTGCTACACAGACGTCCACACCAGGCCAGACCACCCCCCAATGGGGACCCAGGACACAGGCGACTGCAGCTCAGCCAACCAACTTGACTGTCAACCAATCAGCGGCCTCGACCAACACCACTCTCATCCCATGCCTGATCAGTGTAGCTGAGAGAGAGGCGGGAACAGACAACGCAAAATACGTGAGAGTACTGAACAGGCTGCTCGCCCAGAACAACCTGCCTACAATGTTGATACCAGCAGACCTATTTCAACATCACAACGCTGCTTCAACCCAAACAGACGAAATTCCAACACCAACAGTAACCGCAGTCATACCGCAACCACCACCACCGGAGTCGAACCCAGCACAAGTCACCCAGGCAACAGCATCCACCCAGACTACCACCACAGCAGACCAGTCAACCTCATCACCTGCCCCCACCAGCCCGAGACGGAAGAAAATGAGAGCAAAAAGGAGACCAAAATGTCAGCAAGTGGAAACAGAATCAGATTCAGATGCAGAGTTCCAAGAAGCCCTGGCTGAGACCTTCACATATGAGGCCCCAGACTTCGACCTAAACCCAAGCAAATCAAGCAAGAAAGTGCCCTGCTATGGACTCTACCTCAATCACGGTGGCAATTTCAACGGCAATCGAAGCACAAGAATGGTCATTGCCTTAGAATGCAACAGGATCATGAACCAGCTCAGGAAAACCATTCCTTACCCGGTGTTTGTCCACCACGAGACCGTGGAACGCTATGTAGACTTCTGCGCTCTGGAGAGTGCATACATCGACCCTAAATTCGACTTCAAGAGGGGACAAGTGACCTTCCTGGAAGAAGATGAAGACCCGACAGGAATACCAATACCACCGCTAACATTCGGGAAGTACATGCGAATACCTCCTGGCCGAGACACCACCAAGCAACAGTGAACTTACCTCTCACCATCTCAATAAGGAAGACGCCTCCTCCAAGCCAGACAGACCACCTCAAGTGAACCAGGACGACATCACCCTGCCCCACCACTAGCCTCCTGCCGCCCAAGAAGAACTTAAGCTACAGGCTTTGACTGAAAAAACATCTCCAATCCAAGGTGGACGGGCCACCGAACTTTCAAGCCTCCTCTCTCCACATCCAAATCCTCTTCCAAGAATTTCATCGCCCCATCCTTCTTCCTCCCACATCCTTTCCAAGCTCTTTGGACATCAAAGCGAAAGCGAACTACCGTCAATGCATTATATGAGGACCTGGTCACTGAAGTAACAGCTTTTTATGACAGTGTTGTAAAATCCACAAGACCCAAACCAGTGAGGAAGGGACAGAGGTGGTTCACTGACTCACGCCTTAAGCCCCTGCATGACAGAGTTTTATTCCTAGCTGAGCAGTATAAAACACATAAAACAGCTGACACCCTCAACATATTTCTTAAAGCCAGCCGAGAGTTTAGAGAGCTAAAGGAACAGGTGTATAACCAGCACTGGGAACAGTTTCTGCAAGGCATCAATCATGCAACATCCTCATCCCAAATGTGGAGTAAAATTAAAAAGATTTCTGGTCCTAGCAGTCGTCAACTTGATCACCATTCACCTGTAGACTATGCCGACATGCTGCTTCAGCAGTATGCAAGCACTGCTAGTATAAGCAGCCTGCCCCTAGATGTGCAAAACTATCTGGCTAGTACTAAAATAAATCGTAACTTCAATATTTAAATTGCCTGTAGTGAAATAGGGCCTGATGATAACTATAGCATAACCCCCTTTGAAATTAAAAATGCACTCAAGAAAGGTAAGGCTACCTCTCCTGGAGAGGATGGCATCACATACAACACCATGAGAGTACTTGCTGAGCTGCCAAATAGCCCTTTGCTAGAATTGTTTAATCAAAGTCTAAGGCAGGGTGTTTTACCTGACCGCTGGACACAGGGACTCATAATACCCATACCCAAGCCTAATTCACAAAAATTTAGACCCATTTCTCTGACGTCGTGCATGTGCAAAGTTCTTGAGAGAATTATTCTCGACAGACTAATGTTTCAAATCAAGCCCCACCTTGCCCCTAACATGTATGGTTTTCTTCCTGGAAGAAGCACACAAACTTGCTTTGCTGAGTATTTTATCAGAGGGGGACCAAACTCTCAGGCGGCATTTATTGATCTCCAAACTGCTTTTGATACAGCAAACAAAGAAATAATCCTAGAACAGCTAGCCTCTTTTGGAGTTAGGGGAAGACTGTTGACATGGCTCAGGGGGTACCTGAGTAACAGAACCGCCTCAGTCCTTTTCAAGGGGGTCAAAAGTAAACTTTGTGCACCCTTTGAGTTGGGTACACCCCAGGGTGGAGTGCTAAGTCCCACACTGTTCAATGTTCTGATGCACAAATTAACAATTGATATTCCCACACTACCTGACGAAGCCGTCATTTGTTATGCCGATGATATATGCATTGTTGCAAATTCCCAAACTAGACTGTAAGCTCTACTTGATTCATTCGCTGCTAAAAGCATTGAATGCGGTCTTGTTATCTCTATAACTAAATCCAGAGTTCTCCATCCCAAAGAGAAAACTCATGTCCCTATAGCTTTCAAGGTCAACAACCAGAACATTGAAACGTGTGGGCAGCACAAATACCTTGGAGTTGGTATTAACAGTGACATTGTATATGATCTACACCGTAGGTTAAAAGAAAGACTAAAACCATTGAGAACACTTACTGGTAAGAATATTGGTATCAATATTAAATATGCTAGACTATTCTATATGATGTTTGTTAGATCTCTCGTTGATTATAATGCTCTGCACTTAATTAATTTCCCCTCCTCTGTGTTGGACAAACTTGAAGTAGTACAGAATGAGGCCATGAGGATAATTCTTGGTGCCCCAAGATGCACAAGAATCATCAACATGAGGGAAGAACTGAAGCTTCCAACCATACTAGAGTGAATCATGCAAGTTAACACTACCTTTTGCCTTAAAGTCATGAGAGATCCTACATCTCCTGCATTGCTCAGAGACAAATTATTTAGTGCTGTTAACACCCTTTTGACTGGTGCCGACATACCAACTCACTCCTTTAATGATAATTGGCTGAGAAACAATGCTTACAATCTCATTAAACTTAACATTCCTTTTAAGTGCAATCTACCTGTCTCTGATATTCCTCTTTATCTGTACCCCTCCATTCAAGTATCATACACACCTGTCACCAAGAAAGATAATGAGAATCTTGCTCTACTCAAAGCTGTCACTCTTGAAACAATTGCCTCCTCCATCGAGAGTCTAAGATCTCACGAGCACTGTGTCTACACCGACGGCTCAGTCCAGTCTTCTACTGGACGGACTGCAGCGGCATGTAGGTTTTATAGAAATAATATTTGCACAAAGACTGTCAGTGTCAGGTTAAACAACTGGCTGACCTCCACACAAGCAGAACTAGCAGCATTACATTTAGCAACCAGCACATTAAAAAACATTGGAGGAGGAATAATATTCTGCGATTCAAAGTCTGCTCTTCAAGCAATCGAAAACTTCTCTTGGAAGATCGACAGCAAGAACCTCATACTCCCAATTATAGATGACCTAATTGATGCACAGAGTGAAAGGTCTCGAATCTCCTTTGTATGGATACCTTCACACATAAATATAACCCATCATAATGAGACAGACATTGCAGCCAAATTAGCGTGTAACAGTTTGAAGTTGAATTAGATCTAGGTATCCCCATCTCTGCTGTCAAAACTGTATTGATCCAAACATTCAAATCTGATAGGAAAGAACTTACTGACTCCCAACGACCTGAAAGTACTAGTATAAAAAGCTAGGATTTGTTCAGATCTGAAACCTACATCTATGGACAGCACAAAACGTCCACTAGACTGTGCGACACAGTGGTTGCAAGGATCAGGTTGGGTTACCGTTACCTGTGGCAGGTGGCTGCAGGTGACGGGTCTCCCAATCCTGAGCACTCCAGTTGCAAACTCTGTGAGCAGGAACTACGGCATGATCTCCCGCACTACATCACTGAATGCCCAGTTATTAGACCTTTCAGACCAGTTGGCATGAGGTACCTGGAGCTTTGCAATTACTTTATTCACTCTCGTATTCTTGAAGATATCCTCACAGTATACCCAAAATTTGCCAGTGCAGGCTATTAAACACATGGCTCTGTATGACTAACCATCCTGCGAAATGGGGACTTGTATTACCACTGACGAAGCTAAATACCTTATTCAATCTTGTGGTGTTGATATTCTCAAAATGCATCCGGAGTCTGCCAGTGCAGACCGCTTATCACATGCCTCTGTATGACTAACCATCCTGTGTGATGGGGATTTTTTAGCATCACCTAGTTAGCTTCTTTTTGACACACTGTACTCCACTTCATATAGTCTAGGGTAGCTGCACTAGTGCAGATGTACCTAATATGTTAATAAAAAAAAAAAAATCCACCACATCACTGCCTAATGCATTCCATCCGTTAACTACTCTGACACCGAAAAAGTTCCTTCTAACGTCCCTGTGGCTAATGTGGGCACTCAGTTTCCACCTGTGTCCCCTTGTTCGCGTCCCACCAGTGTTGAATAGTTTATCCTTGTTTACTCGGTCGATTCCCCTGAGGATTTTGTAGGTTGTGATCATGTCCCCCCTTACTCTTCTGTCTTCCAGTGTCGTAAGGTGCATTTCCCGCAGCCTTTCCTCATAACTCATGCCTCTTAGTTCTGGGACAAGTCTAGTAGCATACCTTTGGACTTTTTCCAGCTTCGTCTTGTGCTTGACAAGGTACGGGCTCCATGCTGGGGACACATACTCCATGATTGGTCTTACATATGTGGTGTACAAGATTCTGAATGATTCCTTACACTGGTTCCTGAACGCTGTTCTGATGTTAGCCAGCCTCGCATATGCCGCAGACGTTATTCTTTTTGTGTGGGCTTCAGGAGACAGGTTTGGTGTGATATCAACTCTTAGATCTTTCTCTCTGTCTGTTTCATTAAGTACTTCATCTCCTATTCTGTATCCTGTGTCTGGCCTCCTGTTTCCACTGCCTAGTTTCATTACTTTGCATTTACTCGGGTTGACCTTCAACAGCCATTTGTTAGACCATTCACTCAGTCTGTCTAGGTCATCTTGTAGCCTCCTACTATCATCCTCAGTTTCAATCCTCCTCATAATTTTTGCATCATCGGCAGACATTGAGAGAAACGATTCTATACCCTCTGGGAGATCATTTACATATATCAGAAACAGTATAGGTCCAAGGACTGACCCCTGCGGGACTCCACTCGTAATGTCTCACCAATCTGAGACCTCACCCCTCACACTGACTCGTTGTCTCCTGTTGCTTAGGTACTCCTAAGGCTACAATTTAGTACCTTCCTTTTCATTCCAGCCTGCATCTCCAGCTTACTCACTAGCCTCTTGTGTGGCACTGTATCAAAAGCTTTCTGACAATCCAAAAATGTGCAGTCTGCCCATCCTTCTCTTTCTTGCCTGTTTTTTGTTGCCTGGTCGTAGAATTCAAGTAACCCTGTGAGGCAGGACCTGCCATCCCTGAACCCATGTTGATGCTATGTTACAAAGTTCTTTTGCTCCAGATGCTCCATTAGCTTTCTTCGAACAATCTTCTCCATCAGCTTGCATGGTATGCAGGTTAGGGACACTGGTCTGTAATTCAGTGCCTCCTGTCAATCCTCTTTCTTATATATCGGGACCACGTTAGCTGCTTTCCAAATTTCTGGCAGTTCCCCTGTTGACAGTGATTTGTTATACACTATGGAGAGTGGTAGGCACAGTTCTTCCGCGCCTTCCTTCAGTATCCAAGGGGAGATTCCATCTGGGCCTATAGCCTTTGTCACATCCATCTCTAGTAAACACTTCCTTACTTCCCCGCTGGTAATCTCAAACTCTTCCAGTGGTTCCTGGTTAGCTATTCCCTCTCTTATCTCTGGAATTTCTCTTTGCTCTAAGGTGAAGACCTCCTGGAATTTCTTATTCAGTTCCTCACACACTTCCTTGTCGTTTGTAGTGAATCCTTCTGCCCCTATACTTAATTTCATAACCTGTTCCTTTACTGTTGTTTTTCTCCTTATGTGGCTATGCACCAATTTAGGCTGATTCTTTGCTTGCTTGTGTGTGTGTGTGTTTACTAGTTGTGTTTTTACAGGGGTTGAACTTTGCTCTTTCGGCCCGCCTCTCAACTGTCAATCAACTGTTTACTAACTACTTTTTTTTTGTTTTCACACCACACACACACACACACCAGGAAGCAGCCCGTGACAGCTGACTAGCTCCCAGGTACCTATTTACTGCTAGGTAACAGGGGCATTCAGGGTGAAGGAAACTTTGCCCATTTGTTTCTGCCTCGTGCGGGAATCGAACCCGCCCCACAGAATTACGAATCCTGCGCGCTATCCACCAGGCTACGAGGCCCCTGGGTGTGTGTGTGTGTGTGTGTGTGTGTGTGTGTGTGTGTGTGTGTGTGTGTATGTGTTTGTGTGTGTGTGTGTGTGTGTGCGTGTGTGTGTGTGTGAGTGTTTGTGTATAGAGGGAGGGCAGGGGGGTGTCTTGGGACAATGTGAGGCCTCGGAAGTTGGCTGGGATGGGTGATCAGTCACCCGGTCCTGTGTAGCATCCGAGTGTCAAAACCTGTACCCAGAGAGAGCAACCCGAAGCTGTATACCTGAGATATGTAGACCTAATTGTTGTCCCCTAACTCCCCTTGCCACTTCGGGGGGGGGGGGGTATAGGGTGATTATGTAGCTTCAGGGCACCAATCCCCCTAGCCACAGGGCATGGCGAGAAGGCGCCCCTAAGCATACCTAATTCCCTATCAAACACAAACTAAAATACACATAAATGTCAGATCTCCCACAACCCACAAGAGTTAAGATAATACTAATACCACACAATAATAATCTGAAAAACAAACATACATAAAATGGAAAAATCTTTTGTATTTGGTTTTTTCTTATGTGGGACGCAGCACACAAAGGGAGAGGTGCACAGTATATCATTAAAAAAGAACTAACGCTGAAGGCCAAAACAGCAAGCTGCCTAAGTGGCAGGATTGATGACTTAACATCAGCATACACGGAAAAAACTATTCATAGTGGAAGCTCCTAACAAAGCCCCGGAGCGGGAGGGATATCATGTATGCACATGGGGGTCCCTCCGGCCTCCGCCTTACAAACTCGTGGGCTCCGGTCAGGTCATCCACCCTCTTGTGAGACACCATTTGGAGAAGTGGTACTCCAGATGACGACTCTGTTTAGATAGTTGGCTAACAGCTATCCTGGCTGCGGTTCACCTAAGCGAGACTATATTAACCCTTATGCACCCTGTACACGGTGATCCTGGGACTAAGGTGGTCTGCCTCAAGATGTGGTCTTGGACCATATTCTGTAGATGGAATATGTCCAGGTCAGGGCTTTCACAGAGCAAATCTCAAGGTCGCTCTTGGTGAGTCCCATATCCTTTAAATTAATTAGTTTAAGTCACTCTGTACACCTTATTGATGTCCTAGAGAGGGGTACCTACCATCAGCTCTCCCCGAGCAAGCACGCCTAGGTGAGTTTGAGATGTCCTTTTGACGGAGTTGGTCGCCTGTCCACTCCACTGCCTTGGTATCAATGTTGTCTACACGTGCTCCTGGTATACCATTCATTCCTATCTTCCTCACTGATCGTCAGTCACTATGTGCAACATAGTATACATTCCTAAACAGTGTACACACTTTGGGGGATCAATCACTATGTATGCTATAAAGCGCTTCACAACACATTACTCGGCAGGCAAATCTTAAGTCCTGGCTAGGCTAACCCAACGGTACACACCGATCTTGCCACTCGACCTTATTTTTGCTTTCTTAATTGCTCTACCGCTGTAGGAGCTCACTATACACTTCATCACTGTGTTTGTATACACTCCTTGTGTATGTGTGTATTTGTACTCACCTAGTTGTGCTTGTGCGGGTTGAGCTCTGGCTCTTTGGTCCCGCCTCTCAACCGTCATTCAACAGGTGTACAGGTTCATGAGCCTATTGGGGTCTATCATATCTACACTTGAAACTGTGTATGGAGGCAGCGTCCACCACATCACTTCCTAATGCATTCTATTTGTCAACCACTCTGACACTAAAAAAGTTCTTTCTAATATCTCTGTGGCTCATTTGGGCGCTCAGTTTCCACCTGTGTCCCCTTGTGCGTGTGCCCCTTGTGTTAAATAGCCTGTCTTTATCTACCCTATCAATTCCCTTGAGGATCTTGAATGTGGTGATCATGTCCCTCCTAACTCTTCTGTCTTCCAGCGAAGTGAGGTTTAATTCCCGTAATCTCTCCTCGTAGCTCATACCTCTCAGCTCGGGTACTTGTGTGGTGGCAAATCTTTGAACCTTTTCCAGTTTAGTCTTATCCTTGACTAGATATGGACTCCATGCTGGGGCTGCATACTCCAGGATTGGCCTGACATATGTGGTATTCAAAGTTCTGAATGATTCTTTACACAAATTTCTGAATGCCGTTCGTATGTTGGCCAGCCTGGCATATGCCGCTGATGTTATCCTCTTGATATGTGCTGCAGGAGACATGTCTGGCGTGATATCAACTCCCAAGTCTTTTTCTTTCTCTGACTCCTGAAGAATTTCCTCTCCCAGATGATACCTTGTATTTGGCCTCCTGCTCCCTACACCTATCTTCATTATATTACATTTGGTTGGGTTAAACTCTAACAACCACTTGTTCGACCATTCCTGCAGTTTTTCTAGGTCTTCTTGAAGCCTCAAACAGTCCTCTTCTGTCTTAATTCTTCTCATAATTTTGGCATCGTCCGCAAACATTGAGAGAAATGAATCTATACCCTCCGGGAGATCATTTACATATATGAGATACAAGATAGGACCGAGTACAGAACCCTGTGGGACTCCACTGGTGACTTCACGCCAATCGGAGATCTCACCCCTCACCGTAACTCTCTGCTTCCTATTGCTTAGGTACTCCCTTATCCACTGGAGCACCTTACCAGCTACACCTGCCTGTCTCTCCAGCTTATGTACCAGCCTCTTATGCGGTACTGTGTCAAAGGCTTTCCGACAATCCAAGAAAATGCAGTCCGCCCAGCCCTCTCTTTCTTGCTTAATCTGTGTTACCTGGTCATAGAATTCTATTAAGCCAGTCAGGCAAGATTTACCCTCCCTGAACCCATGTTGTCGATTTGTCACGAAGTCCCTTCTCTCCAGATGTGCTACCAGGTTTTTTCTCACGATCTTCTCCATCACCTTGCATGGTATACAAGTCAAGGATACTGGCCTGTAGTTCAGTGCCAGTGCTTGTGTGTGTGTGTGTGTGTGTGTGTGTGTGTGTGTGTGTGTGTGTGTGTGTGTGTGTGTACACACCTAGTTGTGCTTGCTGGGGTTGTGCTTGTAACAAAAAGGTTTGTTGTAGGGAATTATTCAGTATATGCATGGGGGTTTTGAAAGTTTGGAGTCAGATGGTACTTGGCCTGACTCAGAGGAAGGTCATCTCTCCTGGGATTAGCGGTTAAGATTACAAAATGGCCGGCGCCTTTGTCTTAAGCAACGTATAATGAATTATTTTACAGAATTCAGTAATTTAGAGAAATTCAAGTCTTCATTCAAATTGTATTCAATAATATGTCTGTTCAAGTATCAAGAGTATTCTCAATTGCCAAAATAATGAGTAAGTCACCGTCAGTGACGTCACTAGCAGAGGACTAGCTTCTGACGCGGATATATTTTGGCCACCCTGGGTCAAGGGTTACCAAAGCCTTCCATATTCTACCAAAGCGTAGGAATTACAGTCTCCGTGGTGTAGTGGTAAGACACTCGCCTGGCGTTCCGCGAGCGCTATGTCATGGGTTCGTATCCTGGCCGGGGAGGATTTACTGGGCGCAAATCCTTAACTGTAGCCTCTGTTTAACTCAACAGTAAAATGTGTACTTGGATGAAAAACGATTCTTCGCGGCGGGGATCGTATTCCAGGGACCTGCCCGAACGCTACGCGTACTAGTGGCTGTACAAGAATGTAACAACTCTTGTATATATCTCAAAAAAAAAAAAAAAATATTTAGTAATTCTCAAAGTTCAAATAGCCATTTTGTAATTGGAAATAGCCTTTCCCTAAGATGCCTGTACGATTACCATCAGTTTATAAGAGTTCAACCGTTGTTCAGTGCAACAGAGGTTAGTCGTTCAATTTAAACTCTGCTTAGTAATCTTGGTAAATCTGGCGTAGGAATACCTCTAGCTCTGACTAGCTGTGAGGAAGGCTAGGGGTAGGATCAGTGTGGACTAGGCAGCGACTGGGGAAGGCAACCATCTTCACCTCTCCCAAATAGATCAGTAGAACACCAGCTGGTCGCATTAAAAGGTATAGTTTGCTACAGTTTTGCTTAGGGAAATAGTTCATCTCATGTCTCGATAGGGGAGTGTTAAGGTATAGGGAATGATATTTCCTTTAGCTGTTGTTTAGACTTGCATTAATAAATAATTAGCTTGTTATTTGTATTTTATTATTTCCATTTTTGAATGTGCCCATGTCCTTGTCACGTGGTCTCCACGAGTGTGAAGTTTTAGTTGGGCCGCAAGCCTAACAAAGTTTAAGAGTTCATTTATCCCTTTGTTATAATTCCCACACATAACGTAGACTCATCCCTCCTTTTCCAAGTAATTTGGGGATCGACCCGCAAGGTTTTAATGATCGATTAATCGGTTCAGACTCTGATTAATTGACGATTCTGGTTAATAGTCTGGTGGTGGCGGCGTAGAGGGATCCCTTAAGTTTGCTAGAAAACCTGGTACGACGTCACGTGGCTGTAGAATCTTAGCCGATCGAACGGCTAAGACCACGTGGCGTGGGACTCGGCTATAGAGAATACTCTGGGGTCCTTTGGAATTCGGTTTAAGTTTCAGTAAGCATATCCACGGACAGGGTAGAGACAGAGTAGAGCCAATACCTCGTCCCGTGTTACAAGCTCTGGCTCTTTGGTCCCGACTCTCAACTATCAATCAACAGGTGTACAGGTCCCTGAGCCTACGGACTCTATCATATTTACACTTGAAACTGTGTATGGAGTCAGCCTTCACCACATCACTTCCTAATGCATTCCATTTGTCTACTACTCTGACACTGAAAAAAAATCTTTCTAACGTCTTTATGGCTCATTTGGGCACCCAATTTCCACCTGTGTCCCCTAGTGCGTGTGCCCCTTGTGTTAAACAGCCTGTCTTTATCAATCCAGTTGATTCCCTTGAGAATCTTGAATGTGGTGATCATGTCCCTCCTAACTCTTCTGTCTTCCAACGAAGTGAGGTTTAATTCCCGTAGTCTCTCCTCGAAGCTCATACCTCTCAGCTCGGGTACTAGTCTGGTGGCAAACCTTTGAACCTTTTCCAGTTTAGTCTTATGCTTGACTACATATGGACTCCATGCTGGAGCCGCATACTCCAGGATTGGTCTGACATATGTGGTATATAATGTTCTGAAAGATTCCTTACACAAGTTTCTAAAGGCCGTTCCTATGTTAGCCAACCTGGCATATGCTGCTGATGTTATCCTCTTGATATGAGCTTCAGGGGACAGGTCTGGCGTGATATCAATACCCTAGGTCTTTCTCTCTCTCTGACTCTTGAAGTATTTCATCTCCCAAATGATACCGTGTATCTGGTCTCCTGCTTCCTACCCCTATCTTTATTACATTACATTTACTTGGGTTAAACTCTAACAGTTATTTGTTCGACCATTCCTGCAGCTTGTCCAGGTCTTCTTGAAGCCTCAAACTGTCCTCCTCTGTCTTAATCCTTCTCATAATTTTGGCGTCGTCAGCAAACATTGATAGGAATGAGTCTATACCCTCTGGGAGATCATTTACGTAGATCTGAAACAGGATAAGTCCAAGTACAGAGCCCTGTGGGACTCCACTGGTGACTTCACGCCAGTCTGAGGTCTCACCCCTCACTGTAACTCTCTGCTTCCTATTGCTTAGGTACTCCCTTATCCACTGGAGCGCCCTACCAGTTACTCCTGCCTGTTTCTCCAGCTTATACATTAACTTTTTATGGGGTACTGTGTCAAAGGCTTTGTGACAGTCCAAAAAAATGCAGTCCGCCCACCCTTCTCTTTCTTGCTTAATCTTTGTCACCTGATTGTAGAATTCTATCAAGCCTGTAAGGCAAGATTTACCCTCGCTGAACCCATGTTGATGGGTTGTCACGAAGTCTCTTCTCTCCAGATGTGTTAGTAGGTTTTTTATCACAATCTTCTCCATCACCTTGCATGGTGTACAAGTTAAGGACACTGGCCTGTAGTTCAGTGCCTCTTGTCTGTCACCCTTTTTGTATATTGGTACTACATTAGCTGTCTTCCATATTTCTGGTAGGTCCCTCGTTTCCAGTGACCTACTATACACTATGGAGAGTGGTAAGCAAAGTGCTCCTGCACACTCTTTCGATACCCATGGCGAGATTCCATCCGGCCCAACAGCTTTTCTCACATCCAGCTCCAATAGGTGCTTCTTGACCTCATCTCTTGTAATTTCGTACCTATCCAAGGTCACCTGGTTTGCTGCCACCTCTTCTAGCGCCGTGACATCTCCCTGTTCTATTGTAAGGACCTCCTGGAACCTTTTGTTGAGTTCTTCACACACCTCTTTGTCATTTTCTGTGTACCTGTCCCCACCCACCCTAAGTTTCATCACCTGTTCCTTCACTCTTCACCTGTTCCTTGTGTGTGTGTGTGTGTGTGTGTGTGTGTGTGTGTGTGTGTGTGTGTGTGTGTGTGTGTGTGTGTGTGTGTGTGTGTGTGTTGTGTTGTTTGTTTGTTTGTTTGTGTGTGTGTGTGTGTGTGTGTGTGTGTGTGTGTGTGTGTGTGTGTGTGTGTGTGTGTGTGTGTGTGTGTGTGTGTGTACTCACCTAGTTGTGCTGCGGTGCTTGATCATTGGCTCTTTGGTCCCCCCTCTCAACTGTCAATCAACTGGTGTACATATTCTAGAGCCTATTTGGTCCTATCAAATCTGCATTTGAAACAATGTATAGATTCTGCTTCCTCCACATCCCTGCCTAATGCATTTCATTTGTTAACTACTCTGACACTAACAAATATTATTTCAAATATCTCAGTAGCTCATTTGGGTTCTAAGTTCCCACCTGTTTCCCTTTGTTCGTGTTCCACCCTTGTTAAATAATTTTTCTTTCTCCACCCTTGAGAATTTTGTAGGTGGTGATCATGTCTCCTTTACTTCTCTGTCTTCCAAAGATTTGAGGTTTAGATCTAGTAGACTTTCCTGTTAGCTCATGCCTCTCAGTTCTGGGACTATTCCGGTGGCATACTTCTGAATCTTCTATCATTGCCTTGTGTTTAACTAGTAATGTTATGATCCCTGCAGCCTGGTTTGAACGAGTCTACCCCTTGTGAGAGTTATTCTACTTTCCGGACCCGAGATTAAGAGGTCAGAGAAAGAAAATATATAATAAACGTCAGTGAATAATTTAAGAATATGAGCAGAGGATGAGTATTTAAATAAGTGACATGAAATGAGATGTTGATACTTTGGTGACGTCACATGATAGAGGGGACCTGGAAATGAGTGTTGGTGGCACCTTTGTGGAACTCTAATTGTGTTGCTTCTTCAAGAGAAAGGAAGTATGAAGGCGTTTCTGTTGTGGAGTTTGCTGGGCGACTCCATATACTCAAGTCAGGACTAGAAAAAGCTTTGTGAAGCAGTCCTATAGCGATTTTTGTGAGCGGCCTGTGTGAGTGTCATGTTGACCTACTCATAGATCTCTGCGATAAGCCTGTTTAATTGTTTATTAGATTAGCCACCAGTATTTGATCATGTGACAAGCGATCATAATGAACAAAAGTATATGTAGGAAAGTAATTTTATTGAGCTATTGAGGTAAAATAGGAAATTTAAGTTGAGAAGACATGCTGGAGGCGATAGTGGTGCACCCACATTCTCCGTTGTCTGGTCAGCGACTGAGGGGCTGCTGGAGGGAGGGCCCAGAGACATGTCAAGACATGTTCCCAGGTGGACTCATCCAGGATGGGGAGGAGCCACTGTGGCGGTGCCGTGGTGTTTGAAAGGATGTCGGGTGGAGGAGTTTATTTGCTGTGAATACTTATATTTATGATTGGTCAGAAAAACACTTCATATTGGCATGGTGATGGACTTGCAGGTTTGTGTGGGAGAAGTTAGTGAAAGAACTTTGTACCAGAGGAGGAGTGTATGCTGAACTCCAAGTGTGAGCTGAAACTCAAGGTGGGAGATAAACTGCAAGGTGTGGTAGGTCTTCCGGTGAGGAGTGGAACTCCATGGACATAATGAATCTTCAAGTAGTGTAGGGAGCTGCACGTCTTTTGTGTGAAGCCGTGTGAGAGGGATTCACAGACATTCGAGGAGGACTTCAGATGCAGCAGATTGTAGGAACTGCATGGAGTACCTATCCTGATTTTCAGGACCCAGACAGATGTATCTGATAGTAGACCTGGAGGAATAGAACAGGATGAACAAATCCACAAGAGCCGTGACTAGGATTCGAACCTGCGCCCGAGAGCATCCTAGACAGTGCCTTAATCGACTGAGCTACGACATGGTGAAAAGGAGTTGAAACCGAAGTTCTACTGAACTTGCTGGATCCTGTAGCCTCTCCGAGGCACAAACCAGGGTTTTACACAACTCCCCCATGCCCTCGAGCTATGTCAATAGGCCGTTCTCCCTCTTCGCCCTTACCTCATTACACAAACAGAAATCATAATTGCGTGATGCATCAAATGAACAAATCCACAAGGGCCATGACGAGGATTCGAACCTATTGGTATTTTCATAGATTTCGATTTATTTTATTTTTATTGAATTATTTTGTGTGACATTGTGTTGGAATTGAGCTGTGTTGTTTACCATACCGTTCTTTTCGTAAGTATAAGTAGAGATGCCTCACCTGTGACAGGTAAAACTATGCTTTTCTTGTAAAACAGTGCCATCTGCTGCATGTAAGAGCAACACACACATGCTATACTAAATATGTTACAATTCTATTTCAATGTTTCTGATTGCATTGATAAATAGAATTTTATAAAGCCAAATTTGAGAGAAAAGGAGAAAACAAGACAAATGGAAAACGAAGCAAATAGTGCTTTGGCAGAGCAAAGAATTGAACATGGGTTGCCAGAGAGCACCACACATGTGTCGCACCCACAAAATAATAGGGTGAGGGAAAAAGATATTCCTCTATTCGTGCCTGAGGAGTCAAAGAGCTTCTTCGAGCACTTTGAGAAGATAGCCAACATCAGGCAGTGGCAGCAAGAAGAGTGAGCTCAATTGGTACAGTTACGATTGACCGGTGCTGCCAGAGAGGCATATACCCAGTTGTTTTTGTAGGAATGCCAGGATAACTGGACTGTGAAGAGCATCGTATTGCGTTCCTTCCTGTTAACTCCTGAAGATAACAGAAAACCCTTCAGAGATGAAGAAGGCTCCTGCTAGCACGTTAGCTGAGACAGCAAGAGATCTGGAAAGGCGTTTCATGAGGTGGATAGAAGCTGTCGGTGTAGAATCGTATGATGATTTGAAGCAGTTGTTGATTATAAAGAAATTTCTGGAAATGATGTACCACTGAAACGAAATTTATTTATTTATTTATTTATTTATTTATTTATTTATTTATTTATTTATTTATATATATATACAAGAAGGTACATTGGGTTTGTGAGAATACATTGGATAGTACAGTATTTACATTCTTGTAGAGCCACTAGTACGCGCAGCGTTTCGGGCAGGTCCTTAATCTAGCAGATAATTTTAAGTAGGTAATTCCTATCAGAATTGATATATGATAAAGATACATTGCAAGAGAAAAATGAGATGAGAGAGCTTAGTAAGTATATTAAAGCACATTGTTATATTAAAGCTCTGATTGATTACATTGACAGCTTGATTAGTAATTTAAACAAGATTAATAGACACCATACAGCAGATTGACAGCACATATAAGACATCAATGATCACAATGATAAAGATGTTCAGATTGGGTACATAAAGATTGGGAGACTGGGTAGCAAAAGATACAGATAAACAAGATTTATAAACACCATACAACAGATTGGCAGCACATATAAGAAGACAGCAATGTTCACAATGGTAAAGATGTTCAAATTGGGAACATAAAGGTTGGGAGATTGGGTAGCAATTGATACAGTGCAATTTTAAGGCAAAAAGTGAAAAACTATGAACAAGAAATTAGGTACTTTTTAGTATTGATTTTGAATGATGTAAAAGTTGGACAGCTTTTCAATTCAGTAGGGAGTGAGTTCCATAAACTGGGTCCCTTTATTTGCATAGAGAGTTTACACAGATTAAGTTTTACTCTGGGGATATCAAAGATATATTTATTTCTGGTGTGGTGATAATGGGTCCTATTACATCTGTCCAGGAAGAGTTTCAGACAAGGATTTGCATTTAAGAACAGGGTTTTGTAAATGTAGTTGACACAAGAGAATTTGTGGAGTGAGATTATGTTTAGCATGTTTATTGAGTTAAACAAGGGGCTGTGTGTTGTCTGAAAGCAGAATTTAATATTATTCTGATAGCAGATTTTATCTGGGTGATGATGGACTTGAGGTGGTTTGCAGTGGTTGAACCCCATGCACAGATACCATAGTTGAGATAGGGATAGATTAGTGCATAATATAGAGAGATGAGAGCAGAGTTAGGTACATAATATCTGATTTTGGAGAGTATACCAACTGTTTTAGAGACTTTCTTAGTTATGTGTTGTATGTGGGTGCTGAAGTTGAGTCTCTTGTCTAGGAATAGGCCAAGAAACTTTCCATCATTTTTATTGCTAATGTTTACATTGTCTATCTGAAGCTGAATTGCATTTGTAGATTTGCTTCCAAATAGGATGTAGTAGGTCTTTTCTATGTTAAGTGTTAGTTTGTTGGTTGACATCCATAAGTGGACTTTTTTTAGTTCATTATTAGCAACATCATTTAGTGTATGTGGGTTGGGGTTGGAGTAGATGAGGGTAGTATCATCAGCAAACAAAATAGGTTTCAGAATGTTAGAGACATTAGGCAGATCATTGATGTATGTAAAAAATAGAAGAGGTCCCAAGATGCTGCCCTGTGGCACTCCAACGGTTATTGGTAGAATGGGAGAGATTATATTATTGATGGCTGCACATTGGTGTCTATCACTAAGATAAGATTGGATATAGTCCAGTGCATGGCCTCGGATTCCATAATGATGGAGTTTACATAAGAGGTAATCGTGATTAACAGTATCAAAAGCCTTTCTCAGGTCAATGAAGAGTCCAATTGGAAACTCAATTTTGTCAAGGGCTGAGTAAATTATATTAAGGAGACTAATAATTGCATCGTTGGTACTCTTTTGAGAGCGGAAGCCAAACTGACAGGGGCTAAGAATGTCAAATTTTACGAGATAGGAGTAGAGCTGTTTGTAGATAATTTTTTCAAATATTTTTGATAGTATGGGTAGGTTCGATATTGGTCTATAGTTGTTTATGTCTGCCGGATTACCTCCTTTATGAACTGGCGTTACTCTTGCTTATTTAAGGATATCAGGGAAGGTATGACACTCAAGGGATTTGTTGAACAGCAGAGCTATAGGTGGCGCAAGGGCATGGGAGGCGCTCTTGTATACAATGGATGGGATTTCACTGATGTTCCCAGCTTTGGTTTTTAGTGAGTGTATGATGGACACAACATCTGTCGGGCTGACTGGTGAGAGGAGAAGAGAGTTTGGATAGCTGCCTGAGAGATATGTGTCTGAGTCTGTGGGATTTTACTTGCAAGGTTAGCAGCAATCGATGAAAAGAAGCTATTAAATGCATTCGCCATTTCTAAGTCAGATGACGGTGTAAGGCCATCCTTAGAGAGTGTTATCTGGTTGTGGGAGTGTTGTTTAGTTCCCAGGATATTAGAGATGGTATTCCATGTGCTTTTCATGTTGCCTTTTGCTTCTTTGAATCTAGTCTCATAATATGAAAGTTTTGCTTTTCTTATGATACTGGTAAGCACTGATGAGTACCTTTTACCTACTTCCTTTGAAACTTGGCCACTCCTAAATTTCTTTTCGTATTCATGTTTTTTGTTGATTGATTTAATTATGCCACTTGTGAGCCACGGGTTATTTTTTCTTTCATCAGTAACTTTTTTGGTAAGGAGGGGACAGTGAGTATTGTAGAGGCTTAGAGTTTTGGAGAGAAAGAGGTTAGTTGATGAGTTTATATCCTGTGAATTATTAATTCAGATTCCCAGTTAATATTGTGAAGTGCATTAGAGAGATTGCCTAAAGCTGATTAACTATGTAGCCTGAATGAAAGTTTCTTGGTTTCTGGTGGTGATGTGTCAATGTTTGCTATGAGGAAAGTAGGATAGTGGTCAGTTGTTCTGTCATAAATTACCCCAGATGTAAGGGGAGCTGTTATATTAGTCCATAGGTGATCCAGGGTAGTGGCAGATGTTTGAGTGACTCGGGTGGGCTTGGTGATTGTGGGGATTAGCATACAGAAATTTAACATCCAAGAGGCAGGAGTAAAGAATATGAGAGATGCAGCCAATAAGGAAGATGTGATTACAGAGGCTTATCGGAGCATGAGGGAAAGCAGAGTGAAGTGCGATGTGAGACGTGATTATGGCAGACTTAGTGAAGCATGCGGGAGACAAAAGTGTCGGGGAGGGGGGGGGGGGCAGGATAATAAGTATGGTTGCCCCAAACCCCGTGAAGGAAGGTTGCCGAGTCTGCCGGCCGGAGCTAAACGAGAAACTAATTATGTACCGACGAGTCAGGAGTCCAGCCAGGCAGAGCAGAGTGCAGGTGGTGCGCCTGTGCAGAGAACCTGGAACACGAGCGGACAGAGTCACAGACACTCAAGGGAATATAGAAGAGACTTCTCCCAAGAAAGATGCTATAAATGTACTGAACGAGGTCACATAATGAAAGATTGTCAACAGGGCCAGAGAGTTGTGTCCTCTGACAATGTGTGACCCCCGAAACTCATGTGTTAAATTGATACAGGACCCGTAGAAAGTCAACTTGACGAACGAGAGGTATAGCCCATTCATTAGTAAAAGTTGGGTTAGTACAGAACGCCAACCTGAAGTGGAAGTAAGTATCCTAAGAGATACGGGAGCGAATCAGAGCCTGATTCTGAGAAGCTTGATCGCGGATGATCGACTTTCAGCTGGCAGCCAAAAAATAAAGGTGCATGGGTTATTGTCTGAGGGTGACATGCTCATTTGTGCTGTCAGGCTGAAGTCAGATTATTTATCAGCGGAGGTGATGTTGGGAGTATGCCCTGACATACCTGTTCCAGGGATGAAAGTGGTCCTTGGTAATGACTTGTGTGGGTCGAAAGTGTTGCCGAAGCTCATTGTAGAAACTGTGCCGGAGAAGTGCAAGAAGGGTAATGGTACTGATGGGACACCTGACAGAGTCAACCTGGCTAGCATCCTATGAAATGAGTCATAGGACAGCCAAGTCATTGTATATCCTGCCTGTGTAGTGACGAGGGCAGAGGTTGCCGACGACGGAGGCACTGGAGGTGAGGCGACAGTATCCACTCCACTGAGTGAAGAGATTATTGTGGAGGTAGCAGGGCTGTTTAGTGAAGGTCCGGCTTATGAAAATGAGGGGTATGGAGAGGTCTGTAGTAAAGGTGGCCCTGCCAGAGAAGTGGAACGTGAACAGAGTGGACCTAATTAGAGCCCAGCAAGCCAAATTCGAAAACCAGATCAAAGAGGCAAAAGGGGATAACTCGTGTCCTGAGTCCCCGGTTCGCTAACACATGGAAAATGATATTCCGATGAGGAAATGGCGACCGGATGGAAACGGCATAAACAAAGTGTGGATGGAGAAATACCAAATAAACAAAGTGTAGTGTAGTGAGAAACACCAAGTGTTGGTGTCATTGAAGTTTAGGGCAGTGGTGATGGAGCTGGCCCACTCCATGAACATGGCAGGACACTTGGGCGTTACGAAAACTTTAAAAAAGCTGCAGGACATTTTTACTGGCCCAGTGTTTGGAGACGTGAAAAAGTATTGTAAGACGTGTTTGTCATGCCAGCATGTGAGTAAGCCGGCACCAGCTGTACCTAGAACACCTATAGAGCCCATCCCTGCTTTTGGCAAATTTTTCCAGAGGATACTAGTGAATATTTTGGATTCGTTACCAAGGACTAGAAATGTCCATGAGTATCTGCTGACCATTAAGTGTACGGCCTCGCGTTTCCCGGAAGCAGTCCCCATGAGGAAGATGACATCACGGACCGTCTTGGATAGACTGCAGAATTATGTCGCCTGGGTAGGCATACCCGAGATAATCCAGACGGACCAGTGGAGTGTTTCCAGTCAAGGTTATTTAGGGAAACTGTGAAAGGATGGAAAGTAGAGCAAATGCGCTCATCACCATACCATCCTCAGTTGCAGGGGGCTTTAGAAAGACTCCATGGAACACTGAAGAGCCTGCTGCGGATATACTGCGCTGAGGAAGGGAATAAGTGGGACGAGGCATTGCCGTCTGTTTTGTTTGTCATCAGGGACGTGGTGGTGGAATCATTAGGATTCACCCCATTCCAGCTAGTTTACGGACACTTTGTGAGGAGTGTGGTGAGTTCATTAAAGGAGCAACTCACGGAAGGAAGGCAACGAATAAACATCAGACAGTATGTAAAAACTTTGGGTGAGCGATTTTTTAGGCCTGAGAGTTGGCCAGGGGAAAATTTAAAAACATCCCAGATGGAAATGGCCAAGTACTATGACAAGCAGACTATGGAGATGAAGTTCCACGAAGGAGAACAGGTGTTAGTCCTCCTGCCCAAAAAGGGAAGTGTGTACGAGTCGAGATTTTGCGGACCGTACACGATCAAGAAAGTGTTGGGGAAAGTGAATCATGTTGTGTATATGCTCGACCGGCCAAGAAAGTCGCAGGTTTGCCAAGTGAACCTGATTAAGATATATTACCCCTGAGAGAACACTCCGAGTGAAGAGGAGGAACAGATGGAAATCCCGCCACAAACGACCATGCTTTGTGTCAGGCACGAGGAAGGAACGGAAGAGAAAGACGTCAAGCTGGAAAAGGCTGATGGATCGAAAATGTCCAACACGGACAGCCTGGCCGAGGAAGAAGCGAGGTTGGGTCATTCAGAGGATGACCAGCGCTAGGAATTGGTGGAAATCTTGCGGAAGAATGGATCACTGTTTACGGAAGTACCGAGAAGGCCTCGGGGAACGGTACACGAGGTCAACGTAGGGGATGCTGCTCCTATCAAACAGCACCCTTACAGAGTAAGTTCGGATAAAGACGAGGCCATGAGAAAAGAAGAAAGGTACTTGCTAGATAATGACCTGGCAGAGATCAGTGACACCGAATGGAGTTCACCTTGCCTCCATATGAAGAAGCAGACGTCAGCATTTGTGTCGTCTGATGCAGTATTCAATATAAAGTATTGCCGTTTGGGATGAAGAACAACGGTAGCTGTTTTTAACGAGTGATGAACCAAGTGTTGCAAGGCGAAACGGGTTGCGCCATATTCGATATTTTAGTATTTTCTGAATCCTGGAGAGGGCATGAAGGTACACTACTGGATTTGCTCAGCCAATTAGAGAGGGCCAATATGACAATTAACTTGGCGAAGAGTAAGTTTGGAAGAGCACGACTGGAGTACTTAGGTTATGTAATAGGGCATGGTGTAGTTGCTCCAGTGAGGACGAAGGTTGAAGCCATCGATAATTTCCCAGTACTCAACGGAAAGAAAGAGTTGCTGAGGTGCTTAGGAATGATCGGATATTATAGGAAATTTTGAAAGAGTTTTTCCCCAGTCGCCACTCCTATGGCAAGTTTGTTGTCTAAGAATAAGAAGTGGGAATGAAATGATGGAGTAGCACAGGAGTCATTTGATAAAACCAAGAAATTATTGACTGAGGCGCCTGTGTTAGCTTCGCTGGATTTTGGAGTGCCGTTTGCATTGTTCGTGGATACCAGTGATGTAGGGGCTGGAGCTGTACTGACGCATCAGAATGACGAAATTTATCGAACTGTGTCATTCTTTTCGAAGATGTTTGTCAAGCATCAGAGAACATATAGTACGGCCGAGAAGGAGACTTTGGCATTGGTCCTAGCATTAAAACATTTTGAGATATACGTATGTGGCGAAGGACACATAGTTAGTGTGTATACAAACCATAATCCCATGGTGTTACTGAGCGAGATGAAGCATGTGAATCTGAGGTAAACCAAGTGGTTCTTGTTAATTCAAGAATATAATCCGAAGATAAGACATATAAGAGGACAAGATAATGTAGTCGCTGATGCTTGATCATGAGCCTAACCACTGAGAATAACTCTCAAAAAATAAAGGGAGTGGAGTGTTATGACCCCTGTAGCCTGGGTTGAGCGAGTCTACCCTTGTGAGAGTTATTCTACTTTCCGGACCTGTGATTAAGAGGTCAGAGAAAGAAAATAAATAATAAACGTCAGTGAATAATTTAAGAATATGAGCAGAGGATGAGTATTAAAATAAGTGACATGAAATGAGATGTCGATACTTTGGTGACATGACGTGATGCTAGCAGGACAATATGACCTCACTTGAGTCAGGGCAGTCGTCAGAGGTGGTCGTACTTCGTTGATATCAGGTTGGTTCAAATAACCAAGTTTCATTGTAAAACCCCCGACCCCTTCCCGATAGTATGGACTCCAGGTTGGAGCTGCATACTCCAGGATTGGTCTGACATTAGTGTTATACAGAGTCCTGAACGATTCCTTACATAAGTTTCTAAAGCCAGTTCTTATGTTGGTCAATCTAGCATGTGCCTCTGATGATATCCATTTGATGTGGGGTTCTGGGGACAGGTTTGGGGTGATATCATATCCCAAATATTTCTCTTTATTTGACACTTGCAGGATATCACTTCCCAGTTGGTAACTTGTGTTCAGCCTCCTGCTCCCTTCGCCTAATTTTATTACTTTACACTTTTCTGAGTTCAACTATAGTAGACATTTTCTTGATCATTTCTCCAGTTTGTCCAGGTCATCCTGTAGTCTTTGTTTATCTTCATCTATCTTGATTCTTTTCATAATTTTTGCATGAACAACAAACATTGAGTGGAATGCATATATACCCTCTGGTAGATCGTTTACATATATCAGAAACAGGATGGGTCCAAGTACAGAGTTCTGAGTGACTCTGCTGGTGACATCTCGCCCTCTGATGTCTTCCCCCTCACAGTTACTCGCTGTTTCCTGTTGCTTAGATACTCCCTTATCCACTGGAGCACCTTACTTTTTACTTCTGCCTGTTTCTTAAATTTTTGTAACAGCCATTTATGGGGTACGGTGTCAAAGGTTTCCTGACAGTCCAAGAAACTGCAGTCTGCCCACCCTTCTCATTCTTACCCTGATTATAGATTTCCATTAAGCCTATGAGGAACGATTTACCATCCCTGAACCCATGCTGGTTGGGTGTTACAAAACTGTTTCCCTCGAGACGTCCTACGAGCCTTTTTCTCGCGATCTTCTCCATCACCTTGCATAATATGCAAGTTTGGAAACTGGAATTGTGAAACTGCGCCATAATCTTGAAATTCTAATATATTTCAAAGTTGTTCAATTTCAATCAAACTATTTTGAATAGTTGTATATGAAAAGAGCAGCAATTGATCCACGTTTCAGCATCGCAGGCTAAATAGAAAGAGAGAAACAAATAAAAATCTATTTTCAAAAATAATTTCAAAATGTTAAAAAATTAACATCAATCATGTGTTAACTGAAATCATATCTATGACATTCATCTATCACAATATCATATAATAAAATATTTTAATAATGATTTTCATCCACTATATATATATATATATATATATATATATATATATATATATATATATATATATATATATATATATATTTAGTTAAAAAAATAGTTTTCTTCGAATTTGTTTTAGTTTTTTTAATCAGGGGATTTGCATGGAACGTATACACCTTACTGAATGTTAGCCTATCTAAAATGGTGCCACTTTTGACAGAAATTGGAGGACATCCACAGATTATCTTGAGATGATTTCGGGGCTCTAGTGTCCCCGCGGCCCGGTCCTCGACCAGGCATCCACCCCCAGGAAGCAGCCCGTGACAGCTGACTAACACCCAGGTACCTATTTTACTGCTAGGTAACAGGGGCATAGGGTGAAATAAACTCTGCCCATTGTTTCTCGCCGGCGCCTGGGATTGAACCCAGGATCACAAGTCCAGCGTGCTGTCCGCTCGGCCGACCGGCTCCCGTACTTCCCGTCCTCCCGTACTCCCGGCAAAACTTTTAACTTCATTTTGTTCAAGTAAGTAATTTACAACTACAAGCTGGTTCTACTCATTCATCAATTTACATGAAACTTACATCTTATATGTAGATTTTTGAGCTCTAAAAATGTATAGATTTTAAGACTGTAAGTCCATTTATAGATTTTATAAATATTTATATACATAATTTGGTTGAATAATTTTATGTAGGGGGACAAGTCTTTTCATTGGTAAAACTAAACATATATTAAATAAAAAAGTTTTGGCAATTACTATATTATATGCTACTGTGAGTGCTGAGTGTCATAGCAACGATTTCTGTTGACACTTGTGTTTGAAGAGAAAGATTTCAAAACGGTGAGAATTCGTCGAAAAATTTGTTTAAATTTTTTCTCGATTTCTACTTAGGTTGCGATGCTGAAACTTTGACCAGTTGGAGCCGGCTTCATATGCAACTAGTCAATACAGTTCGACTGAAATTGAAATTGAAATTGAGTTTGAATTTTCAAACTTATGTCCTTAAGTGTAGTGAGAATTACATAAATGTGAATTAAAAAAACAGCTACAGTGGGAACGGAAGCAAGAAAATAATTGTACATCTAGGGGATTTTGAATACTTGAAAATAGGTTGGATAAATGAGGACCCATAATATGGGTGATGAGACATGCAGAACAAAACTGGCAGACTAGGGTGGAAAACATTTCATGAAGTAGCATATTACACTCCTGCAGAGTGTCGGTCGACCTTCACCTTGGTCGTATGAAGCAGTACACAGGTCGACCAAGGTCAACCTGTGTACTGTTGACCTCACTTCATCTCTCGTCTTACAGTCACCGGTACTTAATCATCTCCCAGAACAGACTAGAAAATGGGAATATATATTAATGGGAGGATCAACTGTTTAACTCGGAATAAGGATCATCGATGTCGCCGAGGGTCATCACACTCTTCATTTAGACTACTCTCTAAGATTCTCTCTGGAATGACAGTATTTGCTATATTTTTCCATTTTAGATCCCGTAAGTTGAAATCACCAAAGAAGATGATGATGGTAGTGATTGTTGTTGTGCATATGGTGTGGAGGTAATGGCATGGGTGGCAGTGGTAGTCATTTAGACAATGTTTATTTTATTCAATATTAAACTACAATGAAAAATTTGTCTCTAAATGTTCATCATTCCCTATTAAGTTAAAAATGCATCACCTACTTTCTTTATATACAAATAACTAACAATACTTTATCAGCTGAGTCGGGGGAAGTCAAAGATTAAATGAGAATTCAACTCTATGTTCCTTCCAAAGGCTACTTATGAAGCTTTTGTAACTCTCATATGACATGATCTACATATTTTGTTTTCATTAGCGAATCGGAAGAGTGTGTTATTGCCGTGAAGATGTTACAAAGATGAAGGTTGTGTGTAATGAAGATAAGGCCCCTGCACTTTATTCAGGGACGCCGAATACCTCTGTTTGCTAGAAATAAAACAAATGCAATAATGTAAAACACTATAATAAAGGAAGCTACAAGTGTCAGTTTATAACTACTTACCTGCTGATGTAAGTACCGTCTGATGAAAAATGCGACAGCCACCATATACAACACCAAGACTATTCTCATCGAGCCTCTTGGGTAACGATCTGTAATTATACAACAGAAGCTGATCACAATGCATTTATCAAACCATCTAAGTAAATAGGAAAATATACATATAATTACATAATGGCGGTTGATGCCCTTATGTGTTAATCAATCATTTGGCACATACCTCTCTAGGTTACTCCCTCGTCGAGTGCAATTTATGAAACCCCTCAATCATGGAGACGATGTTTTTCGGAGTACAGATACACTTTGACCCACTTGTTGCTCGACGCTTCATATCGGCATGTAGACCCATCCACTTCACTGCATTATTTGTGGAGATGGTCACAAAACTTGTTTAAAATCTTATATTTATTCAAACTGAAACAGGCGACTTGTCTCTGGTCACTGTTAAGGTGAGTCATGTCTCTGGTCACTGTTAAGGTGAGTCATGTCTCTGGTCACTGTTAAGGTGAGTCATGTCTCTGGTCACTGTTAAGGTGAGTCATGTCTCTGGTCACTGTTAAGGTGAGTCATGTCTCTGGTCACTGTTAAAGTGAGTCATGTCTCTGGTCACTGTTAAGGTAAGTCATGTCTCTGGTCACTGTTAAGGTGAGTCATGTCTCTGGTCACTGTTAAGGTGAGTCATGTCTCTGGTCACTGTTAAGGTAAGTCATGTCTCTGGTCACTGTTAAGGTGAGTCATGTCTCTGGTCACTGTTAAGGTGAGTCATGTCTCTGGTCACTGTTAAGGTGAGTCATGTCTCTGGTCACTGTTAAGGTGAGTCATGTCTCTGGTCACTGTTAAGGTGAGTCATGTCTCTGGTCACTGTTAAAGTGAGTCATGTCTCTGGTCACTGTTAAGGTAAGTCATGTCTCTGGTCACTGTTAAGGTGAGTCATGTCTCTGGTCACTGTTAAGGTGAGTCATGTCTCTGGTCACTGTTAAGGTGAGTCATGTCTCTGGTCACTGTTAAGGTGAGTCATGTCTCTGGTCACTGTTAAGGTGAGTCATGTCTCTGGTCACTGTTAAGGTGAGTCATGTCTCTGGTCACTGTTAAGGTAAGTCATGTCTCTGGTCACTGTTAAGGTGAGTCATGTCTCTGGTCACTGTTAAGGTGAGTCATGTCTCTGGTCACTGTTAAGGTGAGTCATGTCTCTGGTCACTGTTAAGGTGAGTCATGTCTCTGGTCACTGTTAAGGTGAGTCATGTCTCTGGTCACTGTTAAGGTGAGTCATGTCTCTGGTCACTGTTAAAGTGAGTCATGTCTCTGGTCACTGTTAAGGTGAGTCATGTCTCTGGTCACTGTTAAGGTGAGTCATGTCTCTGGTCACTGTTAAGGTGAGTCATGTCTCTGGTCACTGTTAAGGTGAGTCATGTCTCTGGTCACTGTTAAGGTGAGTCATGTCTCTGGTCACTGTTAAGGTGAGTCATGTCTCTGGTCACTGTTAAAGTGAGTCATGTCTCTGGTCACTGTTAAGGTGAGTCATGTCTCTGGTCACTGTTAAGGTGAGTCATGTCTCTGGTCACTGTTAAGGTGAGTCATGTCTCTGGTCACTGTTAAGGTGAGTCATGTCTCTGGTCACTGTTAAGGTGAGTCATGTCTCTGGTCACTGTTAAGGTGAGTCATGTCTCTGGTCACTGTTTAGGAGAGTCATGTCTCTGGTCACTGTTAAGGTGAGTCATGTCTCTGGTCACTGTTAAGGTGAGTCATGTCTCTGGTCACTGTTAAGGTGAGTCATGTCTCTGGTCACTGTTAAGGTGAGTCATGTCTCTGGTCACTGTTAAGGTGAGTCATGTCTCTGGTCACTGTTAAGGTGAGTCATGTCTCTGGTCACTGTTTAGGTGAGCCAATGCTCCGCCGACCACTCCTGATGTTGGATATAATGCTCCGCCGACCGCTCCTGATGCTGGACATAATTCTCCGCCGACCGCTCTTGATGCTGGACATAATTCTCCGCCGACCGCTCCTGATGCTGGACATAATTCTCCGCCGACCGCTCTTGATGCTGGACATAATTCTCCGCCGACCGCTCTTGATGCTGGACATAATTCTCCGCCGACCGCTCCTGATGCTGGACATAATTCTCCGCCGACCGCTCTTGATGCTGGACATAATTCTCCGCCGACCGCTCTTGATGCTGGACATAATTCTCCGCCGACCGCTCCTGATCCTGGACATAATGCTCCGCCGACCGCTCCTGATCCTGGACATAATGCTCCGCCGACCGCTCCTGATCCTGGACATAATGCTCCGCCGACCGCTCCTGATCCTGGACATAATGGTCCGCCGACCACTCTTGATGCTTGACATAATGCTCCAGCTACCGGTCCTGATGCTGCCCATAATGCTCCTGGTACCACTCCTGATGCTGGAGATAATGCTCCACTTACCGCTCATGATGCTGGAGATAATGCTCCACTTACCGCTCATGATGCTGGACATAATGATCCTCCAAGGGGAGATACCATCTGGGCCTATAGCCTTTGTCACATCCAACTCTAGTAAACACTTCCTTACTTCCCCGCTGGTAATCTCAAACTCTTCCAGTGGTTCCTGGTTAGCTATTCCCTCTCTTATCTCTGGGAGTTCTCCTTGCTCTAAGGTGAAGACCTCTTGGAATTTCTTATTCAGTTCCTCATACACTTCCTTGTCGTTTGTAGTGAATCCTTTTGCTCCTATCCTTAATTTCATAACCTGTTCCTTTACTGTTGTTTTTCTCCTGATGTGGCTATGCAGCAATTTAGGCTGAGTCTTTGCCTTGCTTGCGATGTCGTTTTCGTATTGTCTTTCTGCCTCTCTTCTCATCCTGTGTGTGTGTGTGTGTGTGTGTGTGTGTGTGTGTGTGTGTGTGTGTGTGTATTCACCTAGTTGTGTTTGCGGGGGTTGAGCTTTGCTCTTTCGGCCTGCCTCTCAACTGTCAATCAACTGTTTACTAACTACTTTTTTTCCCACACCACACTTTGTGTGTGTGTAATTACCTAAGTGTAGTTACAGGATAAGAGCTACGCTCGTGGTTTCCCGTCTTCCCAGCACTCTTTGTCATATAACGCTTTGAAATTACTGACGGTCTTGGCCTCCACCACCTTCTCACCTAACTTGTTCCAACCGTCTACCACTCTGTTTACAAAAGAGAATTTTCTTATATTTTTCTGGCGGCCTTGTTTCGTTAGTTTGAATCTATGACCTCTTGTTCTTGAAGTTCCGGGTCTCTGGAATTCTTCCCTATCTATTTGATCAATTCTTGTTATTATTTTGTACGTAGTGATCATATCGCCTCCTTTTCTTCTATCTTCTAGTTTTTGCATATACAATGCCTCTAACCTCTCCTCGTAGCTCTTGCCCTTCAGTTCTGGGAGCCACTTAGTAGCATGTCTTTGCACCTTTTCCAGTTTGTTGATGTGTTTCTTAAGATATGGGCACCATACAACCGCTGCATATTCTAGCTTTGATCTAACAAAAGTTGTGAATTATTTTTTTTTAGTATTTCGAAATCCATGTATTTAAAAGCAATTCTGAAGTTAGAAAGCATGGCATAGGTTCCTCGCACAATGTTCTTAATGTGGTTCTCAGGTGACAGTTTTCTATCTAGAACCACCCCTAGATCCCTTTCTTTGTCAGAGTTTTTTAAAGATTTCTTACATAATTTGTAGGTTGTGTGGGGTCTATGTTCTTCTATTACACATTCCATAACATGGCATTTATTCACATTAAATTCAATTTGCCAAGTGGTGATCCATATACTTATTTTGTCCAGATCTTCTTGAAGGGCATGACAATCATCTAGATTTCTTATCTTCCCTATTATTTTAGCATCATCAGCAAACATGTTCATATAATTCTGTATTCCATCTGGTAGATCGTTTATGTAGACAATGAACATTACAGGTGCAAGAACTGAACCCTGTAGTACTCCACTTGTGACATTCCTCCAATCCGATACATTGCCTCGGATTCCGGCCCTCATTTTTCTATCAGTTAGGAAATTTTTCATCCATGTTAGAAGCTTACCTGTCACTCCTCCAATATGTTCCAGTTTCCAGAACAACCTCTTATGTACTTGGTTGATACCTGGTTGATGGGGTTCTAGGAGTTCTTCTATTCCCCAAGCCCGGCCCGAGGCCAGACTTGACTTGTGAGAGTTTGGTCCACCAGGCTGTTGCTTGGAGCGGCCCGAAGGCCCACATACCCACCACAGCCCGGTTGGTCCACCAGGCTGTTGCTTGGAGCGGCCCGCAGGCCCACATACCCACCACAGCCTGGATGGTCCAACACTCCTTGAAGGAAACAATCTAGTTTCCTCTTGAAGATGTCCACGGTTGTTCCTGTAATATTTCTGATGTAGAACTCTGTCAAAAGCCTTTTTTAGGTCCAGATAGATGCAGTCAACCCAACCATCTCTTTCCTGTAAAATCTCTGTGGCTCGATCATAGAAACTGAGGAAATTCGTTACACAGGATCTTCCAGATCGAAAACCATACTGTCTGTCTGATATTATATCGTTTTTCTCCAGGTGTTCTACCCATTTAGTTTTAATAATTTTTTCCAATATTTTGACTATTACACTTGTCAATGATACAGGTCTATAATTAAGGGGGTCTTCCCTGCTGCCACTTTTGTAGATTGGAACTATGTTTGCCTTTTTCCACACATCAGCAACAACTCCTTTACAGAGGGATGTCTGAAAAATCCGTTGAAGTGGAATGCTGAGCTCAGGTGTCATTCTCTCAGAACCCATGGTGAAATTCCATCTGGGCCAGCTGCTTTGTTCTTACTTAGCTCCTTTAGAATTTTCTCCACTTCGTCTCTAGACACCTCTATGTGCCCTATGTTGTTCTCTGGAATTCTTATTGTCTGGTTCCCTGAAGATTTCATTTTGTACAAACACACTTTGAACTTTTCATTTAATGTTTCACACATTTCCTTTTCATTTTCTGTGAATCTATTTGCCATTCTTAACTTCTGAATATTATCGTTTACCTGCAATTTGTTGTTTATTAATTTACTAAATAAACCTAGTTCTGTTTAACATTTGTCCACAATCCCTTATTAAAAATTTCTTTCTGCCTCTCCTCACTGCCGTGTAGTTGTTTCTCGCATCTTTGTATCGCTGGTATGTTTGGGGGTTAGACCTCGTCCTATATTGATTCCATTTTTGTATCTTTTCATCTCTGACCCTCTCGCAATTTCTGTCGAACCAATCCTGTTTCTTAGTTCTGCATCTCTGTTTTGGAATAAAAAAATATTGTGCCTTTATCATATATTTCACAAAACTTGACATTCATCTCATTTACTTCATGTCCTAACAGCAAGTCTTTCCAATCAAATTACTTAAAGAAATGTCTGTGTTCCCCATAATAACCTCTCCTGAAATCAGGCTTTTCAACTGTTTCAACCTCATTTTCATCCAGATTATAACGCATTGCATTCTTTATTCCCAAAAAGACATGGTCACTTTTACCCAAGGGAGGGAGGTACTGAATGTCAAATACATCTTCCTCTTTCCTGGTAAATATCAAATCCAGCATGGAGGGTTCATTCCCTTCCCTCATCCTTGTAGCTTGTTTAACATGTTGAAATATGAACGTTTCCAGGATGACGTTTACGACTCTACAAGTCCAAAAATCCTCCGTTCTAGCTTCATATGCCTCCTAGTCAATAGATTTCAAGCTGAAGTCGCCGACTACCAACAGTCGTGATCTATCTTTATCAGCTCTCACTATAATTTCTCTCATTATTGTTATAAGACCCTCTCGTTTATTATCTAGCTCCTCCTTTGTCCATGTGATGCTTGGCGGTGGACTATATGCATTTATGATCGTTAAATTTATCATCCTGATTGAAAATCTCAAGTGCTATTATGTCAACATCTTGTGGATTGGCAGTCACTATTTCGTTTATCTTTAGGTGTTCTTTCACCAGCACAGCAACGCCACCGCCTTTCCTAATTTTTCTGTCCCGTCTCCAAATTGAGTAGCCCCTTGGGAATATGACCTCATTTAAAATACCATCTTCAAGTTTTGTCTCCGTGAGTGCAACAATGTCTGGTGTCTGCAGCTGTGTTACATCAATTAACTCCAGTATCTTTGATCTCAATCCATCTATGTTGGTGTAAGCAATTTTCAGGAACTTGTTCCCCCTCTCCTTATTCTTCACTTCCCTTCTCTCTAATGCTTTTGTTGGAGTGCCTTTATGTACCACTTTACTGGTCTGCCTACCCCCATCACTTTGTAGAACAAATATTTGATTTCTTCTTCATTCCTACCCTCATTGAAACGTTTAGCCTCGGCGAAGTTCAGCTTCAGCTTCTCTCTGTCTTCTTTTGAAAGATCTCGTCTTAACGACCACACTTTCCCTCCTTCATCAGTTTTTAATTTTCTAGCATTCTTTAGTACTTCTTCCATCTGTTTGGCACCGTTCAGGGTTATCCTCAAATGTCGATATTTCCCTTTTACGTACTTACCAATCCTGTGTGTGTGTGTGTGTGTGTGTGTACTCACCTAGTTGTGCTTGCGGGGGTTGAGCTCTGGCTCTTTGGTCCCGCCTCTCAACTGTCAATCAATAGGTGTACAGGTTCCTGAGCCTATTGGGCTCTATCATATCTACACTTGAAACTGTGTATGGGGTCAGCCTCCACCACATCACTTCCTAATGCATTCCATTTGTCAACCACTCTGACACTAAAAAAGTTCTTTCTAATATCTCTGTGGCTCATTTGGGCACTCAGTTTCCACCTGTGTCCCCTAGCGCGTGTGCCCCTTGTGTTAAACAGCCTGACTTTATCAACCCTGTCAATTCCCTTGAGGATCTTGAATGTGGTGATCATGTCCCCCCTAACTCTTCTGTCTTCCAACGAAGTGAGGTTTAATTCCCGTAGTCTCTCCTCGTAGCTCATACCTCTCAGCTCGGGTACTAGTCTGGTGGCAAACCTTTGAACCTTTTCTATTTTAGTCTTATGCTTGACTAGATATGGACTCCATGCTGGTGCCGCATACTCCAGGATTGGTCTGACATATGCGGTATATAATGTTCTGAAAGATTCCTTACACAAGTTTCTAAAGGCCGTTCTTATGTTAGCCAACCTGGCATATGCTGCTGCTGTTATCTTCTTGATATGAGCATCAGGGGACAGGTCTGGCGTGATATCAACCCCCAGGTCTTTCTCTCTCTCGGACTCTTGAAGTATTTCATCTCCCAAGTGATACCTTGTATCTGGTCTCCTGCTTCCTACCCCTATCTTCATTACATTACATTTGCTTGGATTAAACTCTAACATCCATTTGTTCGACCATTCCTGCAGCTTGTCCAGGTCTTCTTGAAGCCTCAAGCTGTCCTCCTCTGTCTTAATCCTTCTCATAATTTTAGCGTCGTCAGCAAACATTGAGAGGAATGAGTCTATACCCTCTGGGATATCATTTACGTATATCAGAAACAGGATAGGTCCAAGCACAGAGCCCTGTGGGACTCCACAGGTGACTTCACGCCAGTCTGAGGTCTCACCCCTCACTGTAACTCTCTGCTTCATATTGTTTAGGTACTCCCTTATCCACTGGAGCGCCCTACCAGTTACTCCTGCCTGTTTCTCTAGCTTATGCATCAACCTTTTATGGGGTACTGTGTCAAAGGCTTTCCGACAGTTCAAAAAAATGCAGTCCGCCCACCCTTCTCTTTCTTGTTTAATCTTTGTCACCTGATCATAGAATTCTATCAATCCTGTAAGGCAAGATTTACCCTCCCTGAACCCATGTTGATGGGTTGTCACGAAGTCTCTTCTCTCCAGATGTGTTACTAGATTTTTTCTCACAATCTTCTCCATCACCTTGCATGGTATACAAGTTAAGGACACTGGCCTGTAGTTCAGTGACTCTTGTCTGTCACCCTTTTTTGTATATTGGTACTACATTAGCAGACTTCCATATTTCTGGTAGGTCCCCCGTTTCCAGTGACCTACTATACACTATGGAGAGAGGTAGGCAAAGTGCTCCTGCACACTCTTTCAATACCCATGGCGAGATTCCATCCGGCCCAACAGCTTTTTTCACATTCAGCTCCAATAGGTGCTTCTTGACCTCATCTCTTGTAATTTCGAACCTATCCAAGGTCACCTGGTTTGCTGCCACCTCTTCTAGCGCCGCGACATCTCCCTGTTCTATTGTAAAGACCTCCTGGAACTTTTTGTTGAGTTCTTCACACACCTCTTTGTCATTCTCAGTGTACCTGTCCTCGCCCACCCTAAGTTTCATCACCTGTTCCTTCACTGTTGTCTTCCTCCTGATGTGACTGTGTAGTAGCTTTTGTTCGGTCTTGGCTGTATTAGCTATACCATTTTCATACCTTTTCTCAACTGCTCTTCTCACACTGACATACTCGTTCCTGGTTCTCTGGTATTTCTCTCTACTTTCTGGTGTTCTGTTATTACGGAAGTTCCTCCATGCCCTTTTGTTCTGCTCCTTTGCTTTCATACATTCCTTATTTAACCACGGATTCTTCCTTTGCTTCTCTGTTTTTTCCTGTCGGGCTGGGACAAACCTGCTTACAGCCTCCTGACATTTTTGGGTGACATAGTCCATCATGTCTTGTACGGACTTGGTTCCGAGTTCTGTGTCCCATTGTATATCCCATAGGAATTTATTCATTTCCTCATAGTTTCCCTTTCGGTACGCCAGCCCTTTGGTTCCCAGTTCTTTTTTGGGGGTGATAGTTCCCAGCTCAACCAGGTATTCAAAGCTCAATACACTATGATCACTCATTCCCAAGGTGGCTTCCAACTTAACTTCCCTTATATCCGACTCATTTAGGGTAAATATCAGATCAAGCAAGGCTGGTTCATCCCCTCCTCTCATTCTTGTCGGTCCCTTGACGTGTTGACTTACAAAGTTTCTTGTTGCCACATCCAGCAGCTTAGCTCTCCATGTGTCTGGGCCTCCATGTGGGTCTCTGTTCCCCCAATCTATCTTCCCATGGTTGAAGTCTCCCATGATTAGAAGTCTGGATCCGTTCCTGCTAGCCACAGAAGCTGCTCTCTCTATTATATTGATGGTGGCCAAGTTGTTTCTATCATATTCCTGTCTGGGTCTTCTGTCATTTGGTAGGGGGTTATATATGACTACTATTATAATTTTCTGTCCTCCAGTTGCTATGGTGCCTGATATGTAGTCACTGAAACCTTCACAGTTCTGAATTACCATCTCTTCGAAACTCTAACCTTCTCTTAGTAGCAGAGCTATACCACCTCCTCCTCTCCCTTCTCTCTCTTTCCTCACTACATAGTAGCCCTGTGGAAACACTGCGTTTGTTAAGATTTTCGTTAACTTTGTTATTGTGAGTGCTATTATGTCTGGGTTTTCTTCTAGTGCCCATTCTCCAAGTTCACTTGTTTTATTTGAAATCCCATCTATGTTAGTGTACATCGCCTTGAAGCTCACTTTCTTCTGTTCATTTTCATGTCCCTTTCTTGGCAAGCATTCTGCTGGTGTGGGAAGCTGTTCTGTGGGTGAGAGGATCTGTGAGGTGGTTTGCAGGGTCTCAGAGGATTTTGGGGTGGGGGTGGGGGTTTAAGGGAAAGGGGGACAGGTATGGTGTGGGTTAAGGAGGTAGGGGGGAAATGGAGGATACGCAGTGAGGGGGGAGGAGGGATAGGGAGGGTATGAGATGAAGGGGGAGGGGGGACAGGGGGAAATAGGTGGGAGGGGGGACATGATGGGAATGGGGAAGGGGTGTCAGGGTCAGAATGGGGTGGGTGGGATGGCAGGTAGGGTGAGGGGAAGGGAGGGTTTCTATGCAGAGGGGGGTGGTGGTGTGCCCCCCCCCCTCTGGTGTTGCTGGGATGCTGGTTTTGGGTTCTCCTCTTGTCTCTGGGACTGTTGTGTTGAGGGCTGTGATTTCCTGGTTTGCTCCTCTCTCCCTGCGCTTCCTCCTTGCCTCTGCTGCCCTGGCTCTCTCCTCCTTCGTCCTGTCCCTATGCAGGAATACCATTTTTGTATCCCTCCATATGCTGCAGACGACTCTTCCTTTCGAGAATGTCCTCTTTCGTGGTTTCGTTTGTAACCACCACCTTTACAAGTCGGTTTCTGTCCTTGTTGTACCAGCCCAACCTGAAAACCTTCTCTATGTTATGTACAGCCCCTTCCATCTGTAACCCCTTCAGTAGCCCATGTACTGCCTCTCTATCCTTGCCATTCCATTCTTGCCTGTTGGATCCTTCCTGTTCTTTGATGCCTACAACTACCACTGATCTTTTCCTCTCCAGCAGTTGAGTGGTGCACCTTGCTGCTTCCTGTGACGTAGCTGCTTGCATCGCTACCTCCCTCACTGTGTCCATTGCTTCTGAGCTCTTTTTCAGTATATCCACAAATGTATCAGGTACAGAGGCATTTCCTTCCAATGTAACATTCCCACCTTCCTTTTGGATGATAATCTGATGCTCGGTCTCTTTATTTTTCTCTTTGAGGGATTTGATCTCCTTCCTTGATGACGTCAGCTCACTTTGCAGATTGTTAATTGTAATCCTCATTTCATTCATCTCCCTCCTGAATTCCTCCAGAACTTGGGTTAGCAATTCCTTTGTTTGATCTCCCTGGCTGCTTTCCTTGTCCCTGTTGCGGCCTCCTGCCATTTTGTCCTTTGTCAAGAGAGAGGGAGAGCAAGAGAGAGAGAGAGAGCAAGAGAGCAAGAGAGAGCAAACAAGAGAGAGAGACAGAGCAAGAGAGAGCAAACAAGAGAGAAAGAGAGAGCAAACAAGAGAGAAAGAGAGAGCAAGAGAGAGAGAGAGCAAGAGAGAGAGAGAGAGAGAGAGAGAGAGAGAGAGAGAGAGAGAGAGAGAGAGAGAGAGAATGTGTGTGCGCTTGGGATGGGGTTACTAGGAGGTGAGGTGTTCAGCTTACAGCAGGTAAGAGAGGGGGTGGATTATGAGAGGTTTTATCTCCTTTCCACGAAAGGTGTTAATCTCTTCTAGCCTCTGTGTGTGCGTGCACACACACATGCTCAAGTGCTCAAGCCTGTGGGCTTGAGTGCGTGCGTGCGTGCGCGTGCGTGTGTCACTAGTTCACGGAAGCGGTAACTTCTACCCAGAATGAGCCACACCGAGATTTTAAATATATATACTATCCTGAACAAGAATTTGATAATATTTTACCTCACACTGTACACCTGATTACTTGACCAGAGAGGGGGTACATTCCAGTATGATTCCCGCTCACACAACTAGATGAGTAATGATGATGTATGGTTGACAATGGTGCTCCGTCGTCGCCTTTCCACTTGGTGATTCTCTAAGTGCTAGTAGATTGACGATGTCGATTCTTTTCTACACAAATCTCTGGAGTCACAGTCACCACCCAACAAACACAGTAGTTCCACGGCGGGCCGTCCCACCTGGCCGTCAGGTCAGGTCAGGTCAGGTCACTACGCGGTCCTCCACACTCTATGCACCGGTGATTCCACTAGCTACACTTTGGTTTTTTCGCACTATCGCTAGCGATATGACTATGCTATGTAGCACCCTGCTAGCTAAACACTGCGAGAGGCCAAATACTATGATCTAGCCTCAATAATCCTTCAATGTCCAGAGAAATTGATGAATTTCCGCGGACCTCGCTAATCGCGTGTGTCTCCTACCGTCGCTGGCCTGTGTGTGTGAAGGTGTGTACTCACCTATTTGTGCCTGCAGGATCAAGCATTGACTCTTGGATCCCGCCTTTCTAGCTATCGGTTGTTTACAGCAATGACTCCTGTCCCATTTCCCTATCATACCTAGTTTTGAAAGTATGAATAGTATTTGCTTCCACAACCTGTTCCCCAAGTGCATTCCATTTTTCTACTACTCTCACGCTAAAATAAAACTTCCTAACATCTCTGTGACTCATCTGAGTTTCCAGTTTCCACCCATGTCCGCTCGTTCTGTTATTATTACGTGTGAACATTTCATCTATTTCCACTTTGTCAATTCCCCTGAGTATTTTATATGTCCCTATCATATCTCCTCTCTCCCTTCTTTTCTCTAGTGTCGTAAGGTTCAGTTCCTTCAGCCGCTCTTCATATCCCATCCCTCGTAACTCTGGGACAAGCCTCGTCGCAAACCTCTGAACCTTCTCCAGTTTCTTTATGTGTTTCTTCAGGTGGGGGCTCCATGATGGCGCGGCATACTCTAAGACGGGTCTCACGTAGGCAGTGTAAAGCGCCCTAAAAGCCTCCTCATTTAGGTTTCTGAATGAAGTTCTAATTTTCGCCAGTGTAGAGTACGCTGCTGTCGTTATCCTATTTATATGTGCCTTAGGAGTTAGATTAGGTGTCACATCCACTCCCAGGTCTCTTTCTCGAATCGTTACAGGTAGGCTGTTCCCCTTCATTGTGTACTGTCCCTTTGGTCTCCTGTCACCTGATCCCATTTCCATAACTTTACATTTACTGGTGTTAAACTCCAGTAGCCATTTCCCTGACCATCTCTACAGCCTGTTTAAGTCCTCTTGGAGGATCCTACAATCCTCGTCTGTCACAACTCTTCTCATTAATTTTGCGTCATCCGCAAACATTGACATGTATGATTCCACTCCTGTAAACATATCATTTACGTAAATTAGAAAGAGGATTGGTCCCAGCACCGATCCTTGAGGTACTCCACTTGTTACTGTTCGCCAGTCCGACTTTTCGCCCCTTACCATTACCCTCTGGCTCCTTCCTGTTAGGTAGTTCTTCACCCATACTAGGGCCTTTCCGCTTACTCCTGCTTGCCTCTCAAGTTTGTATAACAGTCTCATGTGCGGTACCGTATCAAAGGCCTTTTGGCAGTCAAGAAATATGCAGTCTGCCCAGCCTTCTCTGTCCTGCCTTATCCTTGTTACTTTATCATAGAATTCTAAAAGGTTTGTTAGGCATGATTTCCCTGTCCAGAACCCATGTTGGTGCTTGTTTACAAACCCAATGCTCTCCAGGTGCTCAACAAGTCTTAGCCTAATTATTCTTTCAAGTATTTTGAAGGGGATGCTTGTCAGTGATATGGGTCTGTAGTTAAGTGCCTCCTCCCTATCACCTTTTTTGAAAATCGGTATGACATTTGCCTCCTTCCAGCAACTGGGCAATTCTCCCGACATAAGTGACTCATTAAAGATCATTGCCAGAGGCACGCTGAGAGCCTGCGCTGCCTCTTTAAGTATCCACGGTGATACTTTGTCTGGTCCAACAGCTTTATTTGCATCCAGTGTTGTCAACTGTTTCATTACATCCTCTGCTGTCACCTCTATATCTGATAGTCTTTCATCTTGGGTAATCTCTTCTAACAATGGGAGCTGCTCAGGCTCGGTTGTGAACACTCCATGGAATTTTGCATTCAGTACCTCGCAGATTTCCTTGTCGCTTTCTGTATATGCCCCTTCTGTTTTCCTCAGTCTTGTCACTTGGTCATTTACCGACATCTTCCTTCTTATATGGCTATGTAGTAATTTTGGTTGCTTTTTCGCTTTGACTGCAATATCATTCTCATAATTTCTTTCCGACACTCGTCTTATGTTAATGTAACCATTCCTAGCTCTGTTACATCTAATCCTGTTGTCCTCTGTCCTTTGTCTTCTGTACTTCCTCCACTCCCTCCTGCTTCTCACCTTTGCTTCCTGACACTGTCTATTAAACCATGGGTTATTATATTCCCTCCTGCTTTTTTCCTTTGTTGTTGGAATAAATCTCTCTTCAGCCTCCTTGCATTTCAATATGACTTGGTTCATCTTACCTTGCACTGTTTTTCCTCTAAGTTCTTCCTCCCACTGCACTTCTCCCAGGTAGTCCCTTATCCTTCTGTAGTCCCCTTTTCTGTAATCAAGTCTCCTTTCCCGGACCTCTTGTCCTTTGGTCACAATTTTAAGCTCCATCATGTAGTCAAAGACTAGGACACAATGGTCACTAGCTCCTAGTGGTATTTCATGTTCCAACTGCTCGATGTCTTCTACATTCTGAGTGAAAATGAGATCTAATAGGCTGGGCGTATCCCCTCCTCTTTCCCTAGTATCTTCTTTCACATGCTGTGTTAGGAAATTCCTGTCAATAACGTCTACCAGCTTCGCTCCCCAGGTCTCCTCCCCGCCATGGGGATTCCTCGTTTCCCAATCTATCTCTCCGTGATTTAGGTCCCCCATGACCAGCAGCTTCGCTCTCATTCTATGCGCTAAAGTTGCTGCCCTCTGCAGTTCATCTATACATGTGTTGTTGCTGTCCTCGTACTCCTGCCTGGGCCTTCTACTGTTTGGTGGGGGATTGTAGAGTATCAAGATTACAATCTTCTTCCCATCCACTGTCAGAGTTCTATGTATGAAGCTCGTGCTTTCATTGGTACCCGGATTTTCCAGCTCATCAAACTTCCATTTCCGCTTTATTAGTAGTGCCACTCCTCCCTGTCTCTGTGTCCTTTCTTTTCTTATCACCTGGTACCCCTCTGGAAAGATTGCATCCGAGATCATGCCATTTATTTTAGTTTCCACTATTGCCACTATGTCTGGGTCTGCCTCACTAACTCTTTCTTTTATCTCTTCTGCTTTATTGGCTACCCCATCAGCATTGGTGTACCAAACCTTGAGACTCTTCTTGGAAACTCGGGTGTCAGAGTTCCCCCTTTCACCAGGGGTCTGGGGGGAACTGGGGGGTGTCTGGGGGGCAAGTGGGGGCTGTGGGGGTGAGTGGGGGGGTGCTAGGGGGGTGCCTGGGAGTGCCTGGTAGGCGAATGGGGTCTGGGCATCTAGGGGGGTAGGAAGGGCATAATGGGTCTGAAAGTTAGGGGTCTGAATAGCATAGGGGGGTTGAGAAATAGAGTGAGACTGAGAGTCAGATAGAGGTTGAGAGGTTGGGGGAGAGAGGGATACTGAGGGCGGAGGGCTGAGATGAGAATGGAGCATGGGTGCTGGGAGTGGAAGAGAGGGTATATTAGTTAGGGGGGAATCGGGGGTAGGTGGGGGTTTTGGGGTAGAAGAGGGGAAGAGGGAGATGGGGGAAGGTGTTAGGGGGTCACAAGGTGAGGGGGTTAAATGTGGGCTGGAGGTGCATAGGAGGGGTGAGGGTCGGGTGGGGTTTGGGGGTGAGTGGAAGAGGGGTGCAGTGGAAGCTGGGATGGAGTAGATGGAATTGAAGTCAATGGGGTAGAAGGGGCAGGGAAGTAGGAAGGGGTAGTTGGGGAGGGGGGATGGGAAGGTGGGTTTGGGGAGGGCATGGCTTGACCCACTGGGGTCGTTGACAGGTGTGATGTAGCAGGGGCAGGGGAATCGTTGGGGAGGTGCAAATGTGGAAGGGACAGGGGGGTTTTGGGAGGCTGAGGCAGGGGGGAGGTATAGGAGGGCTGAGTTGGGGAGGATGCGACCTGGGAGGTGACCTGGGAGGTGACCTGGGATGTGACCTGGGAGGTGAGACTACCTGAGAGGCTAGTTCGGTGTCGTTGTTGCCATCTATTCTTGTGGGCTATTTGCTCATCTTTCGTCATAAACCTCTCTATAAACACATTGTAATGGGTTTCACTTCCTCTGAGTAAATGCTTGGTCCTCATTATGTACTCCACAGCCTCCTCATTGGAGAATTGCACCAGAACAGGTCTATTCTTGGTACAATTGTAAGGTCCATCCCGGCGGCTGATATCCACCTCGTGTTCTGCCATTCCTGCTCCAATACACCTCAATATCTCGTGCAATTCGTATTTTTCCATTTCTATTCTCTCTTGTCTTGTTGGTGCCCCAGATTCGAATAATCCATGTATTATAATAGACCGTCTCCTCAGTAATTCATTGTCATGCTGGTAGCCTGTCCCCTGGGGATTCTCCATCCCAACTGCAGTCACTAACCCATCCCCCACTAATCCTCTGTCCTTAGCCATGCTGTTAATCCTTCCTAATTCGTTTGTGATATGAGCACATTCCCTCTCCCAGTCCTCTCTTCCCTTCCTAATCTCTTCCTGAACATAGAGCATAAGTTCTTGTTTCTGCCTCTCTACGGCATCCTGTATTTGCTGAAATACCTCACTTTTAATCCCCTGGATTAGATCCTCCAACCAATCACTCCTTCTCTCTACAAATTTCCCTATTAATTTGTCTATAAATCTGTCCTCCTCCTCATCCCTGCTGGTGATTGACCTTGAACCCCTTCTAGTCATTGCAGTAACAATCTAGCCAAAAAGGCGCTCCTCAATACCTTGCACAATCTGCAGCACAAACAGGCGAGAAAGTCCTCCACGCGGCTGGTCCAGATGTGAGGTCGCTGCGTCCCGCGTCACAGCTGGTGAGGTCACTAGTGGTGAGGTCACTCCGGCTCCACAATTTCGGCTCCACAATTTCACAATACCACGATGTACTCGACACTTATTTTCAGTGGTGGTGTTTGTACTGTTTTTCTTCACTTTCTTGTGGTTTGAGTGAGCTTACTAGTTATTCAATCACTCATATATACTCATATACGCATATACACTGATTATTCCCACCAATTCACTAGCTACGCAAGAGCTTCCCAGACCTTTCTGACCTCCGCGGCTGTCTAACCTCAACTGGTCAGTTGATGAGGTGTGTGTGTGTGTGTGTGTGTGTGTGTGTGTGTGTGTGTGTGTACTCACCTAGTTGTACTCAACTAGTTGTGTTGCGGGGTTGAGCTCTGGCTCTTTGTTCCCGCCTCTCAACCGTCAATGCAAAGGTGTACAGGTTCCTGAGCCTATTGGGCTCTATCATATCTACACCTGAAACTGTGTATGGAGTCAGCCTCCACCACATCACTTCCTAATGCATTCCATTTATCAACCACTCTGACACTAAAAAAGTTCTTTCTAATATCTCTGTGGCTCATTTGGGCACTCAGTTTCCACCTGTGTCCCCTAGTGCGTGTGCCCCCTGTGTTAAACAGCCTGTCTTTATCAACTCTGTCGATTCCCTTGAAAATCTTAAATGTGGTGATCATGTCCCCCCTAATTGTTCTGTCATCCAACGAAGTGAGGTTTAATTCCCGTAGTCTCTCCTCGTAGCTCATACCTCTCAGCTCGGGTACTAGTCTGGTGGCAAACCTTTGGACCTTTTCCAGTTTAGTCTTATGCTTGACTAGATATGAACTCCATGCTGGAGCCGCATACTCCTGGATTGGTCTGACATATGTGGTATATAATGTTCTGAAAGATTCCTTACACAAGTTTCTAAAAGTCGTTCTTATATTGGCCAACCTGGCATATGCTGCTGATGTTATCCTCTTGATATGAGCTTCAGGGGACAGGTCTGGCGTGATATCAACCCCCCAGGTCTTTCTCTCTCTCGGACTCTTGAAGTATTTCATCTCCCATATGGTACCTTGTATCTGGTCTCCTGCTTCCTACCCCTATCTTCATTACATTACAATTGCTTGGGTTAAACTCTAACAGCCATTTGTTCGACCATTCCTGCAGCTTGTCCAGGTCTTCTTGAAGCCTTAAGCTGTCCTCCTCTGTCTTAATCCTTCTCAAAATTTTTGCGTCGTCAGCAAACATTGAGAGGAATGAGTCTATACCCTGCGGGAGATCATTTACGTATATCAGAAACAGGATAGGTCCAAGTACAGAGCCCTGTGGGACTCCACTGGTGACTTCACGCCAGTCTGAGGTCTCACTCCTCTCACTGTAACTCTCTGCTTCCTATTACTTAGGTACTCCCTTATCCACTGTAGCGCCCTACCAGTTACTCCTGCCTGCTTCTCCAGCTTATGCATCAACCTTTTATGGGGTACTGTGTCAAAGGCTTTACGACAGTCCAAAAAAATGCAGTCCGCCCACCCTTCTCTTTCTTGCTTAATCTTTGTCACCTGATCGCAGAATTCTATCAAGCCTGTAAGGCAAGATTTACCCTCCCTGAACCCATGTTGATGGGTTGTCACGAAGTCTCTTCTCTCCAGATGTGTTACTAGGTTTTTTCTCACAATCTTCTCCATCACCTTGTATGGTATGCAAGTTAAGGACACTGGCCTGTAGTTCAGTGCCTCTTGTCTGTCACCCTTTTTGTATATTGGAACTACATTAGCAGTCTTCCATATTTCTGGTACGTCCCCCGTTTCCAGTGACCTACTATACACTATGGAGAGTGATAAGCAAAGTGTTCCTGCACACTCTTTCAATACCCATGGTGAGATTCCATCCGGCCCAACAGCTTTTCTCAAATCCAGCTCCAATAGGTGCTTCTTGACCTCATCTCTTGTAATTTCGAACCTATCCAAGGTCACCTGGTTTGCTGCCACCTCTTCTAGCGCCGTGACATCTCCCTGTTCTATTATAAAGACCTCCTGGAACCTTTTGTTGAGTTCTTCACACACCTCTTTGTCATTCTCTGTGTACCTGTACTCGCCCACCCTAAGTTTCATCACCTGTTCCTTCACTGTTGTCTTCCTCCTGATGTGACTGTGTAGTAGCTTTGGTTCGGTCTTGGCTTTATTAGCTATATCATTTTCATACCTTTTCTCAGCTGCTCTTCTCACACTGACATACTCGTTCCTGGTTCTCTGGTATCTCTCTCTACTTTCTGGTGTTCTGTTATTACGGAAGTTCCTCCATGCCCTTTTGTTCAGCTCCTTTGCTTTCATACATTCCCTATTAAACCACGGATTCTTCGTTTGCTTCTCTGTTTTTTCTTGTCAGGCTGGAACAAACCTGCTTACAGCCTCCTAACATTTTTGGGTGACATAGTCCATCAAGTCTTTTACGGACTTGTTTCAGAGTTCTGTGTCCCAATGTATATCCCATAGGAATTTATTCATTTCCTCATAGTTTCCCTTTTGGTACGCCAGCCCTTTCGTTCCCAGTTCTTTTTTGGGGGTGAAAATTCCCAGCTCAACCAGGTACTCAAAGCTCACTACACTATGATCACTCATTCCCAATGGGGCTTCCAACTTAACTTCTCTTATATCCGACTGATTTAGGGTAAATATCAGATCAAGCAAAGCTGGTTCATCCCCTCCTCTCATTCTTGTCGGTCCCTTGACGTGTTGACTTAGAAAGTTTCTTGTTGCCACATCCAGCAGCTTAGCTCCTCATGTATTCACCTAGTTGTGCTTGCGGGGGTTGAGCTCTGGCTTTTTGGTCCCGCCTCTCAACCGTCACTCAACAGGTGTACAGATTCCTGAGCCTATTGGGCTCTATCATATCTAGACTTGAAACTGTGTATGGAGTCAGCCTCCACCACATCACTTTCTAATGCATTCCATTTGTCAACCACTCTGACACTAAAAAAGTTCTTTCTAATATCTCTGTGGCTCATTTGGGCACTCAGTTTCCATCTGTGTTCCCTTGTATGTGTGCCCCTTGTGTTAAATAGCCTGTCTTTATCTACCCTAACGATTCCCTTCAGAATCTTGAATGTGGTGATCATGTCCCCCCTAACTCTTCTCTCTTTCAGCGAAGTGAGGTTTAATTCCCGTAGTCTCTCCTCGTAGCTCATACCTCTCAGCTCGGGTACTAGTCTGGTGGCAAATCTTTGAACCTTTTCCAGTTTAGTCTTATCCTTGACTAGATATGGACTCCATGCTGGGGCTGCATACTCCAGGATTGGTCTGACATAGGTGGTTATCTTGAGGTTATCTTGAGATGATTTCGGGGCTTTAGTGTCCCCGCAGGCCGGTCCTCGACCAGGCCTCCACCCCCAGGAAGCAGCCCGTGACAGCTGACTAACACCCAGGTACCTATTTACTGCTAGGTAACAGGGGCATTCAGGGTAAAAGAAACTTTTGTCCATTTGTTTCTGCTTCGTGCGGGAATTGAACCCGCGCCACCGAATTACGAGTCCTGCGCGCTATCCACCAGGCTACGAGGCCCCGCTAAATACATAGTATACATAGTTCTGAATGATTCCTTGCACAAGTGTCTAAATGCCGTTCTTATGTTAGCCAACCTGGCATATGCTGCTGATGTTATCATCTTGATATGAGCTTCAGGGGACAGGTCTGGCATGATATCAACCCCCAGGCCTTTCTCTCTCTCTGACTCTTGAAGTATTTCATCTCCCAAATGATACCTTGTAACTGAACTCCTGCTCCCTACACCTATCGTCATTACATTACATTTGCTTAGGTTAAACTCTAACAACCATTTGTTCGACCATTCCTTTAGTTTGTCTAGATCTTCTTGAAGCCTCAAGCAGTCATCCTCTGTCTTAATCCTTCTCATAATTTTGTCATCGTCAGCGAACATTGAGAGGAATGAGTCTATACCCTGCGGAAGATCGTTCTCGTATATCAGAAACAGGATAGGTCCAAGTACAGAGCCCTGTGGGACTCCACTGGTGACTTCACGGCAATCTGAGGTCTCACCTCTCACCGTAACTCTTTGCTTCCTATTGCTTAGGTACTCCCTTATCCACTGTGTATGTGTGTGTGTGTACTCACCTAGTTGTACTCACCTAGTTGTGCTTGCGGAGGTTGAGCTCTGGCTCTTTGGTCCCGCCTCTCAACTGTCAATCAACAGGTGTACAGGTTCCTGAGCCTATTGGGCTCTATCATATCTACACTTGAAACTGTGTATGGAGTCAGCCTCCACCACATCACTTCCTAATGCATTCCATTTGTCAACCACTCTGACACTAAAAAAGTTCTTTCTAATATCTCTGTGGCTCATTTGGGCACTCAGTTTCCACCTGTGTCCCCTAGTGCGTGTGCCCCTTGTGTTAAACAGCCTGTCTTTATCAACCCTGTCAATTCCCTTGAGGATCTTGAATGTGTGTGTGCGTGTGTGTGTGTGTGTGTGTGCGTGTGTGTGTGTGTGTGTGTGTGTGTGTGTGTGTGTGTGTGTGTGTGTGTGTGTGTGTGTGTGTGTGTGTGTGTGTGTGTATGTGTGTGTGTGTGTATTCACCTAGTTGTGCTTGCGGGGGTTGAGCTCTGGCTCTTTGGTCCCGCCTCTCAACCGTCAATCAACAGGTGTACAGATTCCTGAGCCTATCGGGCTCTATCATATCTACACTTGAAACTGTGTATGGAGTCAGCCTCCACCACATCACCCCCTAATGCATTCCATTTGTCAACCACTCTGACACTAAAAAAGTTCTTTCTAATATCTCTGTGGCCCATTTGAGCACTCAGTTTCCACCTGTGTCCCCTTGTACGTGTTCCCCTTGTGTTAAATAGACTGCCTTTATCTACCCTATCAATTCCCTTCAGAATCTTGAATGTGGTGATCATGTCCCCCCTAACTCTTCTGTCTTCCAGCGAAGTGAGGTTTAATTCCCGTAGTCTCTCCTCGTAGCTCATACCTCTCAGCTCGGGTACTAGTCTGGTGGCAAACCTTTGAACCTTTTCCAGTTTAGTCTTATCCTTGACTAGATATGGACTCCATGCTGGGGCTGCATACTTCAGGATTGGCCTGACATATGTGGTATACAAAGTTCTGAATGATTCTTTACACAAGTTTCTGAATGCCGTTCGTATGTTGGCCAGCCTGGCATATGCCGCTGATGTTATCCGCTTGATATGTGTTGCAGGAGACAGGTCTGGCGTGATATCAACCCCCAAGTCTTTTTCCTTCTCTGACTCCTGTAGAATTTCCTCTCCCAGATGATACCTTGTATCTGGCCTCCTGCTCCCTACACCTATCTTCATTACATTACATTTGGTTAGGTTAAACTCTAACAACCATTTGTTCGACAATTCTTTCAGCTTGTCTAGGTCTTCTTGAAGCCTCAAACAGTCCTCTTCTGTTTTAATCCTTCTCATAATTTTAGCATCGTCCGCAAACATTGAGAGAAATGAATCGATACCCTCCGGGAGATCATTTACATATATCAGAAACAAGATAGGACCGAGTACAGAGCCCTGTGGGAATCCACTGGTGACTTCACGCCAATCGGAGGTCTCACCCCTCACCGTAACTCTCTGCTTCCTATTGCTTAGATACTCCCTTATCCACTGGAGCACCTTACCAGCTACACCTGCCTGTCTCTCCAGCTTAAGCACCAGCCTCTTATGCGGTACTGTGTCAAAGGCTTTCCGACAATCCAAGAAAATGCAGTCCGCCCAGCCCTCTCTTTCTAGCTTAATCTTTGTCACCTGGTCGTAGAATTCTATCAAGCCTGTAAGGCAAGATTTACCCTCCCTGATCCCATGTTGGCAATTTGTCACGAAGTCCCTTCTCTGCAGATGTGTTACCAGTTATTTTCTCACGATCTTCTCCATCACCTTGCATGGTATACAAGTCAAGATCACTGGCCTGTAGTTCAGTGCCTCTTGCCTGTCGCCCTTTTTGTATATTGGGACCACATTCGCCATCTTCCATATTTCTGGTAGGTCTCCCGTCTCCAGTGACTTACTATACACTATGGAGAGTGGCAAGCAAAGTGCCTCTGCACACTCTTTCAGTACCCATGGTGAGATCCCATCTGGACCAACAGCCTTTCTAACATCCAGATCCAGCAGGTGTCTCTTGACCTCCTCTCTCGTAATTTCGAACTCTTCCAAGGCCGCCTGGTTTACCTCCCTTTCTCCTAGCACAGTGACCTCATCTTGTTCTATTGTGAAGACCTCCAGGAACCTCTTGTTGAGTTCTTCACACACCTCTCTGTCATTCTCTGTATACCTGTCCTCGCCTGTTCGAAGTTTCACTACCTGTTCTTTCACTGTTGTTTTCCTTCTGATGTGACTGTGGAGTAGCTTTGGTTCAGTCTTGGCTTTGTTTGCTATATCATTTTCAAAACTTTTCTCTGCTTCTCTTCTCACCCTGACGTACTTATTCCTGGTTCTCTGGTATCTCTCCCTGCTTTCTGGTGTTCTGTTATTCCGGAAGTTCCTCCACGCCCTTTTGATCAGTTTCTTCGCTTCCATACATGCCCTATTATACCATGGATTCTTCTGTTGCTTCTCGGATTTTTCCCTTTGGGCCGGGATGAACCTGTTTACTGCCTTCTGACACTTTTGGGTAACATAGTCCATCATACCCTGTACAGACTTATCTGTGAGGTCTGTGTCCCAAGGTATTTCACTTAGGAAACTTCTCATCTGTTCATAATTCCCCTTTCGGCATGCTAGCCTTTTGATTCCTAGTTCTTTTTTGGGGGAGATAAGTCCTAGGTCTACCAGGTACTCAAAGTTCAACACACTGTGGTCACTCATTCCCAAGGTCGCTTCCATCTTAACTTCCCTTATATCCCACTCATTTAGGGTAAATATCAAATCAAGCATTGCTGGTTCATCTTCTCCTCTCATTCTTGTCGGTTCTTTGATGTGCTGGCTTAGAAAGTTTCTTGTTGCCACGTCCAGCAGCTTAGCTCTCCATGTTTCTGGTCCTCCATGCGGGTCTCTGTTCTTCCAATCTATCTTCCCATGGTTGAAGTCTCCCATAATTAGTAGTCCAGATCCATTCCTGCTAGCAACAGAAGCTGCTCTTTCTATTATGTTAATGGTGGCCATGTTGTTTCTGTCATATTCCTGTCTAGGTCTTCTGTCATTTGGTGGTGGATTATATATGACTACGACTATAATTTTTTTCCCTCCATTTGTTACAGTACCTGCTATGTAGTCACTGAAACCTTCACAGCCCTGAATATCCATATCCTCAAAATCCCAACCTTTTCTTACCAGCAGAGCTACACCACCCCCACCTCTTCCTTCCTTCTCTTTCCTCATAACATAATAGTCCTGTGGGAACACTGCGTTTGTTATCATTTTCGTGATCTTTGTTTCTGTGAGGGCTATTATGTCTTGGTTTTCCTCTAGTACCAGTTCTCCAAGCTCATTTGCTTTATTTGTAATTCCATCTATGTTAGTGAACATCGCTTTGAGGCTCACTTTCTTCTGTCCCTTCTCAAATCGCCTACTTGGTGAGTGTTCTGCTGGTGGGGGGGCTGTTCCATGGGTGTGAGGACCTGTGAGGTGGATAACAGGGTCTCAGAGGATACTGGGATGAGGGGCGGGCGATCCAGTGAAGGGGGAGGGACAGGGAGGGTATGGGGTGAAAGGGGGGAGAGAACGGGAAGGAAAGGGGTGAGAGGACGGGAAGGAAAGGGGGGGAGGGAAGACGCGGGAGGAGGGGAGGGGTAGAAAGGTGGGGATTGGGTGTGGGGGGAGGGAGATTTGGCTGATCATTTGAGTGGGGGCAGGGAGGGTTTGGGGTAGGGGGGTTTTCTATGCAGAGGAGGGAGGCGGGGTGTGTGTGTGTGTGTGTGTATGTGTGTGTGTGTGTGTGTGTGTGTGTGTGTATTAACCTAGTGGTGCTTGTGTGGGTTGAGCTCTGCTCTTTCGGCCCGCCTCTCAACTGTCAATCAACTGTTACTAACTACAATTTTTTTCACACACACACACACACACACACACACACACACACACACACACCAGGAACCTACCCGTGACAGCTGACTAACTCCCAGGTACCTATTTACTGCTAGGTAACAGGGGCACCAGGGTGAAAAAAACTCTGCCCATCGTTTCTCGCCGGTGTGTGAGTGTGTGTGTGTGAGTTTGTGTGGGTGTGTATGTACTCACCTATTTGTACTCACCTATTTGTGCTTGGGGGGGTTGAGCTCTGGCTCTTTGGTACCGTCTCTCAACTGTCAATCAACTGGTGTACAAGGTTCCAGTGCCTATTGGTCTCTGTAATATCTACACTTGAAATTGTGTATGGAGTCAGCCTCCACCACATCACTTCCTAGTGCATTCCATTTATTAATTTAATTATTAACTACTGTGACACTGAAAAAATTCTTTCTATCGTCTCTGTGGCTCATCTGGGTACTAATTTTCCACCTGTGTCCCCTTGTTCGTGTCTCACCCGGGTTGAAGAGTTTGTCCTTGTCCACCCTGTCAATTCTCCTGAGAATTTTGTAGGTGGTTATCATGTCTCCCCTTACTCCTCTGTTTTCCAGGGACGTGAGGTTCAGCTCCTTTAGCCTTTCCTCGTAGCTCATAACTCTCAGTTCCGGGACGAGCCTGGTGGCATACCGCTGAATCTACTCTAGCTTTGTCTTGTGTTTAACTAGGTATGGACTCAAGGCTGGAGCCGCATATTCCAGGATTTTTCTGACATAAGTAGTATACAGGGTCCTGATCGATTCTTTACACAAGTTTCTAAAGGCAGTTCTTATGTTGGCCAGTCTAGCATATGACGCTGATGATATTCTTTTGATGTGGGCCTCTGGGGACAGGTTAGGTGTGATATCAACCCCCAGATCTTTCTCTCTATTTGACTCCTGCAGGATTTCACTTCCCAGATGGTACCTTGTGTTCAGCCTCCTGCTCCCTTCGCCTAATTTCATTAATTTTCACTTTCCTGAGTTGAACTTTAGCAGTCATTTTCTAGACCATTCCTCCAGTTTGTCCAGGTCATCCTGCCTATCTTCATCCGTCTTGATTCTTCTCATAATTTTGCATCATCAGCAAACATTGAGAGGAACGAGTCTACATCATCCAAAAGATCGTTTACATATATTAGAAACAGGATGGGTCCAAGTACTGAGCCCTGTAGGACTCCACTGGTGACATCTCGACACTCTGATGTCTCCCCCTTCACCGTTACTCGCTGTTTCCTGTTGCTTAAGTACTCCTTTATCCATTGGAGCACCTTCCCTTTTACTCCTGCCTGTTGCTCCAACCTTTTTAACAGCCTTTTATGGGGTACTGTGTCAAAGGTTTTGTAGCAGTCCAGGAAAATGCAGTCAGACCACCCTTCTCTTTCCTGCCTAATTTTCGTTGCCTGGTCATAGAATTCTATTAAACCTGTGATGCACGATTTACCATCTCTGCACCCATGTTGGTGGTTCGTTACAAAGTTATTTCCCTCCGGATGCTCTATGAGCCTTTTCCTCACGATCTTCTCGATCATCTTGCATGATATACAAGTTATGGAAACTGGCCTGTAGTTCAGTGCCTCTTTCCTGTCACCCTTCTTGTATATTGGGACTACGTTAGCTGTCTTCAAACTTTCTGGAAGGTCTCCTGTTTCCAGTAACCTGTTATACACAATAGAGAGTGTATCTCTCTGCTTCCCTCCTCACTCTGAGGTACTCATTTCTGGCCCTCTGGTATCTCTCCCTGCTCTCTAGTGTTCTGTTATTTCTGTAGTTTCTCCATGTTCTTTTACTCAGTTGCTTCACTACCTTTCATTCCTGGTTGAACCATGGGTTTTTCTGTTGTTTTTCGTTTGTCTCCTTTTGGACCGGCATAAACCTGTCTGCAGCTTCCTGGCACTTCTAGAGATCCATCTCCAAGAGATCCATCTCCAAGAGATGACAAGATCCATCATGTCCTGCACATTCTTGTCTCTAAGTTCTGTTTCCCATGGTATTGCTTTTAGGAAGTTCCTCATCTCGTCATATTTTCCTCTTCGGTAATTTAGTCTTTTCCCCTCCACTCCCATCCTTGGATAGGTTATCCCTACCTCCACCAAGTACTCAAAAGTCAGTACACTGTGGTCACTCATTCCTATGGGGGCTTCAACTTTGACATCCCTTATTTCTGACTCATTCAGGGTGGCTCATATCAAGTCGAGTCTAGCTGGTTCATCAACCCACTCTTGTGGGTTCCCTGACATGCTGGATCAGAAAGTTCCTTGTTGCCACTTCCAAGAGTTTAACTTTCCATATATCTACACCACCATGTGGGTCCCCCATTCTCCCAGTCTATTTTTCAATGGTTGAAATCACTCATGATTAAGAGTCTTGAGCCATTCCTGCAGGCAACTGAAGCTGCTCTCTATTATATTAATGGTTGCCATGTTGTTCCTATCAAACTCCTGTCTAGGTCTTCTGTCATTTAGGGGAGGGTTGTATATGACTGCCATTATTATCTTAGGTCCACCCATTGTTATAGTTCCTGTTATGTAATCTATGAACCCGTCACAGGCCAGACTTTCCATCTCATCAAAACTCCAGTCCTTCCTTATCAGCAGGGCCACTCCTGCACCTCCTCTCCTTTCCCTCTCTTTCTTTACTATATAGTAGTCCTTTGGAAACACAGCATCTGTTATGACTCCTGACAATTTTGTTTCCGTTAGTCCTATTTCATCAGGGTTTTCTTCTTGCACCCTTTCTGCCAGTTCACTTGCTTTATTGGTAATCCCATCAATGTTTGAGTACATTACCTTGAAGCTCACTTTCTTATATCCAATTTCACCCTCACTCCTTGCAAGTGTAGGAAGTTGTTCCATGGTCATTGCTACTTGGATAGGCTCATCCTCCTGTGAGGTAGTTGCCAGGGGTTCAGGGGGAGGTGGAGTGGGGGATGGAGGGCTTAGGTCTTGCTCAGGCCTGCTTGGGGCAGGAAGAAGTCCTGGGGGTGAGGGGGCACGGATTGCTTGGGGAGAGGGCATGCCTTCCTGCGGTGTAGTTGACAGGGGTTTCGGGGGAGGTGGAGTGGGGGATGGAGGGCTTAGGTCTTGCCTGGGGCAGGAAGAAGACCAGGGGCTGGGAAAGCAGGGGATACTTGGGGTAAGGGAAGAGGGAGGATTAGGGTGATATGATGGTCATTGTGCAGGGATACGGAAGTGTTTGTGCTGGGGGTTGGGGGGGGGGCCCTACTGGGTGGTGGGCTGGGGTGTTGCAGTCTCCTCTGGGGTTCCTGAGTTGCTGGATTGGGGTTCCCCACTCCCTTCTGGGATTGCTGGGTTGGAGGCTGAGGCTCCCTGTCTCCCTTCCCACTCCCTGTGCCTTTTCCTTGCATCTGCTGCCCTTACTATCTCGTCTCTGGTCATGTCCCTCTGAACATATACCTCTTTATAATTCCCTGCATATCTCAGTTTGTTCTTATTTACTAGGATGTCCTCTGTGATGACCTCGCTCTTGAATACTTCCTTGATCACTGTCTTTTTGTCTCTGTTGTACTGGCCAATCCGGAAAAAACTGGTCTATGTCTCATTCAGCCCCTTCCATTCCTATCTCCTTTAATATCCCTGCCATTGCAGCTTTGTCTTTAGTCCTCCATTTCTCCCTTGTGGAACCCTCTTGTTCCTTCACACCTACCACTGCTACAGCTCTTTTCCTTTCCATTAGGTGTCTTGTGCATCTAGCTGCCTTCTGTAAGGTTACTGCCTTCATTACAACTTCCTTGACTATGGACATGGCATCTGGGCTCTTCAGTATTTCAGCAAAGGTTGGACCAATTGTAGGGGTTATTACCATTTCTACATCTCCTGGTACCTGGGGGCTGATTGCCTGGTCCAGAGTCTGAGGAGGGCCTGTTTTTAGGCTTTTTATCTCCTCTTGGGCTACACTTAGTTTTATCTGCAGCTCACATATAGTTCCCCTCAGGTCCTTCAATTCCCCACTGATTTCTTTCCATACCTTAGCAATCATCTCCATGTGTGACTCGTCCAGTCCCTCTCCTCCAGCTTCATTCTGTTGTCTTACCATCCCGCTAGACCTGTGTGTGTGTGTGTTTATTGTGTGTGTGTGTTTATTGTGTGTGTGTGTGTGTGAGTGTGTGTGTGCGTGTGTGTGTTAATTGTGGGTGTGGCACGGTGGGGGGTGGGGTTAACCGGTGGAGGGATGGAGTGAGAGGGAGTGAAAAGGAATGAGGGAGAGGGAGTGAGGGGGAGAGAGAGGGAGAGCGAGGGAGAGCAAGGGGGCGAGGGAGAGAGGGAGAGAGGGAGAGAGAGGAAGGAGGGCAATCAGGAGGCTTGTGGACGGAAGGTCAGTCACGGGGGTGAGGGGTGAGGTTGGCAGTAGGCTGGTTTGTGCGTGTGTGTGTGTGTGAGTGTGTGCGTTTACATTGGCGTGTTGTGGTGAGGGAGGGTGGGTGGCAGGCTTGTCGGTGGCGGTGTAATGTAACACACAGGTGTGAAAAAACTAGTACCCAGTTGAGACTCTCGAGCTACTTTTTCGTATTTTAACTTAAATCCAAAGCTAATTATTATATCAAGAACACTATACACTGTGTATGATTGACTTTGAGAGGCTCTCACCTCCAAGTAAGCATCCCAAAGAAAAACTAGGTGATTTATGAAGCAAAGCCCTCCTTAATTGTTGACGTGCTGAAGGCCAGAACTCCTCGCCATGTGGTGGTCCAAATTCTTCACTTCTCGGCCCGCTGGTGCCACTGTCTTGCCACAAATTCGTTCTTTTTCATATTTTTTTCTTATCTAACGTTATAAGAATTTACTATGATACACTATCACTGTGTAGCTTTACTTTCATATGTTTTTATATGTACCAGTGAGCCCAAAATTGTGTTTTGGGCTCACTGGTACGTAAATATCCCGAGAATACTGAACTAATTCGCGGACCGCCGACCCACACACATACACACACCCTGTGTGTGTGTGTGTGTGTGTACTCACCTAATTGTGGTTGTAGGGGTTGAACTCTGGCCCTTTGGTCCCGCCTCTCAACCGTCAATCAACAGGTGTACAGGTTCTTGAGCCTATTGGGCTCTTTCAAATCTACACTTGAAACTGTGTATGGAGTCAGCCTCCACCACATCACTTCCTAATGCATTCCATTTGTCAACCACTCTGACACTAAAAAGTTCTTTCTAATATCTCTGTGGCTCATTTGGACACTCAGTTTCCACCTGTGTCCCCTAGTGCGTGTGCCCCTTGTGTTAAACAGCCTGTCTTTATCAACCCTGTCGATTCCCTTGAGAATTTTGAATAGAGAATAAACGGGAGACCACGTGTGAGCCAGTGCACGAGGCTTTGTGTACATGCGTGTATTAGGAAAGAAAAATAGTGAACGGTGATTCGTGGATCAGTGATGTGGAACGGGTATCACAACAACATATAAGTTGGAAGTGAAGGAAAATCGTGCATAGAATATTATAAATATAGAATACTAGAAATACAGAATAGTGGCAAGAGGCGGCATCAGTGGTTATAAATCGGGTAACTGGAAACTGGTGACATCAACCTGGGACAACAAGAGGTCACCTGTACCGACCGGGGGACCAGCTTCGCTACCCTACGCTAAGTACCTGCCATAAAGTTTGAACAAAATAACATACATAATATTTCAAATATACGGTATACATATAATATTATAAATATTAAACATATAAATATATATACATATAATTTTATAGAGTTAAAAGGACTGACATCAACAAGTGATCCATACAGTGACTCTCAAATACAACACAATACATCAGACAATGGAGAGGTGTGGCGAGTGTTCGGGAGTACTGGGAAGACGTAATGTAGGCGTCAGTGCTGCATCTGTAACATAAGATTCCACCTGGGCTGTACAGAATTAGCTCCAGGATGCATAAAAAGGCAAGGAATTTACTGGGTTTGCAAAGATGACAGATTAATGTTAGAGAACATAACTAAACTGATGAAAAACATTCCCGAGTCACAGAGATTATCATTCACAGACAGGCTACCAGTGATATATGCGGACTGGGAAAAGTCAACATTGGATAACGACCAAAACTCAGGAACAGATAGTTTAGAGAACCGCAGCAGTAGTGTGGAGGAAGAGACTATTGTGGTACAAAATAACAGCAATATTGCAGAGCCAGATAATATAAACGATGAGAGCAACAGTGAGACAGAGTGCATAGATGAAGGAATTGGGACAAAAAACGGAGATGGCTCCAATAAAGAGGTAGACAAGACAGTCACAGATATAAATACCTTGAAAAACGCAAAACCGAAACACATTTGCAAATTCTACGCTAAAGGAATATGCAAATATGGAAAATTAGGAGCAAAATGCCATTTTCTGCATCCTCGAAAATGCAGGAACATGTTGGAGAGGGGTACATGCCGTTTTGGAACAGGGTGTAGATACTTCCACCCTAAATTATGTCAATTTTCAATTAGGGACAAAAAATGCTACAATCTTCAGTGTCCGGAATTCCATGTGAGAGGTACAGAGCGTTATAGACGGGAAGATCAATATGACACTACTGGAAATTTTTTAGAGGAAGGCAGAAACAGAGTAGTAAATATAAGAGAGAGGAACAGTCAGATGGAACCACTACAGGATTACAGAGGGGAACGGAGATACCCACAGGACTGGAATACAAATTATCAACAAGCACACAGGTGCTACATCACATAACACCCGTCCTACTACCAAAACTGGACGAATAACTTCCAAAACAACACACCCTGGACGCAAACACAGTGGCCTCCTTACCAGAGCCTCAGATATTAACACCAAGTAAAGCATCCAGCACTTCCACTAACACGATAACATCATTTATATTTGCCAACATCCAGGGTATAAAAACACGCAAATCCAACAAGTTCACTTAATAGATGGTCTCCTTCATGAGGCAAATGCAGTGTTTGCAGCCCTAACAGAACCCACACAAAGGACTACCATGATGATGTAATATGGATCTCAGAGTACAATCTTTTCAGATGTGATAGGAAGCACCGGCTTCAGGGTGGGGTCAGCCTCTACATCAAAGACACACTCATCTGTACTGAGCTGTTAAACACCTCAAATGATATGGTGGAAGTGCTGATAGTCAAAATAGAGATTTTAAATGTAATTGTTGTCCTTGTATATAAGTCACCGGAGGCAAACCCTCAGCAGTTTAAAGACCAACTAATGAAAATAGAACACTGCTTGGAAAACCTCACAACTCCAGCTCCGAACATCATCCTGCTTGGGGACTTCAACCTACGGCACCTGAAATGGAAGCACCTGGCTAATACAGTAATATCAGAAAGAATACCAGGAAGTAGCCTAAATGAACAGGCACATGCAAATGACCTGCTACGGATGTGCGACAGGTTTGCCTTAAACCAGCAAATAGTAGAACCAACTAGGAACGAGAACACGCTGGACCTCATTTTCACTAATAATGATGAATTGATCAGGAACATAATGATTACAAATACCTGTTACTCAGATCACAACTTAATTGAAGTTATGACAACCATGGGGAGTAGACCTTCAAAACCAGTCCAGATTCCCGGTGGAGGAGATTTCAGCAAATTCAACTTCAATAATAAACAGATAAACTGGGAGCAAATAAACCAGGACTTCACAGAAATAAACTGGGAAAAACAGCTAGAAAATGCAAACCTGAACCAGTGCCTGGAAAAAATAAGCTCGGTAGCACTAGAAATATGTTCAAACCGCATACCCCTAAGAAAAAAGAGGAAGAGATGCAGATTGGAACGGGAACGTCGTTCCCTATATAGGCGAAGAAAACGAATCGCGGAACAATTTGAGAGTCGCACCCTATCTCAAGAACGGCGAAGAAGGTTAGGTAGAGAAATAGAAACAATTGAACGGAAGCTACAAGAATCATACAAAACCCAGGAGAGGCAAAGAGAGCAAAAGGCCATCAGTGAAATAGAGAGAAATCCGAAATATTTTTTCTCCTATGCAAAATCAAGATAAAAAACCACATCTAGTATCGGGCCCCTGCGAAAGGGAGATGGAACTTTCACCGATGACAACAAAGAAATGAGCGAGCTACTGAGGAAGCAGTACGACTCTGTTTTCAGTGAGCCATTAAACACACTAAAGATTGATAACCCAAATGAATTTTTCATGGATACGATACCAACATCAAATCATATATCAGACGTCACCCTATCCCCACTGGATTTTGAAGAAGCCATAAACAGTATGCCTATACACTCTACACCAGGCCCTGATTCTTGGAACACCATATTCATAAAGAACTGTAAAAAACACTTTCGCAGGCCCTCCACATTCTGTGGAGACAAAGCCTAGATACTGGCGTTATTCCTGATATACTAAAAACAGCAGAGATAGCACCACTTCATAAAGGAGGAAATAAGGCAGAGGCAAAAAATTACAGACCGATAACACTAACATCGCACATCATAAAAAAATTTGAGAGAGTGCTAAAAAGTAAGATCACAAATTACATGGAATTACAGCATCTCCATAACCCCGGACAACATAGTTTCAGAACAGGGCGCTCTTGCCTGTCGCAGTTGCTGGACCACTATGAAATGGAATTAGATGCTATGGAAGACAAACAAAACGCTGATGTAATTTACACAGATTTTGCAAAAGCTTTTGATAAATGTGACCATGGTGTTATTGCACATAAAATGCGTTCAAAGGGAATTACCGGAAAAATAGGCAGATGGATCTACAATTTCCTGACCAACAGAACCCAATGTGTAATAATCAACAAAATAAAATCCAGCTCATCAACCGTGAAGAGCTCAGTCCCCCAGGGTACTGTGCTTGCTCCAGTACTTTTTCTCATCCTCATATCGGACATAGACAAGAACACAACCTATAGCACTGTATCATCCTTTGCAGATGACACTAGGATCTTCATGAGAGTAGGCAACATAGAGGACACGGCGAACCTCCAGTCAGATGTAGATCAGGTCTTTCTATGGGCTACAGAAAATAATATGGTGTTTAACGAAGATAAGTTCCAGCTCATGCGCTATGGAAAAAATTAAAATATAAAAACGGAAACCACGTACAAAACTCAGGCAAATCATAACATAGAACGAAAAGGCAATGTAAAGGATCTGGGTGTACTCATGTCGGAAGACCTTACCTTTAAAGAACACAATAAAGTAGCCGTCACAACTGCAAGAAAAATGACAGGTTGGATAACAAGAACTTTTCACACTAGAGATGATATACCGATGATGATACTTTTCAAAACGCTTGTGCTCTCTAGAGTGGAGTACTGATGCACAATAACAGCACCTTTCAAAGCTGGAGGAATTGCTGACCTGGAGAGCGTGCAGAGATTCTTTACTGCTAGAATCCACTCAGTAAAACATCTAAACTATTGGGACCGACTAAAGAGCCTAAAACTGTACTCCCTTGAGCGCAGGCGGGAGAGGTACATAATAATTTACACGTGGAAAATGTTAGAGGGGCTGGTCCCAAAGCTGCACACAGAAATAACATCACATGAGACCAGAAGACATGGCAGGATGTGCAGAATACCCCCGTTGAAAAAAAGAGGTGCAACAGGTACTCTGAGAGAGAACTCTATCAACATCAGAGACCCGAGACTGTTCAACACGCTTCCACTACACATAAGGGGCATAACTGGCCGACCCCTCACAGTGTTCAAGAGAGAACTGGATAAGCACCTCCAAAGGATACCTGATCAACCAGGCTGTGACTCATACGTCAGGCTGTGAGCAGCCGCGTCCAACAGCCTGGTTGATCAGTCTGGCAACCAGGAGGCCTGGTCGACGACCGGGCCGCGGGGACGCTAAGCCCCGGAAGCACCTCAAGGTAACCTCAAGGCAAGGTGGTGATCATGTCCCCCCTAACTCTTCTGTCTTCCAACAAAGTGAGGTTTAATTCCCGTAGTCTCTCCTCGTAGCTCATACCTCTCAGCTCGGGTACTAGTCTGGTGGCAAACCTTTGAACCTTTTCCAGTTTAGTCTTATGCTTGAATAGATATGGACTCCATGCTGGAGCCGCATACTCCAGGATTGGTCTGACATATGTGATATATAATGTTCTGAAAGATTCCTTACACAAGTTTCTAAAGGCCGTTCTTATGTTAGCCAACCTGGCATATGCTGCTGATGTTATCCTCATGATATGAGCTTCAGGGGACAGATCTGGCATGATATCAACCCCCTCCCCCCAGGTCTTTCTCTCTCTCTGACTCTTGAAGTAACTCATCTCCCAAATGATACCTTGTATCTGGTCTCCTGTCTCCTCTGTCTTAATCCTTTCTCATAATTTTGGCGTCGTCGGCAAACATTGAGAGGAATGAGTCTCTACCCTCTGGGAGACCATTTACGTATATCAGAAACAGGATAGGACCGAGTACAGAGCCCTGTGGGACCCCACTGGTGACTTCATGCCAATCTGAAGTCTCACCCCTCATTGTAACTCTCTGCTTCCTATTGCTTAGGTACTCCGTTATCCACTGGAGCGCCCTGCCAGTTACTCATGCCTGTTTCTCCTGCTTATGCATCAGCCTTTTATAGGGTACTGTGCCAAAGGTTTTCCGACAGTCCAAAAAAATGCAGTCTGCCCATCCTTCTCTTCCTTGCTTAATCTTTGTCACCTGATCGTAGAATTCTATCAAGCCTGTAAGGCAAGATTTACCCTTCCTGAACCCATGTTGATGGGTTGTCACGAAGTCTCTTCTCTCCAGATGTGTTACTAGGTTTTTTCTCACAATCTTCTCCATCACCTTGCATGGTATACAAGTTAAGAACACTGGCCTGTAGTTCATTGCCTCATGTCTGTCACCCTTTTTGAATACTGAGACTACATTAGCCGTCTTCCATATTTCTGGTAGGTCTCCCGTTTCCATTTACCTACTATACACTATAAAGAGTGGCAAACAAAGTGTTCCTGCACACTCATTAAATACCCATTGTGAGATTCCGTCCGGCCCAACAGCTTTTCTCAAATCCAGCTCAAATAGGTGCTTCTTGACCACATCTCTTGTAATTTCGAACCTTTCCAAGGTCGCCTGGTTTGCTGCCACCTCTCCTAGTGCCGTGACCTCTCCTTGTTCTATTGTAAAGACTTCCTGGAACCTTTTGTTGAGTTCTTCACACACCTTTTTGTCATTCTCTGTGTACCTGTCCTCACCCATCCTAAGTTTCATCACCTGTTCTTTCACTGTTGTCTTCCTCCTGAAGTGACTGTGTAGTAGCTTTGGTTCGGTCTTGGCTTTATTAGCCACATCATTTTCATACCTTTTCTCAGCTGTTCTTCTCACACTAACATACTCGTTCCTGGTTCTCTGGTATCTCTCTCTACTTTCTGGTGTTCAGTTATTACGGAAGTTCCTTCATGCCCTTTTGTTCAACTCCCTTGCTTTCATGCATTCCCTATTAAACCACAGACTCCTCTTTTGCTTCTCGGTTTTCCCTGTCGGGCTGGGATAAACCTGCTTACAACCTCCTGACACTTTAGGCATAGTCAGTCCATCATGTCTTGTACGGACTTGGTGCTGAATTCTGTGTCCCATGGTATATCCCTTAAGAATTTTTTCATCTCCTCATAGTTTCCCTTTCGGTACGCCCGACCTTTGTTTCCCAGTTCTTTTATTGAGGGTGATAATTCCTAGCTCAACCAGGTACTCAAAGCTCAATACACTATGATCACTCATTCCCAAGGGGGCTTCCAACTTAACTTCCCTTATATCCGACTCATTTAGGGTAAATATCAGATCAAGCAAGGCTGGTTCATCCCCTCCTCTCATTCTTGTCGGTCACTTGACGTGTTGACTTAGAAAGTTTCTTGTTACCACTTCCAGCAGCTTAGCTGTCTTAGCGCACACACACACACAGGCTCTGTGTGTCTGTATGTGTGTGTGTGTGTGTGTGTACTCACCTAGTTGTGCTTGCGGGGGATGAGCTCTGGCTCTTTGGTCCCGCCTCTCAACCGTCAATCAACAGGTGTACAGGTTCCTGAGCCTATTGGGCTCTATCATATCTACACTTGAAACTGTGTATGGAGTCAGCCTCCACCACATTGCTTCCTAATGCATTCCATTTGTCAACCACTCTGACACTAAAAAAGTTCTTTCTAATATCTCTGTGGCTCATTTGGGCACTCAGTTTCCACCTGTGTTTTCTAGTGCGTGTGCCCCTTGTGTTAAATAGCCTGTCTCTATCAACCCTGTCGATTCCCTTGAGAATCTTGAATTTGGTGATCATGTCCCCCCTAACTCTTCTGTCTTCCAACGAAGTGAGGTTCAATTCCCGTAGTCTCTCCTCGTAGCTCATACCTCTCAGCTCGGGTACTAGTCTGGTGGCAAACCTTTGAACCTTTTCCAGTTTAGTTTTATGCTTGACTAGATATGGACTCCATGCTGGAGCCGCATACTCCAGAATTGGTCTGACATATGTGGTATATAATGTTCTGAAAGATTCCTTACACAAGTTTCTAAAGGCCGTTCTTATGTTAGCCAACCTGGCATATGCTGCTGATGTTATCCTCTTGATATGAGCTTCAGGGGACAGGTCTGGCGTGATATCAACCCCCAGGTCTTTCTCTCTCTCTGACTCTTGAAGTATTTCATCTCCCAAGTGATACCTTATATCTGGTCTCATGCTTCCTACCCTTTTTTTTTTTTTTTTTTTGAGATATATACAAGAGTTGTTACATTCTTGTACCGCCACTAGTACGCGTAGCGTTTCGGGCAGGTCCCTGGAATACGATCCCTGCCTCGAAGAATCGTTTTTTCATCCAAGTACACATTTTACTGTTGCGTTAAACAGAGGCAACAGTTAAGGAATATCGCCCAGTAAATCCTCCCCGGCCAGGATACGAACCCATGACATAGCGCTCGCGGAACGCCAGGCGAGTGTCTTACCACTACACCACGGAGACTGTTAAATCTGAGACTGTGATCTTCATTACATTGCATTTGCTTGGGTTAAACTCTAACATCCATTTGTTCGACCATTCCTGCAGCTTGTCCAGGTCTTCTTGAAGCCTCAAGCTGTCCTCCTCTGTCTTAATCCTTTTCTTAATTTTGGCGTCGTCAGCAAACATTGAGAGGAATGAGTCTATACCCTCTGGGAGATCATTTACGTATATCAGAAACAGGATAGGTTCAAGCACAAAGCCCTGTGGGACTCCACTGGTGACTTCACGCCATTCTGAGGTCTCACCCCTCACTATAACTCTTTGCTTCCTATTGCTTAGGTACTCCCTTATCCACTGGAGCGCCCTACCAGTTACTCCTGCCTGTTTCTCTAGCTTATGCATCAACCTTTTATGGGGTACTGTGCCAAAGGCTTTCCGACAGTCCAAAAAAATGCAGTCCGCCCATCCTTCTCTTTCTTGCTTAATCTTTGTCACCTGATCATAGAATTCTATCAAGCCTGTAAGGCAAGATTTACCCTCCCTGAACCCATGTTGATGGGTTGTCACGAAGTCTCTTCTCTCCAGATGTGTTACTAGGTTTTTTTCTCACAATCTTCTCCATCACCTTGCATGGTATACAAGTTAAGGACACTGGCCTGTAGTTCAGTGCCTCTTGTCTGTCAACCTTTTTAAATATTGGTACTACATTAGCAGTCTTCCACACTTCTGGTAGATCTCCCGTTTCCAGTGACCTACTATACACTATGGAGAGTTGCAAGCAAAGTGCTCCTGCACACTCTTTCAATACCCATGGTGAGATTCCATCCGGCCCAACAGCTTTTCTCACATCCAGCTCCAATAGGTGCTTCTTGACCTCATCTCTTGTAATTTCGAACCTTTCCAAGGTCACCTGGTTTGCTGCCACCTCTCCTAGCGCCGTGACTTTTCGCTGTTCTATTGTAAAGACCTCCTGGAACCTTTTGTTGAGTTCTTCACACACCTCTTTGTCTTTCTCTGTGTACCTGTCCTCGCCCACCCTAAGTTTCATCACCTGTTCCTTCACTGTTGTCTTCCGCCTGATGTGACTGTGTAGTAGCTTTGGTTCGGTCTTGGCTTTATTAGCAATATCATTTTCATACCTTTTCTCAGCTGCTCTTCTCACACTAACATACTCGTTCCTGGTTCTCTGGTATCTCTCTCTACTTTCTGGTGTTCTGTTATTACGGAAGTTCCTCCATGCCCTTTTGTTCAGCTCCTTTGCTTTCATACACTCCCTATTAAACCACGGATTCTTCCTTTGCTTCTCTGTTTTTTCCTGTTGGGCTGGGACAAACCTGCTTACAGCCTCCTGACATTTTTGGGTGATATAGTCCATCATGTCTTGTACGGACTTGGTTCCGAGTTCTGTGTCCCAATGTATATCCCATAGGAATTTATTCATCTCCTCATAGTTTCCCTTTCGGTACGCCAGCCCTTTGTTTCCCAGTTCTTTTTTGGGGGTGATAATTCCTAGCTCAACCAGGTACTCAAAGCTCAATACACTATGATCAATCATTCCCAAGGGGGCTTCCAACTTAACTTCCCTTATATCCGACTCATTTAGGGTAAATATCAGATCAAGCAAGGCTGGTTCATCCCCTCCTCTCGTTCTTGTCGGTCCCTTGACGTGTTGACTTAGAAGGTTTCTTGTTGCCACATCCAGCACCTTAGCTCTCCATGTGTCTGGGCCTCCATGTGGGTCTCTGTTCCCCCAATCTATCTTTCCATGGTTGAAGTCTCTCATGATTAGTAGCCTGGATCCGTTGCTGCTAGCCACAGAAGCTGCTCTCTCTATTATATGGTGGAAAAGTTGTTTCTATCATTTTCCTGTCTGGGTCTGACATTCGGTGGGGGGGTTATATATGACTACTATTATAATTTTCTGTCCTCCAGTTGCTATGGTGCCTGAAATGTAGTCACTGAAACCTTCACAGTTCTGAATTACCATCTCTTCGAAACTCCAACCTTCTCTTAGTAGCAAAGCTACACCACCTCCATCCTCTCCCTTCTCTCTTTCCTCACTACATAGTATCCCTGTGGAAACACTGCGTTTGTTATGGTGTTTGTTAGCTTTGTTTCTGTGAGTGCTATTATGTCTGGGTTTTCTTCTAGTGCCCATTCTCCGAGTTCACTTGTTTTATTTGTAATTCCATCTATGTTAGTGTACATTGCCTTGAAGCTCACTTTCTTCAGTTCATTTTCTTGTCCCTTTCTTGGCGAGCATTCTGCTGGTGTGGGAAACTTTTCAGTGGGTGAGATGATCTGTGAGGTGGTTTGCAGGGTTTCAGGGGAGTTTGGGGTGAGGGGTGGGGGTTTCATGGAAGGGGGGACAGGTAGGGTGTGGCTTAAGGAGATAGGGGGGACATGGAGGATACGGGGTGATGGGGGAGGAGGGATAGGGAGGGTATGGGATGAAGGGGGAGGGGGGACAAGGGGGGAAAGGTGGGAGGGGGGACATGATGGGAATGGGGAAGGGATGACAGGGTAAGAATGGGGTGGGGGGGGGTAGGGAGGATTGGGTGGGAGCAGGTAGGGTGAGGAGAAGGAAGGGTTTCTATGCAGAGGGGGATGGTGGGGTTGCCCTCCCCTCTGGTGTTGCTGGGATGCCGGTTTTGGGTTCGCCTCTTGTCTCTAGGACTGTTGTGTTAGGGGCTGTGATTTCCTGGTTTGCTTCTCCCTCCTTGCCTCTGCTGCCCTGGCTCTCTCCTCCTTCGTCCTGTCCCTCTGCAGGAATACTTTCTTGTATCCCTCCACATGCTGCAGCCGACTCTTCCTTTTGAGAATATCCTCCTTCGTGGTTTCTTTTGTAAACACAACCTTTACAAGTCGGTTTCTGTCCTTGTTGTACCAGCCCAACCTGAAAAAATACTCAATGTTTCGTTCAGCCCCTTCCATCTGTAACCCCTTCAGTAGCCCCTGTACTGCCTCTCTATCCTTGCTATTCCATTCTTGCCTGTTGGATCCTTCCTGTTCTTTGATGCCTACAACTACCACTGATCTTTTTCTCTCCAGCAGCTGAGTGGTGCACCTTGCTGCTTCCTGTGAGGTGGCTGCTTGCATCGCTACCTCACTCATTGTGTCCATTGCTTCTGAGCTCTTTTTCAGTATGTCTGCAAATGTTTCAGGTACAGAGGCATTTCCTTCCAATGTAACATTCCCACCTTCCCTTTGGATGATAATCTGATGCTCGGTCTCTTTATTTTTTTCTGTGAGGGATTTGATCTCTTCCCTTGCTGATGTCAGCTCACTTTGCAGGTTGTTAATTGTAATCCTCATTTGTTGCATCTCCTTCCTGAATTCCTCCAGAACTTGGGTTAACATGTCCCTCGTTTGATCAATTTGGCTGTTCCCTGTGTCCCTGTTGCGTCCACCTGCCATTTTGCCCTTGTCAAGAGAGAGAGAGCAAGAATAGTCCAAGTGTGAATGGGTGTGGTGGCGGGGGGGGGGGGAAGTGCCAGCCCCCCACAAGCACTCTAGGATAATTCACTAAGATAATTCACCACGAGATGTGATCAATGTGTTGCATAACAATGCCACTGTTCAATTTACACTGTCCCGATTCTCACTGCACAGTACACCCGCTCCCTTGAACCCTATTGTTCCCTCGGTTAACGCGACCGCTGACCCTACACGTCTGCTCACGATCAAAGCTGACACAAGACTGAGTGTGTGTGTGTGTGTGTATGGATTGTGCTTATATGTTTTGTAAGTGTGTATGTTTTGTATGTGTCTTTGTGTTGTTTGGTTTGTTTATGTGTGTACTTATCTAGCTGTAATTACCAAGTTGTGCTTGCGGGGGTTGAGCTCTGGCTCTTTTGGTCCCGCCTCTCAACTGTCAATCAACAACAATGTCAATATGTGTGTGTGTGTGTATGTGTGTTTTTGTGATTGGTATGTGTTCATTATGTGCGTTTGTGTTTGATGTGATTTTGTGTGTGTTTGATGGATTTGTTTGTGTTTGGTGTGTTTGTAAGTGTTTGGTCATTTTGTGTGCATATTTGACGTGTTTGTGTGTGTGTTTAGTATGAATGTGTACTTGGAATGTTTTTGTGTGGTTGGCGTGTTTGTCTGTGTTTGTGTTTGTGCGTTTGTGTTTGGTATATTTGTGTCTTTGGTGTTTTTGTGCGTTTGTTTTTGTGTATGTGTATTTGATGTGTTTGTCTGTGTGTTTGGTGTTTTTGGGTGTGTGTTTGGTATGTTTGAATGTGTAGAGTGTGTTTGTTGTGTTTTTGTCTGTGTTGGTATGTTTGTATATGTGGTGAGTGTTTGTGTGTTTCTTTGGAGCATGAGTGTGTACTCACCTAGTTGTACTCACCTAGTTGTGTTTGCGGGGTTGAGCTCTGGCTCTTTGGTCCCGCCTCTCAACCGTCAATCAACAGGTGTACAGATTCCTGAGCCTATCGGGCTCTATCATATCAACACTTGAAACTGTGTATGGAGTCAGCCTACACCACATCACTTCCTAATGCATTCCATTTGTCAACCACTCTGACACTAAAAAAGTTCTTTCTAATATCTCTGTGGCTCATTTGGGCACTCAGTTTCCACTTGTGTCCCCTAGTGCGTGTGCCCCTTGTGTTAAATAGCCTGTCTTTATCTACCCTATCAATTCCCTTTAGAATCTTGAATGTGGTGATCATGTCCCCCCTAACTCTTCTGTCTTCCAGCAAAGTGAGGTTTAATTCCCGTAGTCTCTCCTCGTAGCTCATACCTCTCAGCTCGGGTACTAGTCTGGTGGCAAACCTTTGAACCTTTTCCAGTTTAGTCTTATCCTTGACTAGAAATGGCATCCATGCTGGGGCTGCATACTCCAGGATTGGCCTGACATATGTGGTACATAAAGTTCTGAATGATTCTTTACACAAGTTTCTGAATGCCGTTCGTATGTTGGCCAGCCTGGCATATGCCGCTGATGTTATCCTCTTGATATGTGCTGCAGGAGACAGGTCTGGCGTGATATCAACCCCCAAGTCTTTTTCTTTCTCTGACTCCTGAAGAATTTCCTCTCCCAGATGATACCTTATATCTGGCCTCCTGCTCCCTACACCTATCTTCATTACATTACATTTGGTTGGGTTAAACTCTAACAACCATTTGTTCGACCATTCCTTCAGCTTGTCTAGGTCTTCTTGAAGCCTCAAACAGTCCTCTTCTGTTTTAGTCCTTCTCAAAATTTTAGCATCGTCTGCAAACATTGAGAGAAATGAATCGATACCCTCCAGGAGATCATTTACATATATCAGAAACCAGATAGGACCAAGAACAGAGCCCTGTTGGACTCCAGTGGTGACTTCACGCCAATCGGAGGTCTCACCCCTCACTGTAATTCTCTGCTTCTTATTGCTTAGGTACTCCCTTATCCACTGGAGCACTTTACCAGCTACACCTGCCTGTCTCTCCAACTTATGTACCAACCATTTATGCGGTACTGAGTCAAAGGCTTTCCGACAATCCAAGAAAATGCAGTCCACCCAGCCCTCTCTTTCTTGCTTAATCTTTCTCACCTGATCATAGAATTCTATCAAGCCTGGAAGGCAAGATTTACCCTCCCTGAACCGATGTTGGCGATTTGTCACGAAGTCCCTTCTCTCCAGTTGTAGTACCAGGTTTTTTCTCACGATCTTCTCCATCACCTTGCATGGTATACAAGTCAAGGACACTGGCCTGTAGTTCAGTGCCTCTTCCCTGTCGCCCTTTTTGTATATTGGGACCACATTCGCCATCTTCCATATTTCTGGTAGGTCTCCCCTCTCCAATGACTTACTATACACTATGGAGAGTGGCAAGCAAAGTGCCTCTGCACACTCTTTCAGTATCCATGGTGAGATCCCATCTGGACCAACAGCCTTTCTAACATCCAGATCCAGCAGGTGTCTCTTGACCTCCTCTCTTGTAATTTCGAACTCTTCCAAGGCCGCCTGGTTTACCTCCCTTTCTCCTAGCACAGTGACCTCACCTTGTTCTATTGTGACGACCTCCTGGAACCTCTTGTTGAGTTCTACACACACACCTCTCTGTCATTCTCTGTATACCTGTCCTCGCCTGTTCGAAGTTTCACTACCTGTTCTTTCACTGTTGTTTTCCTTCTGATGTGACTGTGGAGTAGCTTTGGTTCAGTCTTGGCTTTGTTTGCTATATCATTTTCAAAACTTTTCTCTGCTTCTCTTCTCACCCTGACGTACTCATTCCTGGTTCTCTGGTATATCTCTCTCTGCTTTCTGGTGTTCTGTTATTCCGGAAGTTCCTCCACGCCCTTTTGTTCAGTTTCTTTGCTTCCATACATGCCCTATTATACCATGGATTCTTCTGTTGCTTCTTGGATTTTTTCCTTTGGGCCGGAATGAACCTGTTTACTGCTTCCTGACACTTGTGGATAACATAGTCCATCATATCCTGTACAGACTTATCTCTGAGGTCTGTGTCCCAAGGTATTTCACTTAGGAAACTTCTCATCTGTTCATAATTCCCCTTTCGGTATGCTAGCCTTTTGATTCTTAGTTCTTTTTTGGGAGAGTTAAGTCCTAGCTCTACCAGGTACTCAAAGTTCAATACACTGTGGTCACTCATTCCCAAGGGCGCTTCCATCTTACCTTCCCTTATATCCCACTCATTTAGGGTAAATATCAAATCAAGCATTGCTGGTTCATGTTCTCCTCTCATTCTTGTTGGTTCTTTCATGTGCTGGCTTAGAAAGTTTCTTGTTGCCACGTCCTGCAGCTTAGCTCTCCATGTTTCTGGTCCTCCATGCGGGTCTCTGTTCTCCCAATCGTTCTTCCCATGGTTGAAGTCTCCCATAATTAGTAGTCCAGATCCATTCCTGCTAGCAACAGAAGCTGCTCTTTCTATTATGTTAATGGTGGCCATGTTATTTTTATCATATTCCTGTCTAGGTCGTCTGTCATTTGGTGGTGGATTATATATGGCTACGACTATAATTGTTTTCCCTCCATTTGTTATGATACGTGTTATGTAGTCACTGAAACCTTCACAGCCCTGAAT
>NC_091210.1:4189433-4201933 GCF_040958095.1 Procambarus clarkii | reverse complement strand
CCATCCACTCCCTTATGTTGGCATTTATGGTAAGACTAACCACCTCACAAGGGTCTTTTGGTCCCCTCTTAGATCATCATCCCCTAGACAATTCCCTCGGTCTCCTCGTCAGTCTAATAACTCTAGGCTTCCATATTGCAATTATCATAAACAAGTTGGTCACCACACTGCATAGTGTAGAGCTCGGCAAAGAACATCCCCTACCTCGTAGCTCTCACGGTCAGTCTTAGCGAGGCGCACAGCATCCAAAACATTATCAGAATGTCTTGGATGAACATCATCATCATCAGAGCGCTTTGCCCTAGGTCAGACCCCACGCTGATCCGGTGCATTATACTGGTAAGAGACGGGAGGCCTCTTAAGGAAAGTGCAACCCTCTAGACAAGACTCTCTTGCACCCAGTACTACCGGGTGGATAAACATTGGGCAGCAACGACAAGAGCTACCATGATCAACCAGATCAAGGTACGATTTCGAGAGGACCGGACCCTTACCCGGTCAGAGATCTCTGACTTGATCAACATAAAACCAGTGTTGCACCACTGGACGTAGTCGTCGATGATGAAGGCCCTCAACTGCTGTTCAGCAGTGACGCAGCCGTCCAGGGTCTATTTGACCCCAAAAACCTTACTGCTCTTAAGGAGGCGCACATGATCCTCACCCCACCACGACATTACCTCGAAGCCAGGACGGTGTTTGTCCGGAGAGTTAGCTCCCTACTCTCAGAAAACGTTACCACCGACGTCGCTACAAGCATAAATGCACAGAACCCTTCCTTGACTGCTGTTACTGTACAGTTTATTCCTGTGCAGGACAGCCACCTCTCCACAATGAAGGTCACCTTCACATCGCCTTGGGAAGCTACCTTTGCTACTACCAACAGCTTCCGGTGCTTTGGCATAGCTTGCACTCCCCGACAGATCAGCAGGAACACTACTACCAGCTTCGACAATGCTATAAGTGCTATAGCTACGAGCAATTCACGAAAAGGTGTTCGTCTTCAGCCCAACAGTGCAGTTAGTGTGCTGAGAATCACCACTTCAAAAGAATCACCAACAACTTCCTTCGATGCCGTCTCTGCCATGGTGACTACACTGCCGTCACTGTTGAGTGCCCCCGAAGATGTGCAGAAATTCAGATGATGTCCGAAGTCAGGCAGGCCAACACCACTCGCCGTGCACCATCAACATTCAACGTGCAGGCCGCCAACTTCCCTGAGCTTCCAGGTTGGGCGGAGCTTCTGCACAGCCTGCAAGTCAATGGGGGCCACACTCTCTGTCTTCCAACTGATCTTCGAATCAGCCGCAACAGTCACAACCTCTCTCTGGCCAATCAACAAAGCAGCCTTCACCACACCAGTTGCCGTCCCCCAACGTCGATCATAGTACCATCTTCAGACTCATCAGTCCTGGTTGAAATGATGGCAGGACCGAACTGCAAGGAATTCGCACGAATTTTAAACATCCTATATGCTGTCAATGGTCTCTCAGCATTTAATGTTCCTGAGGAACTCTTCACAACCACAGGTTCCAGCCACTGCCACCGCTACTACTTCAGCCTCTGACATCACCATCTCTCCAGCTGCACTGTCAGATCTCCTGTCTGCTGACGCCCACCCTCTGCAACCTGTTATAGCTACGGTTCCTACTTTACCTCTGCAAACAGACCTCAACCTGTCTTCTGATAACGACTCTACTGCCTCTGTCGACATTAAAACACACTCACCACCCCAGACTCAGCGGTTATTGATTCTCCAGCAGTAATTAAATTGTATCAGCAACGTGGCAACACTACATATCGATCTCCTGCATTCAGACGGGACACTCAGCCGTATATATAACACGAGGTTTGAAGAATACGTGCAGCGTATTCCAGGAACTACTGTGAAGTCCGTGATTGACAACGAAGTAATCTTCGCAGTATGAGATTAATTCACACTGGCAGCCGAACTTTTCCCCAACGACTACGCCGAATACAGAAATAAACATCAAATGACTTCACGAAGCCTGAACAAACAGGAAAAAAGAAGAAAGAAGAAAAAGGCATAGCAGCACAAAGGTGCAGAGCTGAGACCTAATTGAAGGTAGTAGCCTTCTTTCCACTCTATAGGGAGATGGGAGACCTAATTTTGCTCGTTTATGAGTGGTGGAATCCCTGCAAGCTTCGAAGCAGACCGAAGTAGCAGACAGACTACAGAAGAATGAAGACTCCAGCTTCACAGAAGAACGAAGACTTCAGCTTCTTAGAAGGAAGAAGACTCCACATCTCAAGAGGAAAGCAAGTCCTCGCTTCGCCGACCCCTGACTCGAGACCCTGCCTCCTAGCCTCAGCCAGCCTAGTGTTAAGAGCCTCATTTTTCCGCCATGCAGCTGGGTTTAGCCACTGGCTCTGTCTCTCCAACTTCGACATTTCCTCTCACCAGGCTACTCTCCAACTATACCCACTTCAAAGCTCACCCGGAGGGTATCTTGTCCTGTATTTAATTAATTCATTCATTCATCATTATCAGAACTCGCGAAAATACAACACCCAGGCCAGCTATAAGAATATGTCAATTATAATACTCGGTCACAGAATGCTGGAGCTCAGAATGTTGAGTCCATGTCATCGGGAGTCCCTCGAAGGCATTCGTTAACAAATTCAAGTTATCCAGTCCTAGTGCCCTCCCTGTGTACTCAGTAGCTACCCTAAATAGATATATGGACACTTGACAGAGGAAGATACTGACTCTCAACCAGTTGTGGATGTTGATGGAACCACAGTGAATTTGATCCAGATGAAACACAGACTTCCTAGGCCAACATAAGTCACAAGTAGTAATTAGTCAAGTGATGGTCCTCTCATATCAGCCATTGTACATAGTAGAATTTTAATAGTTTTCATTGACTCAGGTGCAAAAATTAATATTGTCAAGCCTTCGGCTCTTAGAGATATTGCAAGTAAGCACCCTGTTCCAAGTAAAAAAGTCACCCATATCCTTTTATAAAGGGTGTTTCAGGAAATACAGTAAAAGTTCTGGGGATAATTAACCTACTCAAGTTAAAAGATATCACACTGCCTTTAACATGCTTAGTTGTTGACATTTATCCATTTTCCTGGTGACATTCTCTTATGTTTGTACACCATGACTGATGAAATAAATTTTGCTTTGTTTCCTCATAGTTGGAACATTAGTATCAAAGACCACGCCATTCCCTTGTGTAGCATGTATCGACATGCCCATGAGTTCAACCTTCAATCAGATTACGTTAATTTTGTCGACACCCGACTTGCTAGCATAGGTTTGTCAGATCCTTGTCACAGAATAATACCCAAGAAAACTAGCACTCGACTGAAGCATTGTAGTTGTGCAGTTATTCAGGATAGTGAGTATCGAGACTTCCTGGAGGGGGACACCCTGACGGATTTTGTTGTCATGCTCGCCTAGCAGCTTCCACCTCTGAAGTCAGAGGTTCCACAGCTACTGACACTGTGCTGGTTAGGCCCCATTTAGATTATGCAGTTCAATTATGGTCGCCATACTATAGAACGGATATAAATTTATTAAAGCGCGTCCAGCGTAGGATGACAAAGTTAATCCCGCATATTAGAGACATGTCATATGGAGGAAGACTGCTGTCATTGTCATTATCGGATGTCATTGAAGAAAGTGAAATGTGTAAAGAGATTGGTACGTTTGTTGATGCAGGATGGCAGAGTTACATTGTATGTTGCAAACACTAGTAATGCTGACATCTATCTCCAGTCTGGCACCCATGGTGTAGATTTTGCCCATTAATTGTTACCGGTACGAGTGGTGGACGATGTCTCCATGGAACATACTGTGTGTACACTCACACCAGGAGAACATGGAACTCAGCAAGAGGTACAAGTGCAACACCTCAGTCCTACTGATTTCCCTGACTCCATAGTTTAACTTTTGGAAATTTTGACTAAAAATAGAGGCGTTGTAGCTCTACCAAGAGAAAAGTTAGGTCTCACTCCTCTTATTACACATAAAATCCCCCTTGAACAAAGAACTATGCCTATTTATGTTCCTGCATACTGTCTACCCTATTCTCAGAGAGAAAAGGTAATAGACTCATAGAGGAAATGTTACAGAGTAATATAATTGAGTCGAGTAATTCGCCATGGAATGCTCCATTGTTTCTTATACGAAAGCGAGATGGAACATGGAGACCTGTAATCGATTATCAGAAGCTTAACAGAGTAACTATACCTGATCGTTTTCCACTACCAGTCTTAAATGATTTGTTGCAAAGTATAGGTTGAAACAAAGTATTCTCAATGTTAGATTTGTTGCAGGGATTCTCGCAAATCCCACTTGATGAGGACAGTAAGCAGTTGACAGCCTTAGTACTCCCAGTGATAATTTTTATTTCAAAAGCATGTCATTTCGTTTGCGGCTGTAGTCCAATAACCTTTTCAAGGCTCATGACAAATCTATTTGATAGATTGATAGGAAGTACTCTTCTAGTGTACCTTTGATCTCATAATTATTCCACAAGATGTTCAGACTCACTTCAAGAACCTTGAGAAAGTATTTGCAAGGCTTGCAGAAGCAATTTTACAAATAAAACTCTCAAAGTGCTCATTTTTAAAGGAAAAGAATAATTTCCTAGGTCATACAGTCACACCTTGAAGCATTACAATGAATGAATAAAAAGTTATTGCTGCCTGTGATTTTCCAATGCCTCATACTGCAGAAGCTGTGAGACAGTTCACAGGACTTGTAGGACTTTATTGTTCATTTATTGCTGTATTCTCTATTATAGCTGCTCCACTTTAAAAGTTGCAAAGAAATGATGAGCCCTTTGTTTGGGGAGATGTCCAAGGGCAGGCATTCAACAAAACTCAAAGCAGCATTGATCTCATCACCTGTCCTTAGGTATCCAGAGTTTTCTAAACCTTTTACGCTGGTCACAGATGCTAATAACATATGCTTAGGTGCTGCATTACTTCAAACAGAAGGTCACAGAGATCACGCAATAGTTTATGGAAGCCGTACGTTATCTAAAGAAAAGAAAAATTATAGTGCAGCAGAATGTGAAGATTGAGCAGTTGTATGGGCTCTTGAACATTTTGGGGATTCAATTTATAATTACCCAGTTCATGTTCTTACTGATCACCAACCATTAATTCCTTTGTTCAAGAATAAGTACCCTGTTGGAAAGTTTGCAAGATATTTGCTCACAATTCAAGAGTTAGTCCCACATTTGGTTATATTCCAGGAAAGCAAAATGTTGTAGCTGATGCATTTTCTCGACACGTAGCTGCAATTCAGTTAAATTACCTGCGTTAGATGGTACAGTAGTCTAGACGGGAACTGAGACAAGATCCCATGTAGGGCACCCGCCATTAGGTTTTTGACAAGCAAGATACTCGCCCGATTCACAAACCTCCAGTTCCATTGAAAGAGTTAGTGATGTTAGACAATTTACTGTGTAGAGTAGTAAATTTAGGGACAGCCCCGAGGAAGTGTTGTCAGTTAATTGTTCCAGCTGTATTAGTACCAACTATGTTAAAGATTATCCATGATGCTCCAGCACGTGCACATCCAGGAAATGATTGTTCACTCCAGCAAGGTCACTTTTAGTATTTTTGGCCCAAAATGGCTAAGGAGATTGCTCATTATGTTGACAGATATTTAAACTGCTGACAGCACAAGGAACATGTAGTGGGACCTAACCCAATTCATGTGTACCCAGCGACTAAAGCTCCTTGGAAAGAGTTTCAATAGACTAGTTGACAAATTTTGTGGAAACAGAAATGGAAACAAACACTGGCCTTGTAATGGTTAATAATTTTTTCATAGTATAGCAAACTAGTTTCCAACCCAATCAAATGGCAGAAACAATAGCCAGTGCATTCCATGATCAAATAATTTGTAGATATAGTATGCGTAAAGTAATTATTTCAGATAATGGTCCAGAGTTCAGTACTAGTATCTACTAAACTCTCTTGGTGTGATTATATAACATTAAAAAATGGGAGTATTTTGCCATATCATCCATAAAGTAAGGGGTAGCAGAGCGTACTAACAGGAAAATTTTAGATGCCTTGAGAGTCAAGTTAAATTCTGATAACAATAACTGGGATGAGATCATACCTTTAACTCAGTGTGCCTAAATTCTTCAATTAATGCTTGTACACGTGACACTCCTTATGCTATTCTTTATGGTACAGATAAGATCCTCCTAATGAAATGGCTAATGTATCCCCCTACTCCTCTGTATAATATAGATGGTTTTGGTCAAGTAAAGCTTAGTCAAATGCCACTAGTCTTCAAGAAAATACGAGAACAATTGTCCAAGGCAACATCCAAGTACTCTCGAGCAAGGAATGCACGAGCTAAGTCCAGTAACATAACTGTCGGATCTGAAGTAATGGTATTTAACCACCACAGGTCTAGCCCTAGGTACAAGCTAACTAAGAAATTTTTGGGTCCATATAAAGTAATAGAGCTTGTCAAAGGTAACAAGTACAAACTAAAGAATTTATTAACAGGAGTCTAACTTCATTTGGTCTAAATGAACATTTAGACCAAATGAAGTTAGCTAACATGACGGCTGACGAGACTGATAAGGAAGATGACTGTAACGGGGGTCCGCCTTTAACCTCTACTTACTAGTTGAATGGTGGTCGTTATTAATTTAATGTATACAGAAACCAGAGTTCTACTGTGTAACCTTCGGTTCACCTCTAACGTTTGACTGTTTAGATGTCAGGACTAGAGGATACTGTACCCTTCTATGTTACACTGCAAACTCTGAATTACACCGCCACCACCTGCTAACCCACTGAGTAATTCCCTCAAACTGACGGTGAAGCAGGATACCGTCAATTACATATAAACCCCCGAAAATGGATACACAGTTATCGTAAAAGGAGGGATTAGATTTACGTTAAGTGTGGAAATTAAATTAAAGTAAAAAGGAGTTTCTTAGGTATTAAATAAATGCTTGCAAGCTTGCAGAGGATGCTTAGTCTCAAGCATAGGGCTTGAGACCATCAACAGGAAGTACAAAATACACGTTGGGGGAAATTCTATTAAACACCATAAATTCTATAAACGATTTATTAACCCCAAGATTATTCATAAAAATAAAATTATATAAAACCCTGTCGAAACACTTCCGAAGTGAATATTTTCCTAACTGAAGCAATTGGTATTTAACTACAACAATTAATGTGGATTCTACACTGTACTAAAAACCCAGACACAGATACCTTAAAATATACAGCCCGGCCTCGATGGTCTACCCGGCTCCAGAGGGAGAGATGTTGCTCCCAGTTGACCGCAAAGCCCACACTGACCTTCCCATGTCTGGTTGCAACCTGCTCTCGCACAAGACAGCACATATATGACTTATTGCTTATAGTCACTATTTCGCTTATAAATAAGTACATATGTGACATATTCAAAGCCATATTTTTTCAAGGCACTAACTTATTCTCTCAGTTTTATTAAACAATAGAGATTTTATACACAATTTGACAATATCCTGAATTACTTTACAATTTATTTAAATATTTTAGTTTTGTTTTATTATTTTTTATAAAACTGTAATATCAATATAGGTATAGGTTCAGTACTAATTATAATATGTTAACATACTAAGAAGGTTAGGTTAGGTCGTGGTTTTCTATTCAGCTTTTCAAGGTAAACTCAAATATTCACAATAAATTAGTATGTCACATATGCACTTTTCATAAGCCGGATATTGATTATAAGCAAGTGCGAGAACGAGTTGCTGTTCAAGCTCTGACTGACCTAGGTCCCCAGGACTTTATGTGACTGGAAACTCACACCCCAGAAGTGACTCGAACCCATACTGCCAGGAGCAACGCAAATGGTATCTACAGGACGCCTTAATCCGCTTGACCATCACGACCGGACAAAAGGGAGTGACAGCCGAAGCTATTTGAACCACTTCCTTGCCGACACTCGGATGGTAATCTTGGGCATGGCATTTTATCAAATCACCTCATTCTTTGGGGCACACTTGAGGAACAGAAATGAGAACAAGCCTCAATGGTCCCCAGGACTATATGCAACTGAAAATGCACACCCCAGAAATGACTCGAACCCATACTGCCAGGAGCACAATGCAACTGGTGTGTACAGGACACCTTATCCACTCGACCATCTCGACCGGACAAAAGATGATGGTGGCCGAGTCTAATTCCCCATTATCCAGCCATCACTCTGATCGTAATCTTGGGCATGGTATTTTATCAAATCATCTTATTCTTTTGAGTACACGTGAGGAATACAAATGCGAACAAGCCTGAATGGTCCCCAGGCATATATACAACTGAAAACTCACATCCCAGAAGTGACTCAAACCCATACTGCTAGGAGCACCCTGCAACTGGTGTACATGACGCCTTAACCACTATATTAAGGGGTCCGACGACACTCTGATGGTAAGATCAGTCATTAGAAAATGAAGCTGCATCCCTCTCACAGGTGCTAAATAGTTTTTTTTTTTATAAGGTAAATTTCAACTATTTTACAAAACACGCAGGCAAACACACACACACACGAACACACGCCCGCAAGCCCGCACTCATGCACACACGTACGTGCAAAAACACCTGTGTAGGGGGCCTTTGGCTAAGTCAACAACACTCGGGGCTCGTAATCCTAGGAACCGGGGATCGATCCCTGGCGATAATGGAAACAAATGGGCATAGTTTCTTTCATCCTGATGACCCTGTTACCTAACAGTCTATATGTACCTGAGAGTTAGACAGCTATAGCAAGCAGCTTCATGTGTGTGTGTGTGTGTGTGTGTGTGTGTGTGTGTGTGTGTGTGTGTGTGTACTCACCTAATTGTGCTTGCGGGGGTTGAGCTCCGGCTCTTTGGTCCCGCCTCTCAACCGTCAATGAACAGATGTATAGGTTCCTGAGCTTATTGGACTTTATCATATCTACGCTTGAAACTGTGTATGGAGACCGCCTCCATCACATCACTTCCTAATGCATTCCATTTGTCAACCACTCTGACACTAAAAAAGTTCTTTCTAATATCTCTGTGGCTCATTTGGGAACTCAGTTTCCAACTGTGTCCCCTAGTGCGTGTGCCCCTTGTGTTAAATAGCCTGTCTTTATCTACCCTATCAATTCCCTTGAGAATCTTGAATGTGGTGATCATGTCCCCCCTATCTCTTCTGTCTTCCATCGAAGTGAGGTTTCATTCCCGTATTCTCTCCTCGTAGCTCATACCTCTCAGCTCGGGTACTAGTGTGGTGGCAAACCTTTGAACCTTTTCCAGTTTAGTCTTGTCCTTCACTAGATATGAACACCATACTGGGGCTGCATACTCCAGGATTGGCCTGACATATGTGGTATACAAAGTTCTAAATGATTACTTACACAAGTTTCTGAATGTCGTTCTTATGTTGGCCAGCCTGGCATATGCCGCTGATGTTATTCTCTTGACATCGGCTGCAGGAGACAGGTCTGGCGTGATGTCAACCTCCAAGTCTTTTTCCTCTCTCTGACTCTTGAAGAATTTCATCTCCCAGATGATACCTAGTATCTGGCCTCCTGCTCCCTACACCTATCTTCATTACATTACATTTGCATGGGTTAAACTCTAACAACAATTTGTTCGACCATTCCTTCAGCTTGTCTAGGTCTTCTTGAAGCCTCAAGCAATCCTCCTCTGTCTTAATCCTTCTCATAATTTTGGAATCGTTAGTAAACATTGAGATAAATGAATCGATACCCTCCGGGAGATCATTTACATATATCAGAAACAAGATAAGACCGAGTACAGAGCCCTGTGGGACTACACTGGTGACTTCACGCCAATCGGAGGTCTCACCCCTCACCGTAACTCTCTGATTTCTATTGCTTAGGCACTGGAGCACCTTACCAGCTACACCTGCCTGTCTCTCCAGCTTATGTACCAGCCTCTTATGCGGTACTGTGTCAAAGGCTTTCCGACAATCCAAGAAAATACAGTCTGCCCAGCCTTCTCTTTCTTGCCTAATCTTTGTCACCTGGTCGTAGAATTCTATTAAGCCAGTCAGGCAAGATTTACCCTCCCTGAACCCATGTTGGCGATTTGTTACGAAGTCCCTTCTCTCCAGATGTGTTACCAGGTTTTTCTCATGATCTTCTCTATCACCTTGCATGGTATACAAGTCAAGGACACTCGCCTGTAGTTCAGTGCCTCTTGCCTGTCGCCCTTTTTTGTATATTGGGACCACATTTGCTGTCTTCCATATTTCTGGTAGGTGTCCCATCTCCAATGACCTACTATACACTATGGAGAGTGGCAAGCAAAGTGCCTCTGCACACTCTTTCAGTACCCATGGTGAGATCCCATCTGGACCAGGAGCCTTTCTAACATCCAGATCCAGCAGGTTTCTCTTGACCTCCTCTCTCATAATTTCGAACCCTTCCATGGCCGCCTGGTTTACTTACCTTTCTCCTAGGACAATGACCTCACTATATTCTATTGTGAAGACCTCCTGGAACCTCTTGTTGAGTTTTCACACACCTCTTTGTCATTCTCTGTATACCCTTCATCGCCTGTTCTAAGTTTCATTACCTGTTCTTTCACTGTTGTTTTCCTCCTGATGTGACTGTTGAGTAGCTTTGGTTCGGTCTTTACTTTGTTTGCTATATCATTTTCATAATTTTTTCTGCTTCTCTTCTCACCCTAACATACTCATTTCTGGTTCTCTGGTATCTCTCTCTCTCTGCTTTCTGGTGTTCTGTTATTCCGGAAGTTCCTCCACGCCCTTTTGTTCAGTCCCTTTGCTTCCATACATGCCCAATTATACCATGAATTCTTCTCGGATTTTTCCCTTTGTGCCGGGATGAACCTGTTTACTGCCTCCTGACACTTTTGGGTGACATAGTCCATCATATCGTGTACAGACTCAGCTCTGAGGTTTGTGTCCCAAGGTATTACCCTTAGGAAACTTCTCATCTCCTCATAGTTCCGCTTTCTTTATGCCACCCTTTTGTTTCCTAGTTCTGTTTTGAGTGAGATAATTCCTAGCTCTACCAGGTACTCAAAGTTTAATACACTGAGGTCAGTCATTCCCAAGGGTGCTTCCATCTTAACTTCCCTTATATCCCACTCATTTAGGGTAAATATCAGATCAAGCATTGCTGGTTCATCTTCTCCTCTCATTCTTGTTGGTTCCTTGATGTGCTGGCTTAGAAAGTGTCTTGTTACCACGTCCAGCAGCTTAGCTCTCCATATTTCTGGTCCTCCATGCGGATCTGTTCTCCCAATCTATCTTCCCATGGTTGAAGTTTCCCATGATTAGTAGTCCAGATCCATTCCTGTTGGTAACAGAAGCTGCTCTCTCTATTATGTTAATGGTGGCCATGTTGTTTCTATCATATTCCTGTCTGTGTCTTCTGTCATTTGGTGGTAGATTATATATGACTACGACTGTAATTTTTTGTCCTCCAGTTGTTATGGTACCTGTTATGTAGTCACTGTAACCTTCACAGCCCTGAATACCCATCTCTTCAAAATCTCAGTCTTTTCTTACCAGCAGAGCTACACCACCACTGCCTCTTCCTTCTCTCTCTTTCCTCATAATATAATAGTGCTGTGGGAACACTTCATTTGATATTGTTTTCGTTAGCTTTCTTTCTGTGAGTGCTATTATGTCTGGGTTTTCTTCAAGTATCCATTCTCCAAGTTCATTTGCTTTATTTGTAATTCCATCTATGTTAGTGTATATTGCCTTGAGGCTCACTTTCTTCTGTCCCTTCTCAAATCGCCTACTTGGTGAGTGTTCTGCTGATGGGGGAAGCTGTTCCATGGGTGTGAGAATTTGTGAGGTGAATAACAGGGTCTCAAAGGATACTGGGGTGAGGGGCGGGGGCATACAATTCTTCTGCAAATTTTGTATGTGGTGATCATGTCTCTCCAAGCTCTTCTTTCTTCCAGCGACGTGAAGTGCATTTCACGCAGATTTATCTCGTAACTCATGCCTCTTAGTTCTGGGATTAGCATAGTTGCATACCTATTGAATTTTTTCCAGTTTGGTCTTGTGTTGACAAGGTACGGATCCATGCTGGGGTCGCATAATCACGGTTTGTCTTTTCATACGTGATTCTGACAGATTCCTTACACTGTATGTGTGTATTCGCCTAGTTGTATTCACATAGTTGTGCTTGCGGAGGTTGAGCTCTGCTCTTCCGGCCTGCCTCTCAACTGTAAATAAATCACCGTTACTAACTACTAACTAATTTTATTTTATTTGTTATTTTATTTCACACACACACACACACACACACACACACACACACACACACACACACACACACACACACACACACACACACACACACACACAGATTCCAGAGGTAAGTGAGGGAATAGCTAACCAGGAACCACTGGAAGAGTTTGAGATTACCAGTGGGGAAGTAAGGAAGTGTTTACTAGAGTTGGACGTGACGAAGGCTATAGGCCCAGATGGAATCTCCCCTTGGGTTCTAAAGGAAGGAGCAAGAA